>NC_090927.1:533922965-534228985 GCF_040938575.1 Ambystoma mexicanum | reverse complement strand
CCTCCCCTCTACCTGTCAGTGTCCCCTAAGGTTCAGCACTTGGATCTACGCTCTTCATCCTCCATACCTCTGCCCAAGGAAGACTTCTCTTGTCCTTTGGATTTCACTGTCACCTATTTGCTGATGAAAATCACATTTATTTCTCCTTTCCCTCCTTCACCCCAGCCAACTCAGAATGTATCACCTGCTGCCTCACTGCAAGCAATTCGTCACTGGATGGCTCTCCACTGGTTCATGCAGAACTCTTCAAAAACTGATCATCTTTCTACTGGTTCCCATGCCACCCTATCCTCCCCTCTCCTATCTCCTTCCCACCTGACATTCTTGCCTCCTCTTGCAAAGCTAGCAACCTTGGAGTTCTCCTTAATAGTGACCACCAACTGCAACAATTGATCGTCGCTACCACTGCCTCTGCTGTTGAAGACTCAAAGACCTGGCAAAAAAGTATGATATGTTTGACCTAAGTATAGAAGCGTATATGCATTGATTCTGTGTATTGAACAATTAGTTATTAATTTAGGATAAGCAAGAAAAGTCAGTCAACTTCATCATATAATCACAATAAAATATTTTGGATTAGTACATGACTGGGGGAATGGGGTGGCCGCATCCAGCCAGTCAGGAGTCTCAGAACACTGGTTTTACCACATGGTAAAACCCCTGCTCTGAGCCTCCTCGGAAGTGGGAGGCTGCCATATTACCAGCTGGTACTGAGGTAAGTGTGCCCCCTGTTCCCGGTTCCCCTTCTTCCTCTCACCCCCAACCTCAACTTCCACATCCCACACCCACCCCACCCAATTCCCACTTACCTTGCACTCCTTTGTCCCTCGCTGATACCCGCAACACACTGTGTTGTCGGTGCAGCTGCATCGTGGCAATGTCCGCCAGGGAAAGGCAGAAGGGACTACGTGTAGAACCTTTCTCTCTGATCCATGGTGGCCATCTTGTTCTGTAATTCTTTTAAAGTTCAGAAACAGCAAACACGCCATTTCCAACTTGAACAAAAACGATTAGTAACCCCGTATAACGTGCTGAGATGCTAATAGCAATGAACCCCTCTGGGTCGGGGCATTACCAGGGCAGGGAATGCACCAGGCTAATGTTAAAGCCCTTGCTTTGCCCCCTGCCTGTCAGCGTGTATTGCTTAATTAAGGCATTTTCTTCATGTACATATTTGTATGCAAGTTGAATGCAATTTTTCACACAACAGTGTATGCTTTTTCACATTGAATAAATGTATCACATGTTTTTCATTATATATGACCAAATAACCAATGCAGTGTGGTAATGTTAATTAAAACCCCGTGGTGGTGGTGTGACGGCCTCCCAGCCAATGAGGAGACTCAAAATGGGGGCTTTACCAGATGGTAAAGCCCTCGCTCAGATCCTCATCAGAAGTGGGAGGACGCCATCTTCCCCGCTGATGGCTAGGTAAGTGCGCCCCGTGTCCCTTTCTCCCTCTTCCCCCACCCCTCAACCTGAATCCTAATACAACATGCTGGGATACTAATAGCAATACACCCCCCTCTGGGGGTGCGTTACCAGTTAGGTAATGTCCAGGGCTAACGTTAAAGCCCGAGCAAATATTACCTGACTGGTAATGTGCCTCCCCGTCCTCCGCCCCCCACAACCCTCACACCCCTGAGCTCGGGATGTATTGCACCATGTAGCCAATCTGATCACTGGGAACACAGTCATTATGTGCTGGGAAGACCAATGCCACCAATATATAATTATTATTTACAGACAGGAGCGTGGGGAGGCGGGGGTTGATGAATCTACTGTTCTTCTTTGTTGGTGAATATACTCCTTAGCAAAGGTATCTCTCATCTCCTCCCCGCCTCCATCTGATAGCCCGTCAGAGGAAGGTGATCCCTCGCCATTGCTTCCTCCAAGATTCTCATCACTTGCAGCTGCCAGTTCATGCCCTGAATTTCCGTCTGTTTTGTTGGCTTTTAATAATTTCCTGTTGCAGACTGTGGGCTATTGCATCTACTCCCACCTTTTAATACAGTGGTTGTGTAGATGAGCTGCAAGCTTGACACCTTGGGACATACCCAATGATTGTAAAGCACTCTGTTGCTTCCCAACGCTAGGTGCACGCTCAATAAATACCCTAAAATAATAATAATAATTGCCAGCACTGGTAATTATTTAATTACCGGGGACAATATTGCTCTTGCTGTCAGGTACCTGTTGGTGGGTTTTGCTGTGGAAAAAGAAATAACAGTGACAATTTCAGCAGTTGCCACAAACAACTCTTAAGCCTATATATAAAAATAAAAACACTTTAAACAGTATAAATATAATATACAGCTCTATAGGCCCATCTACCAGCATTGATGCATGTGTGCTGCCAGATGTCCTGTTCCATCTCCCCCTCTGCTGGGCTTCACTTCATCAGTACTGCTTTCATGTCTACATCTTCTTGAATGGAAAATCTGAGAGGGTGCAGCGTGCACAGCACAAGGAATCACTGACTCCACAAGCAGTAGCAGAAAGGTTCTCCTCCAAAGGGAGGCGTTGCTAGGGTGGGGCTGGAAGGCTATAGTCCTGGGTCTTTTGGTTGTACCCCCGGATAGGGGCTACAACCAAAAGGCTAGCCCAGAGTCCTAACAGTCCCAACATTAACGTAGCCCTCACAGGACCATCTTAAGCACTTTTGGGGCCCTGGGCATGGACATCTTTGGGCCCCACTCCACCAAACCAAAGGAATTAAGTGATCAAGAATATATACCCGCTGCTCCCCCTCCCCCGCCACAATCACAACCCATAGGTTTATATGCTGCCTCACAGCATTACAAATAAGGATGTTTACTCGCTTTAAGTCCCCTTACCCTCTTCATTCTTGCTCTAATCAGAATGATAAACAAGTACCATGTGAAGGCCAACATTATCAGTCTACCACAAGGTTACTGTTCTAGCATAGATACAGGAGACTTTTTATGAATATCATCCAAGAAGATAAGCAGCCTGTAGTTTTGATCCAGGACTGTATGTAAAAGGTGTAAGTAACCCAGAATAGACAGACAACTCATATTTACTGCCTCACAGAACGCAAACATGCTCAAGCATGGATAGAGGAGACAAATTGGTAGGAAGGAGAAAACTAGACATATGATAGCATGGATAGTGGATGCAGATTAGAAGCTACCAGGAAGGTGTCTGTATCCAGACATAATGAGATTATAAGTGGGACATGGTTTTCAAATAGTGTTGCCATTAGGGATCAAAAGAATAAAGTGCCTGTGGTGTGCAATATATCAATGCTCACTATTATAGTGGAAGCAGCCCTATAGCAAGTGAAACCATGAAAGAGGCTGCTTTGAAGATCATACCATGAGAAGATAATCTCTCTGAAGGGCTGACAATTTTGAAAGGTTTAGGGACTGGCAATTTCGAGAGGCTAGGCAATACAATATTAAATTAGGTGCCCAGCATTACACACACTGGTTAATGGGTGAATCTGGGATTGGTGCCAACGCTGCAATTTCTGCATTTGAACACTTTCATTACCAGTTCTTACCATGAACTAAAATAATCTCATTTTATAGAACTGACTTGGAAAGTACACCAATCACATTACCAAACATGACAATTTTTAAAAACAAAATATTATAGAATGGTTTAACACAGAATGATTATAGCTTCATTGTCTCCATCATCAAAAGAAGTATATAGGTAATAGTATACCAATCAGTGTGATTTAACAGATTTTACCTGGGTTGGTCTTTTGTATTTTAAAGCTTTACATACTTTCAAAACACTAGCTTGTGAAATTGTCATTTATAAACGTGCAGAAAAACCTTTGACTTTTAAAAAATGCAAAGCGATTTATGTGTCAAAGGAGCAGACTTTAAAATATGCTTGCCCAAGTCCTGCACCATCTAGTCCGCTTGCTACTGTCTACCACCCCTTCCACTCAAATGGCCTACATAAGAAGAAAGATCAAGAATTGGGCTAAACAATGCCACCAGCATGCGAGGAGGCAAACCTCACAGAGGACAGTACAGCTGTAAGCGACTTCAATTCAACATTACAGCTCAGTCAATGCCTAACCTGGGATGCTGATGGAAGCCCTTATTGATGTATTTTTATGTCCAGTTCGTTTACTCTGGATGACAACCCTTATATAACACCCCTCTCTCAGAATCCCCCTGACCCCGCTGAGCCAAGAAGTAGGTTTGTTTTGCAAATTTAAAAGGTTTATTTGAAAATTAAACAATATATATCTATCACACTTCTATAGTAAATTAATATTTGATAGCACACTTGTGAGGATGATAGTGATCAACAATGGATAATGTTACAGTGGTACACTCTTTTTGATGGCTTAGAAGTGATATAGAGAGGATAAAGTAGCTGAGAATGCTTTTATGGCTTCAAGGACAATGCAATGATGAATGAAAATGTAGTACAGAAAATAAACTTGATATGACTTCAGCAAAAGACAATGTAATCACTTTTCTTTGACAATTCACCCCCCCTTATGCAAGGTAAGGAGATGAAAAGCAGAGCACACAGTCTTCAAGAATCCCAACAAACATGCAATACGAAATGCAGTTCCCCCCTAGCAAGCTTAGAGGAAAACAGGTAGGAGTTTTAAACACAGGCAATATACTTTGATGTGGTATGCAAAGAAGTGGAAAATATGCTAAAATGATTTTAATTCCCTTTAGAGGTTCAGGGTGGGTGACAGCTACTTTGTATTAGTTCAGGATCACTTTAGCAATGCTCTATGAATGAATGATTGTCAGGTTGCAAAAGAATTTCAGCAAAGGAAAGCAAGGACAAATCTTTTTACACATGGCTGAAATTAAGCAAAATGTCAAATCGTGGCAAATTTAGAGGCGTGCGTCGAGCGCAATTACGGAGGGAGTATGAGGAGTAGTCGGTTTAGAGCTTGTTGGAAAGCTTAGAATCTCAGCTTCAAAATAAAAGTTAAATCTCACTTCTATCACAAACGGTTCCGGAGATACAGCCGATTTAGTAAAGGTAGTCTTTCGGATTTGAAATTTTAAAGCTCAGAATGACAGATGACAGTTTTCAGGTTAAAGATGACAGAATGACACGATTCTAGGAGGCAGTTCTAAATAGGTTAAAATAGTTTGGATTAGATTATTTTAAACTAAGAGATTGGGTTTTGCACAGTTCTGGCGGTACTCACACTATATTTTGGACAGGAATGAGACTTCGCAACAGATCGGGTCAGGATTGGACTGCGGTTTCCTCGCCACGGACGGTCTCGGCCTGGTTTTGCTCACTGGATAATTCTACCTTCTGGGTCAGCTCTGCTAGCGGCACTGCACAGCGGTCTGGATCTCTGGTTCTGACAAAAGTTCTCGGCACTGCACGGCGGTCTGGTCTTTGGTTCTGACAAAAGTTCTTGGCAGAAATTCAAACAGCTCGCCCGGCTGTTGAATAGTTTGCAAATGATTTGAGGGCCTGCTGAAAAAGGATTCAGCTTGTGGATTCAGGCCTCTCTGCTACAAATTCTGGAGTTAATTTCTGGTCTTTGGAGATTGATGGATTTAAAGTCTGGATCTCTGGATGTGAAGTCTGAAGTCAAAATGCTCAGCAGAAAGTGAAAAAGAAAGTAGTCCTATCTGGCTTCCAGTGGCTCTTTTTATGTGTTTAGAAAGTGGGTGGGTCGGCTAATTCTGCATGCCCAACCCTCTCAACTTATCATTGGCCAGTTCCTCCTCTCTTCCTTGATTGGGGGAACTGGGTTGTGAGTCAGAGTGATGAGGTAGGTTTATGGTCAAAGGATCCTCCCCTTGTCAAATTGCACACAAATCTATTTCTGATCCAAATACATATTTATCTATGTACCCTTTTTCTAATATTATACGTCCAGTTAACATATTTTCTGTAGCACCAAACCATCCGATCCCTGTCTTTGTACGATGTTGTGTCCACTTATGACAGAATTCTGCCCTTTTCATCCAGATCACGACCTCTAAACCTTTCCAGATTTTACACAAATGTGCACCCTCCTTCTACACACATTCCAGTAATCTACTAGGTCTCTAGCATAAACCCAGTGTCTGTAGTATCAATAAATAGCGGGGTTTGGTCCTAGAACATGGTACAGATTTGAATCAAGTCTTGAATTGTGGGTACATTTCTTAGATTAAGGTTCTCCAAATTACACGTTTGTGAGCTTAATACAATATTTTAGAAGCATTTAACTTAAACATATATTTGCTGCAATATGATTCCACAAAAGTGTCTGAGTCCACCCCCAGAAACTTGGGAGTACCACATGTCTCTCCTCTCCCAGGCAGGGCTCTGTTTACAGTCCACACTGAAAATCAACATACCCCATTTAATTGCAAGAGTCTAATGTGTCGGCTGAGGTCAGCAGGCCAGGGGGCCACTCTGCATTTGGTTAGCATGAACCTGTGATTTACTGGGCTGTTGTGTGGGTCTCTGAGGTGAGAAGGTTTCCCAGCCTCTTGGCCTGTTAATGCAATCAGATTGTCTCTGGGAACAGCAGGTGGTTAAGAGTTTTAATTAACCAGCGGGCCTTTGAAGTTTCCAGCTGTCTCCGGAGGCTGATTAGCTTCTGAAGTAGCAGTTCTCCTGTCAGAGTTTAGACCGCTAGTGCCGGTTTGTGGACAAAGCTGGTACTGCACCCATTTTTGGGATCTGTCTTGAATTAATGCATTTCAATAGAGTGGTCTTTTGCTTGATAGTATAGGATCCTTGCTTAACATTGTTTTGATGGCATCCTTACAGTAGAGTGGTGATGTGGAACCCCCCACAAGAAGGTTGGATCTTTAGAGTGGTCTTGTGCCCATGATTTTAGCAACTTTTTGACATCAATAAAAACGGATTTTGAACAGAACCATCTTTCTTTGCACTGGTGGGTGGCAGATTAGGTGACCATTTTGGTGTGCGCAAACTGCGCGGTTCTCCTGGATTCTGGTGTGAATGTGGGCGGTGACAGCTCATCCCCACATCTACCCAGTCTATTGATTTAACATGGGTCAAAACCCTTCACACAGTAATGTACAAGATATTAAATGATTTGACCAGGATCACTGTATTGTCTGCTGGCAAAGCCAGAATACAAGCATGAATGCTTTGGTTCCAAATTTGGATACTTATTCATCTTTTGGAATAACAGTTTATGCTCTCCGTTGGAAGTGATTACCTAGGTTTTACAACACCCCATTGAACAAACCAATTGCTAGACCTTCACCATAAGGATGACATCTTTTTTTTTATAGCAACCTCTACCTGGCGCAGGTACATTGCTGATAATAGCACCTGTTGTGCTGCAAGACCAAGTACATATGCAAGTAGGTTTATAAACTTCGGACATAGGAAAGGCTCAGCCATCCTTACAGGAATGTGCTATTCAAATCTTGCATAGGAACACACATCTCTGCAATGAGTGCTTACCACACTGAGCTAACATCTGAACCATTGTGGCACTCAATTTACCAGTATGCATTTCAAAATTGGTTATTGCTCATGATCAACATAATTCCCAATATACCACAGTGAACACAGCAAGAATTACTCTATGAATTGATCAATGTACTTGCCAAAACAGACAGCAATACGTTTAGCGCCACAGCACCATGCCATAAAATATCCTGATGTGCTCTATTTAAGACTGGTGAACAAAGGAATCTTGCTTCTTTAGATCAGGTAGCCTTGTGGGGCTCCCTCCAAGGTGGTGGCCCTGGGCAAGTGCCCCTTTTGCCCTCCCATAAAAACGTCTCTGACGGTCTTTTCCAGACATAGCAACATTCCTGCAGAGAAATATGCTGAGAGTAGGGGTGGGCAGATTGCCTGAGAGACCTGTCTCTAGATGTCACCTGGCCACAGCTAATGCATAAAACATGAGGCACCTGATGCTTTGATGAGTGAAATGACACTGACATTCTGTCTGTGCATCCACCTGTCTGTTGCCTTTTTATTTCCAGGTTTCTTGAATGCACAAGGAACAACTAGTAAGACGCAATGTTTCATTCTGAAATTCAGGGTTGCTCCTCAGGACGGGAAAGGGCAACCTGTTTCCTTTTCACTGCTGGTAGGCGCACTGCCTAAGCCTGATTTGCGAGTACATGGTTTTGATTTCCCACTGTAGTGTTTGCTTGATGCATTGCGAGCCACTCGTTCTGCCTAGTTCACAATCTTGCTTGTTCAGTTGTCCATCACCGCTCACTGATATATTTAATAACATTTAAAGCATTTCCTTGAAAAGCAACAGAATAGTGCCAATAGAACAGAGTTACAAAATAAATGAAAAGACTCTTCATGCCAATTGAGAAGTGCAAATTTAGGTCATGCATTTCTTGGGGGAAATTCCTGATTCTAATCTGAGAGATATTTATATATCGCCTCTGCATTCCGATCCCATGAGCAGATGCTTTGCAGAGGTCGCGTGGCTTCAGAAAATGGCGCACGTCGTTCCTGTACTTTCTCTTTCGCCTTAAATATGTGTATGCCTCACTGATTTATACTTTGGAAAAGGGTGAAAAAAAGACATTGGGGGTCATTCCGAGTTTGGAGGTAGCATGGTGCTATTAGCGCCATGGCTGCCTCCAAACCTGGGTCCGGTCTCACTGAATGGGGACTTACTGGGTCATAATGACCTTGGAGGACCCGGTAAATCCCCATTCAGTAAACCATTCCCCATTCCCATTTGAGCCCCCATAGGGCTTAATGGGAATGGGGAAGGCGCTAATTACGGGCCTGCAAATAGCGGGCCCGTTATTAGCGCACTGGTCCCTTAGCGGGACCTGCTAAGGATATCTGGTCTGACCAGACGTCCTTTGCGGTTCCCGCTAAGGGACCTCGGAATAGGGCGGTAAGGGTTTACCGGCACTGGCATCCTTACCGGTGCCGTAAACCCTTATCGCCCAACTCGGAATGAGCCCCAATTGTCTGCTCCAATCGTTTGTTTGTTTCATATTACTGTGAATCACATTTCCAGGGATCCTCTTTGTACAACCAAATTAATGTCAAGTTTTAGGAAATCTGTTGCACTGGTCTAGGTGTCACCATGCGGTACATGTATTTAGCCGACGCTGGTGTAGCCAGCTAACGCCAGAGAATCATATGCATGCATAATCATTGCATAAAGAAGGCTATCATTTCAGGAACACAGTCCCGCACCTTGTTGGAAGTATCAGGGAAGGGCAGGGTTTTGACTAGACCTCCACATTTAAATATTTAAGGTGATGCTGTTGTGTACACCTTGCATACCCATAGTGTAATAACGTGTATTTGTAGATTGTAGACAGCTGTTTAAACGAGTGGTTAATTTCGACCAAAAATGCAAGAATAAAATTCAATTACATTTACACGTATGTGTATGTATAAATGTGTATGTAGGGGCAGGGGTGTGTGTAGTGGGGTTTATGGGAGGGGCCTAGATGGTGGCTTGGGGCAGGATGCGTGCCCGATGTATTTATTTTTTAAAACAGGTCTTATTGACCAAAAGTGCATGAACAAAGTGCAGACGTTTAAAAAGGTATCTAGGCACTAACGTAGCGCCACACATGGCTATTTTTACAATCTCTCCAATTTCTAACATGTGACTAGCACTTTCGCAGGCGCATTGCCCCTCCAGCAATGTCCTGTATGGATGGTGCGTGGCTGCGGGGCGTGCTGCTGGCTGTGTACACACAGTGCTAAATGGTCCATAATCTTACCACAAATGAAATGCCCTAAAACAGAAATCTGCAAGAAATGCACGCAGAACCAAAAGCAAAGAGGTGCAACAAACTGAAAAAGGCAAAAACAAGAACCATAACATGTGTCAAAAATCACAGAAAGGCATACGTGATCCCAGCGATGCACACATTGGGGCAATGCTAGCAAACGTAACAGTGATCTCTGAAAGGCACACTGACTAGGTGCAGCCCTATCCAAGGCACCATCTACGCCCCAGGGTACAGAGATTATGCAGAACCACTCACAGGAACATTAATACTCAAGGCAATGACAACCTTTATGCGCCTCAACGTTTCTATAGCCCATTGCTCGCAGGAAGACGGCGCTTGTACTATATGTGTATTTGACACAGGAATAATTAGGCCAATAAAGAATTATCAGAACAATTCGAACAAGACTATGAAATTGTGAAAGCCTAAGAAGGCTGTCGATCATGTACTCCTATCGATCCTTTTGCCCTGATTGGTCATAGACTTGCCCGTATCTCTCTGAGTTTTTTAACCCCTCTCTCCCTCTCTCTCCCTCTCTCTCTCTCTCTCTCTCTCTCCCCGTTGGACTCAAATATTGTTCTCCTTTCCCTCCTTCCACCCAATTATCTTGAAACAGATTGGGAGGATAGTTCATGGGCAACGCTTTTGTCTCAGAAGCACGAATCCCGGGCTCACACTTAGAAACTGGTCCCGGTATTAAGCGTGTTATAGAAAAACAATTATAATAATTATTATAACTATAATTATCACTGCGATTCATCACTGGATGACCCTCCACTGCCTCATGCTGAACTCTTCAAAAACGGAAGTCATGTCTCACCCAGTTTCCAATGCCATTCATTCCCTTCCCTCTCCTAGCTTCCTGTCTGACCCGTCCTCAACTTTGCTACACACACTGTCTGCAACCTCCCCAGATCCTCCCCCACTTCAACCTATGGACAACATGCTGGTTGGCTTTACATGCACAACTGCTCTTTTTTCCAAGTTCCTTTTCCTAGTCTACAAAGCTATCAATGGGCTTGCTCCTTAGTACCTGTTTGATTGTATCTCAATTTACTCATCATCTTGTTCCCTCCAATCCTCCTCTGCACTCACCTTTGCATACCCCCTGTGCCTCCTCTCACTGCCCCCCCTTCTCCCTACCCGCTTTACTCCACTGGAACCCTTTTCCCCCTAGAAATCAAAGACATTGCAACTGTAGAACTCTTCACAGCGTGTCTTCAATTTCACTTACTTGCTGAAGAGGGACCTCCCCCTGCCCTCTCTACATCCTCCTTAGCAGACCCCACCACTGCCTCTAGTGATGCTCAAAAATGTAATTGTGTACATTTAATTAGTATTCTTTAGTTTTAAGCACTTGCACCCTTAGGTTCCTCTTACTTGTGTAAGTCACCCGTTTTCTTTTATACATTTTGTTTCTGTTTGTTTTGTCCCAGGGATATGTCTGAATTTGATTACACCATCAGAGGAGTACGCCTGGCAGTAATGTCACAAGAAGGTGACACCATGCATATTACCAAGTAGCCCTGCTGCACTGCTTGCAAAATCAATTGAAGAAAAAACACAGGCAGCCAGAAGAACTGCAACGAGCCCACATTGTGCCAACTACACCAGTCACACCAAGTCCATAGATAACAGTGGCATCAACAGGCAGTTCATCACTGACACTTAAAAGCTTTTTGAGCAGTGCAGGTGCAGCTTTCAGGGGTGAGCATCTGTTGGACACCCTGAAAACAGACAGTTCATGAACAGAAACATGCGTGTCTACTGAACACTTCACTGAGAATCCAGAGAGTTGCTGGCATCGTTAAACCAATCACTTTCCCTGTTCACGTAATTACTGTTGCTGTTCTCCTCTTGGGTTACAGCACATGCATTGTTTCTGTTTTAGTACAGTTTGGTGTATTGCTTACCCGTATTTTAATAATCGGGCCTCCTCACAGTATTATTGTAATTGTTTTCTCAGGGTGTCTATTGTCTATTTTTGCATCAGGCTGCGACAATGACATTCCATTTTTCTACCAGCCCATACTTATCATCATGACTTTGGGCCTCATCACGAGTTTGGCGGCAACCCTTAAATCCGGCGGTAGCGCTATTACCGCCGGATTTAAGGGTCTGCCAAATCAGGGCTTCGGCGGATTTCTCCCCAGCTCTGAGCTGGGGGGAAATCCGCCAAAAATTCACGCTATTACCGCTGGCGGGAAATCCGCCAGCGGTAAGAGCTTGACAATTCCCCATTGAGGAATGGGGAATTCCCAATGGGCTCAGTGGGGAATGGGCAATACCCGTTCCGCCAAACCCGTGATCCCGCGCTATTAGCGCCGGGGGGTTTGGCGGTAGAGCTATTAACGCCAGCGCTAATAGCGCCGGTGTTACCGCCCAACTCGTGATGAGGCCCTTTTATCTTGTTAGCCAACAGTTCCTGTCTGTACAACAAGTAACTCTCCGGATTCTCCGTTCACTCTCAGTATGGTATCAGACAATCTCCCATCACTTTTATTCTCTCGACATGGCGACATCTGTTTTCACATGACGTCATGCGCACGTTTGCACATGACGTCAACACGGCCAAAAGGCTGTGATGCGTTGTGTCCTCTCCTTTCCGGCCTTAATGAAAAGGATGGAAAACAGCGTCCATGCCGATCCTTGCATGGATTAAACCCATTATTGACCTTTATTGTGACCAGAATTTACCATTAGAGGTAAGCTAAGCTTACCTTGCTCGGACTTCCCACACCTTTCGTTCCCTCACCAGCATATTACCTCCTACATTATACTTTGTCCCGGTGGGACCCTCGTGTTCATGCGATCCACGCAGTGATATTCTGCTGTAGAATACTCCCTTGCTTCCACAAGCCCGACATTCACCCGACACCTTATTATCCAGGGAGGTTTCTCGTGTTCTAATTTTGCATAGTATTAAGTTCCAATGCTTTCTCTAGAATTTTTGAAGACTGACTTTGTTTTTTGTTGTCTCCCTGTTTCTTGACCCATCCCATACAGAGGCTTCACCTCAAAGATACAAACTGTTGATCTGTGGTGTTGTGACCACTCTACTTGCACGTGCTACGCCATAGATGCCTCTTCCAAGTTCTAAGTTGTGATGACACCACTATAAGGGATGACCTATCTCCCTTTCTCAGTTTATGTTAATTTGGCCTCTTTATTTATTTTGCTTGTGCTTCTCCCCTCATTCAATTATATATTTTTTTCTTCCTTGCACCATCAGGACCATATATTTATTTTCATGAAATCAGGGTAAGCCTGCACTCGTGTTACTGGGTGCTTTGGACCTGTTGCATGCCTTTTGGGTGCTTAACACTCCTCACATTCATCAGGTGTGGAGCTGCCCCCTGGTAAACATTGTTTATTTTGACATCTCTCTATGTTTTTTCATTGATTCACTAATAGGCACTTTGTCCCTAGCTCTTTCAACCTTCACTAGGCTTTGAACACCCTTTTAGTACAGTGGCCATTGGGTCAAATGTGGTGCAATTACACTTCATTTTGATGATTTTCCATATGATGGTCATTCTAAGTTGCTCTCTGTCTGCTCTTTTTTTTCTCGTTTGTTTTCCGATGTGATCTGACGTTATCCCCTGAACCCAACCTCTGCTCTGCGATATGTTGTCTTTATTCTTTTACTTATTATGTGCCATGTTAACCATCTTTCTTTATTAATTTTCTGCTTATACGATTGATTCTGATTTGTAATGGCTTACACTTTCCAACATTATTATTGTGAACTGTTTCTTGGGTTTTTCTGATCCATTTTGGTTTGGGATATGGTTACCACTCTTTTGTTTTATATTCACGCCACACAGCCTTGAGAACGTCCAGTTGGGTCGAAACACGTGTCGGCAGTTCACTACCTGATAAAACATCTTCATGCAATTAACACAAGTGTATTAGTGACTGTAAAATCAGTTTTAAAAGGATTTATTTTTGCATCATTATCTTTTTCTGGGCACTGCGCGTTTCTCCTTACTTCTAATCAATTTGTAACACTATTAGCATATTAGGCGCATACAGTTACGCCTCTCCAGTTGAAAATGTCACGAGCCACCACTGGGCTGACCTCCAAAAGAGCGGATTTGAACCAGAAGGCATCCCAGAATGCAAAGTACTGGATTTTGCATCTGGAATATCCTCAGGACTGTGGAAATTGCCTCTGTCTTAAATTGGTGAATCACAATCTCTGATAGCTAAAGAAGACTCTCATTTAACGTTTACTTATCTGTAACCGACACAACACTATTTACCTTCACAGACATTAAGTAATATTGGGATCCAATCTTTGTTGAGACATTCTTTACTGAATGTTACATGTATATTACGCTGTATCCTAATTACTCCATTGCTCTCCAAATTGTTGCCGTCAACGTCTCAGCTATGCCTAAAATTAGGTGAACCGGGGAACCCTGCCCAATACCCTGTTGCCTAACTCTGGGCTTGTCTCTGTTATCTCCAGAAACACTGAAGGGAGCCATCATCCTAACAATATGATGGCAGAATCTGGGCTTATGCTATTGAGACTGGAGACTTTGAAAACGAATGCGTTTTAACATCTCTGCATAACATTTCCAGTCAGTCCAATGAAAGGCATTAAAACCTGTATTTTTTGTGAATGTAATGTAATTAAATTTGCAGTTGTACTGCCCCAGTTACCACTGTATGTGAGCCTGAAACTGGATTTATGATGGTGTTCGTAACATCTTTATTAAGGACATGCTTAATCTCAAATGCACTAGGGTTACATGTGCATTTCAGATTAAGCATGTCCTTAATGAAGATGTTCATGTCATATGATGGCTCTATTTTAGAAGTTAAGGATGAAACCGGACATATAAAGCTTTTCCTAGCATACGATGAAGGTATGTAACATATAATCTTAACCTCTGGCAAATGCTCGGAGAAACCCCCAGAGCACCGTTCTTCAGCCTTCCAAGCCATTGCAGAAAGAAAAAGGCTGTATGCAAAACAGGCTTAGTCCCACCCCAAACATGCCAGAGGTTAAGATAAATTTGAAACCTTCCAGCCATCACTTCTTTTGTTTTGTTTTGCTTAGTCCGTCTGAGTGGAAGAGGTATGTCCAGACGTAGGTTGCAAGCTACACCTCGCTAATGCCCAATGACCCTGAAACATGTCAGGGTTTCTTGTGGTCTTTTGCAGAAGGGATGTGACTAAGCAGTCTGGGCTGGACTGCCCCTTTGGGCGGTACCAAGCCGGATTTGCATGTGGTCTTGCCCCTTTGTGCAATGGCATGGCAGGATGAAGAATAATGGACTAGACGATTGCCGGGAGCAATGCCAGAGGTTAAGATTAATTCTAAACTTTTCCGCCATCACCTCTTTTGCTTTGCTTTATCACCCTGAGTGGAACGGGTATGACCCGACGTGGGTCCCTAGCCTGCTGGACCTACAGCCCTAATCTCACTGATGAAACCCAATGAGTCCGAAACATGTCTGGCTCCACCTTCCATATGTGCATTGGGCATGTAATGCTTGGCTTTAGCCTATGAAACTACTGCCTAACGTATATAGTGGTACACAGGAATGTGGGGCATTAGTAAATTAGACAACTTAATGAAAATGTTTGCAAACACCCTGAAGCGGTATTCATGGGTGATCACTCACAACTCCCTTTTATGTTGTCCTCTGAGCACCCCAAAATAATTGGCGGCTGGCTGGATCCACACTGGCATAAAGCTAACAGTTATTTATTCTTGAGAATTGAAGTTGCAGTTATAGCACTTCTTCACTCTGCTGCAGTTGTAGACTTGCGAGTGTGCATTTCAGAATTGCACCCTCAGCTGAATTGTGGACCCTACAACATCTTTCCCAATTAAGCCCTCAAGGCCAACAATTTCATCAGGACTGTAAAATTCTACCAGAAGTAATGGAATTCCAAGGTAAACCTCTTCATAGCTTCGATTTTAGGTGCCACTGTAGGCAGTGCCTACAAGCCAAAACTATTGGTATAGGAAGTAAAGATAGGAGAGAGAATGGAAGTGAGGTGGGACACACAGCCTGTGGATGTTGTCTGGTTTGTTACCCACCGATTGACCACCCACGGCCAGAACCTAAACTACCGGCCCAGTCCCACCAAAACAACCCCGCCGCTGGGATCTCTTTGAATTAGTTCTGTGATTTTATCAGTGTTGCCGATGTTATTTCTAGGAAAACATTTGAAAGACAATGAATGGCCTAATTGCAACTATAAACTAAACTGGTGTAATGGTTTAACTAAGTGTACATCCAGCCACTTGATTTCTAAACAATTTATAAGCAATATAAATTGTTCCACGCAATGAATTCCTGTTACAAATTAGCATTTGGCGAAGCCAACAGTTTTGACTTTTGTATTGGCATTAGGCATTTGCCAGACACTTTTATAATATGCTCCAGTGCTCATTTGCCATCTGATTGCCAGATAGTACCAATATGGTAGGGTCTGGAAAGTGCTTATCCCATGCTTGCACCACTGCAAACAACTGTTGGCTTTGACAATACTTGTTTTAGTTTTACAAATTTCCTATTGGTGTTTTTTTCTTATTGCACCTCATCCTGTTACACCTTTACACACATTGATTTCACAAAATCACCCACTGAACATGTAGTCTCTCTTCATTTTGTATATATTCCTAACTGAGATCTCGTGCACCATAAAGATTTCAGAGCAGATTGCATGCCGTGCCCAGATGTCATTATAGGCCTTCCTGCTTCGACCAGGCATAATATTGTCCAACCTTTGCTCTCACTGTAAACAATGGGGCGGTGCTGTAAAAGGCTGGGCAAACGGCACAAATATACCGGTAACTATGGAAACGTGCATACAGTGAGGAAAGCAAACTGCATTCTCAACTAGTCCAGTGATCAATCTCGCCATAACAAGGTGAGTTAACAGGAAGCCGTCTTTCTAGGCAGGCTGCATCGTGCCCAAGCTTGAGTGTGCAGACATGCCGTGCAACTTTCTGTTCCACGAGGAAAGATATATACAGTGTTACTTTACACGGCATAGAACATTGTAACAAGCGGCCGGGCATTATAATAGATTAATGCCAGTAATGTATATGCTCACAAGGAACATTCAATATGAGATTCATTCACTCTGTCCTGTAAAACCCCGAAACAATTACACCTTAAGGTCCTCGCATGCTAAGCATTCCTACACATTTAGGGAGTAATTCATGGAATAAATGCGCACTGAAATGTGTGGCGCAAGCCTGAAAAAGCTAGTGCACGCATGCGAATCGCATTTGTACGATTCATGGAAGGCGTTGCGCGTGTTTTACCAGCGATGTACGCCAAATTCGCACTTACCTTACACGTCACTGCGACTTTCCAAACGTGTGCACGACAGGAACGGGGAAAGTGCATAACTTCTCGCGCACACACCTAAAAAGGAGGCGGAACACGG
This sequence comes from Ambystoma mexicanum, assembly GCF_040938575.1. NCBI lineage: Eukaryota > Metazoa > Chordata > Amphibia > Caudata > Ambystomatidae > Ambystoma > Ambystoma mexicanum. The sequence continues at coordinate 534,211,877 of NC_090927.1, read as the reverse complement.
GGAATGGGGAACAATGCGTGAAAATGTAGGCATAACGTGGAAAGTACCGCTGGGAAACACACGCAACGCCCACACGCTAGTGAACAACACGTATTCATGGAATCGAATAGGGAAAACCTGCACATGTCAAAACACGCGCATACGCACAAATACGTCATCCACACGAAAGCAGGAGGAAGCACCCCCGCGCAGCATAAAAGTGCGCGCAAACAACAATCAAGCATATACAGCTACGATTAATATCCCATTCCTCGCAGCAGTGATCGTGGGACACTGCAGGAGGAGGAGAATAACCAGGCCCCACATTTATTTGCCCAGGACCAGCCTTTTTGGGATGCCTGATGATGAGATCTATGGCAGGTAAAGCGTTCCACCTCATATCATCCTAGAGCTGGTCACTGAGTGGGAGGATTAACTCACATCACCCACTCTGTGCTCCCAAGCATTGAGCCCCTTGAAGAAGGGGCTCAATGTATTGTATTTTTTGGCCACTGGGTAATTTCAGCGGACAACTGCCATAGTGGGGGGCATCTCACCTACACCATGTGTTGGCAATCATCACTGCGTGCCCCTCAGTTCGCAGGCACATATACATGCCCAGAACACCCACAGAAAGGCAGGTCGTGGTCCTGGACTTCTACAGGGTGGCACACTTCCCCAAAGTGCTCGGTGCCATAGATTGCACCCATGTGGCCCTACGTCCACCTAGGGCCACTGAAAACATCTACTGCAACCGCAAGCACTGGCATTCCATCAACCTGCAGGTTGTATGCAATGCCAAGGGAATCATCACCTCTGTCTATGCAAACTATCCAGGGTCCACCCATGACAGTTTCTTATACAGAATGTCCGCCCTGAGCCGGGCCCTGGAAGCTGGGAAGCATGGCGACACATGGCTCATAGGTGAGTACAAATGCCTGTGCACATGCATGCATGTCACACACAGAAAAATAGACAAGCCCAACTAATGACAACCATTATCACCTTACCAGGGGACACTGCCTACCCTCTAAGCACCTACATGATGACGCCAATACGGAACCCCACCACACCACCCCATGTAAGATACAACGCAGTCCATATTGCAACCAGGGCCATAGTGGAGCACACATGCGGAGTGCTCACGTCACGCTTCCGCTCCCTTGACCGATCTGGCGGACAGCTACTCTATGCACCCCCAGTAGTGTGCAGGATCATTGGATCATTGTGGCATCATGTGTCCTGCACAACATTGGGTACCAGTGGACATGGTGGTGCCCCCACATCCCAACCACACGCACGGCCGCTGCGCATGGGAGGGGAAATGTGGCGAGGCAGCCCGTACCCAGCTTGTGGCCACATTTTTCACCTAAACTCCAACCCCTGTGGAGTGCACACAGGCCTGGCACATACCAGGTGACAATCGATGATGAAAACTGTCACAACCTTATCACCCTAAGAATGTGTCCATGGAAGTGCCACATTGTGTGCATCCCTAGCTACTTAAACACAACCAATCCAATGTGACCAAAAGGAACACATGCAAGGTGCATATCCCCCCCTGCAAAAAAAGGGCATGAAAGTACTGGTATGCCACCAAAACCCTCCCAACCCCCATGAACCCCGTCTGCCACACCATACCATGGTATGCAAAGGCAAAACATCAAACCATATGCACAACACGTGACACAATAGTCATGAAGTGCCATGTGAGAAATGCAAATAGGCTCCAGACAATTACACCTGCCATGGAATCTGAAGAAATTGCTGACCAAAACCTCACACCCTGAAAACGGTGCCACAAATGCATGCCACCAGTGGTGCAAGCAACAAAAGTCAGAATACCTATTGCCAAGCACATTGGACAATAGCAAATTGGCATTACAAACCCTGTGTGCTGCGTGTGTGTCACCTGCAACACACCGCTCACCGGACAGCACAGTGAGTGTGCATTGCATTGGTGAAAACCCCTTGAGCATCATGAAAAATAAGTACAATCAACCAAATAGTACCCTGTCATACATGTACACGATCAATCAATCGGAAGTGAACATGGATTGTCGGGACACAGCATGCCCGAGAAGGAAATCTGGGTGCACGTGTGTGCATGGTGTCGCCGTAGTTAGTGTGGGGGGGTGTTGCCTAAGTGTTTGTGTCAATAGGGACATGCATCGAATACATGCACGTGAAATGAAGTGAGCCTCAGTGTCCTGTACACAGCACATGTGAACATTGCACTCAAGGACCCCCCTGTGTGTTAAATCACACCAATCCTCTGACACCTCAAAATAAAACCCAACATAGGATCAGCCATTGACCATCAGAACAAATCATGTACAGAGTACCCCACATCGACAATGGCAGACAGTGAGCAATAACTGATTTATTGAAAATCCGTATAGGGCCTACACACAAAGTGCATCAAAGCGCCTCATGGAGGGAGAGAACAAGGGAGAATAACAGTACATTCCTACAAGTCCTTCAAACAGTCCAGAATGTGAAAATGAACTATCAAATCAAAGTACATAGCACAAGAGCCTGGAAAAATAAGGGAGAGTCTAGGGAGGGAATGCGGGAAAACAAAACTAGCATCAACATTGCTATGCCTGATGGCAATAGTTGCAGTGCAGGAGTCACATAAGGAGGGGGTGAGGGAAGAGGATGGAAGAGGTGAGGAGAGTAACAAAACAAGTGACAAACTATGGAAGGTCGACGAAGAATCAAGATAGTGCCGGGGAGGGGGAGAAGAAACACAGAAGGGAAAGGGGGAACAGACGACCTGTAATCAGTGGTGGAGGAACTGATGATAAAAGTAAGTGCCAAACTAAAACTCAAAAATGTGAAGGTGGGGGGTGGTTAGCGGAGGTAGAGGGGGAAGTGTCTGCAAAGAACGAGCGGCTGTGTATCACCATCCCTGATGGAAATTGGGGCAGTGCCGGAAAAAGACAGACAGAGGACAAGGAGGGCGGAAAGGGTGGTGGAGAGGGAGGAGAGAAGGGAGGAGGAGGCCATGGTGTAAAGGCAGGAAGGGGAGAGAGGGAAAGAAAGCACACACAGGGGGGAAAGAAGATGGTGCAGAAGGGGAGGGGGTGTGATGGTGAAGGGGGAGACAGAGGGAGACTGGCGGGGGGCAGGTAGAGACTGGCAGGGGGCAAGGGAGACAGGGTGAGACTGGTAGAGGGCAGGTGGAGAAAGACGGGGGGTAGGGGAGACAAGGGGACAATCAAGGGACCCAGAAGGGTGGTGGACAGGGGTGGACAGGGGCAGACAGGGCCTCCATTGTGGGCCATTGGTAGTGGTGGCAGGCTCCAGCCTCCTGGTTGGCCGGATTGTCACAAGGGCCAAGTGCAACAAATGGGAGGGGGGAGCAGGTCCAGGCCACAAACATGACAGTCAAGTCAAAAGCAACGCGGCCATATTTCCAATGGCACAACAAAGCACCAGGAAGGGCTGAAAGATGGCCAAAGCAGGGGAAGCAAGGAAATGAGGGTAGTTGAAACACGTGGTGACAAGGATAACTCAGCGTGCAGTGTTCATGTGGCATATCAAAATCACTGTAGGCCAAGTGCCCCAATGCAATATTGTCAGCACACGGACCCCTCCCACCATCAGTGTACACAGCCAAAGGGTGTATGGTACCGCCTACAGCAGGAAGTGCATGAACATAGACAGTCAATTCTTTAAAAAATCATAAGCAACATGATGAAATGCACAGTCAACAGAATACTCGCCAAAATGAAGTGCAGAAATGCATTGGAGAAGCCACCCGGAATACCCACTAGGGGTGTACACACATGTAGGACTGCAGGCTGGCCACAGATATGACGGAAGCCCAATGTCCCTGTGTGAGATGCTGTTACACCGAGCCATCCTTGCGAGCCCATGGAAAGGGGAAACAGGAGTAGCATATGTGTCAGGACCCCAAGCAAAACACATACACGAGACAAGCCTGAATGGGCCCTGCTGGAACACACAGTGGATGCCTTCAAATGCCACAAAGCACCACACTGTCACATGAATGCACAATAGACAACAAAAAAAAATACTTGCAGGAAGAAAACACAAAAAAACAAAATATAAAATGGCCACATATGACCCGGGGGGTTGGGGTGCACCCAGTAGGGGGGAGGTACAGGGTGTACCTCAACACCCACATGTGTAGATGTTGAGATTAAAAATAAACCTCACTGGGTTCAGCGCCCGCATGGCCTGACCTATGTGGGAGATAGGTTGTTGTTGTTACCCTCTGGATGGAATTCAGAAGGTGGACGCGGCACAGTTGCCTCACCACACCTTTACGCGGATTGCCCCTCAGCGGCAGCAAGCATGCGGGTCTGGAAAGCCAGGTCCTGCATGGCAATGACACGTAGGTCTGCATGCATTACTGTGTCACACGTGCTTCCTCCTGCAAGGACTGATGTGTTAAACGGAGTTCTGCCTGCATGGCCTCACAAGACATACGGAGTACCTCCCAGCTTACATGGAGTTTAGCTGAGATGGTTCTTTTAAGCCGCTCCATCCTGTCTTCTGCCCGTCTACTGTCGTCCATCATGAAAGCACCCAGAGTAGATCAGAAGTTTTGGTGTTCGACCCTCAGGGCTTCACAGTGTGCCTCTGCCTGAGCAGAAATAGCCTGATGCAGAGCCACCATTTCAGCCCGGTGTGCCCTGTCAGAGACCGCCATGCCCAGCCTCAGTGAGCGGCACATGGACCGTGTAGCCTGCTGCTGGAGCTGCACTTGCCTTTCAGCGGGGAGGATGGAATGGGCCACACTTTCCATACCTTGAGCCATCTCAACTGCTGCCCCCTGTTGCTGTGCTGAACATGCATGTCAGTAGCACATACCACACAAATACAAATTACAACATTGACAGCCAACACATGAAGCAGACATGTCAGACGCAACTCAAAGCCCAACATGTATTCAATGGCATTGCAATGCAAGGGTATCCCAAAAGCAGAAAAGGATGTGTGCAAAATGTGAAGCCAACACATGTTTTGCATGTTGCCCATCACCTGCATCACACACAACCTCTAGCAGGCACATATCCAAGGCAGAAATGAGAGATGGCAAGAAAGAGATCGCACTTAGCATAAGCATGTGGGAACACACAAATAGCCACAGCTGGCAATCACACCAAACACACCATGACACATGTAACATGCATGTTCATGTGCAGCACTCAACAACCATTGACTATGCAGAGTACATGTGTCACAGGAGGCACCTACGCTACTACGTTTCGATATAGTGAAAGGAGGGACATGGGTACATACATGGCAGGTCACTCTCACACAGCAGCATTGTGTTGGCATGTTGAAGGGCTGAACTTGCCACAGGAGTGGGTGTGTGTGGTGCGGTGCATGTGTACCCCCTAAACTTCCAACATCAACACATATGTAGTGATGTCAATCTCCAAATGTGACGGCAGTGTAAGGGCAATTGCAGCCATCATGTTCAAATGGCATGCACCATGTAGCATGGATACCGTGAAACACCCACACTCTAGGCAATAGCAGGGAGGCACTGCATGGCAATGAAAGGTTCCCCACAGAACTGTGCATTGGCAGACAGTGTTGGCATGTGTCTATTGCATGTCATCAGTCAAATGTCACTACAGCCGATGAGAAGTGGACATGATGCAGGACAGATGAGGAACCATCAATAGTACACCCATGCATGCAGAAGACACAACACCAGTTGAAAAGAGGCAGTGGGCCTGTAACAGGGGGAGCCATGTGCATGACACAGACGTGGATACCCTAAAGTCGTGTGTGATGACACACAGACCCAAAGTGAGCATGAATAGGCTGTCCAAATAACATGACACTTGGATCATCCTGGAGACATACTACAATGAGCAGGCGGTCAAGGACACCCAGGGGCATACATGGAATGCACATGGAACATGCATACAGGGAGCCACTGCCATCAGCACAGTCAGAGTGAGACACACTGCACCAAGGACAAAGGATGTATATGACATGATATGACATCTCATCAAGATTGCCCTCGTACACAAGTGACTCAGAGCCCAACCAAGCAAAGGGAGGGGAACAAGGGAGAAAAGGAAATTAAAGTAATGATCATACTGGGCACAGTGACATTGAGAACACGAATGAAAATGAAGTCCAATGGTATAATAGGCATTCAAAAGGTGGTAGTGCAGCCAGCAAGTGGCAAGTGCAAGATCATTTGGATAGGGCAGATCTGATGAGTGCAGAAGAAGAGTGGGGTACTGTATGGGTACACGTACAGGACTCATTGCAATGGGAGGCCTGGAGGCAGTGCAGCAGAGAGGCAGGGTGAGCAGGTACCTGGGCCTGAAGGACAGAGGGTGTGCAGGTGCACAGTGCCAAGAGAGGAAACTGTGCAGCTGGGGAGAAGAGGGGCTAATGCAGGAGCAAATCAGAAAGGTCTTGAGGTGCTTCCAGAAGCAGAGATGTTTCCCCTCAAGTTTCAACTTGGCAGCTAGGCTGTTTCCAAATGGAGGTCCCAGCCGTAGACACAGATCTGCCCCCAGCTTGTTTCTTCGATAAATGACTGGCCCGGAGGGAGTGTGAGGTAGAGGAGCAAAGGACTCAAGAGGGGAGGTATTGGCAGAGGGATAGTTGAAAGTATTTTGGACCCAGGCCCCAGAAATCCTTGTGCACAATGCAGAGGGTCTGAAGTATCATCCTTGCATCCACTACTAGCCAATGAAGGGGTTTCAGAGCTGGAAAGATAGGATCCCAGGGCTTGAGGCCAAAGACAAATCTCGCAGTCCTGTACACGATTAGTGGTAGAGGGTGGAGTGTGGAGGCAGGTAGAATATTGAAAGAGCCTGTCACAGTAGTCCAACCTTGAGACAACCAGAGCTTGAGAGACTGTGAGCTTGTAGGTGAACGAGAGGAAAGGCACAGTACCCCTGAGGAGGTTAAGCAAGAAGTTAATATATCTCAAGAAACGTCAGAAATGTGTGTGGAAAAGGAATGTGTGAAGTCAAAGGTGACCCTGAGGTTGTTGGCCTTGCAGGTGGGGGTAGGAGGAGGGCTAAGGGGGGCCAGCCAGAGAGTGAGGGGAAAGGATGGCGAAGGTGTACCGATGAGGAGGATGTCAGTCTTGCTGGCATTCAGACAGAGATCGTTGGCAGTACACCAATTTTAAATGTCAATTAGGCAATCGGAAAGGAGGGAGGGAGAAGAGGTGGCCAAGGGCAGCTTGGAAATGAGTTGAGTGTCATCAGCATAGCACTGGAAGTTGTAGCAGAAAATGAAAATGCAGTAGGCGAGAGCTGCCAGGTGCTGTTTGGAAAGCCAGGCCGAGAGGTTAGACCCCTGGTGAACACCAGAGGTAGAGAGGGAGATTGATGAAAGGAAGGACCCAAGTTGTAGCTCGGAGGGTCACACACACCAAACACACATGTCATTGAGTAACACACATCAATACTCACCGGACGATGCATCATAATCCATCCTCTCTCCCACTCCACAGATTTTCTTCCGGGATGAACTCTACAGCGATCTCCTCATGCTGAGTGAGTTCATCCTCCTCTGGTGGTGGCCCACCACCAGTAACCAGAGACATGGACTAATTGGAGGTACGGTTTTGTTTTGCACTGCGTCGGAGGTCATTCCAACGATTGTAGCAGTCCTGAGCCGTGCGCACCTGGAATCCCATGGCTGTCACACCATGCGCAACAATCTGCTAGTGGACCCAACACTGGGCAGGCATTGTATAGCACTGTGGGCCCACAAGCACATTGCGTTGTGTGCGACACGTAGTCCACAAGGAAGTCCAGTTCCTGATTGCCGAAAGGCTTCTTCCTCGACATGCCGGTGGCCGGAGCCATGTCTGGGGGGTCTCAGCATCATGCGCAGGAGCACGCTTCCTCCTTTTGGGTGGTGGTACTGACCCTGAGTGGGCAATGTGGCCCATGCAGTTACCACCACCCGGCTGCTTGGGGCAGCAGATGTCAAAACTGCCCCAGATATGTGTGCCCCAGTCACAGCTACACTGGACACACGTGACCCGCACCTCTGGACAAGATGGAAATCGTCCTGGGAGTCCTCGTCACGCAACGCAACATGTGCTGCCCAAGCCCGGGTGGTGGTCCCCAAAGCTGCACCTGCAGCTACCACCACCGGTGGGCCCGTGACAGCAGATGTAAGTTGCTGTTGGGTCATATGGGCTCCAGGTTGTGATGCAACAGCTGCATCACCAGGAGCCACAGGGGGTGGTGGCATGTCTGCACCAGCACGTGGCTGGGCATCTTGCCCCAGTGGGGCACCCCTGCCTCTTCCCCCTCTGTAGCCACCCTGGCCACCCTGGACTCCATGTCCCCCCTGGTCTCCGCGCCCACATGCCCGACCACGCACATCCCTAGGAGGACGCCCAGCTTTGCCCCCCCTACCCTTTGCTGGCCTCCCAACCATGGCACAGATGGTAAATGACTATTGGGGGGTGCACTCAACAATTGTCCTGGGCAATTGGGTTGAAGGGGGCAGGGTACTGGATGGAATAGGTACCCTTGTGCTCCTGCAAGGCTGTTTGTGACCGCTGGGGAAAAATGATGGGTCACGCAACGCTGAGGCCTCCCAAAAAAAAAAAGAAAAAAAAAGAGACATTTAAATAAAAAAATAGTACACTATCAAAAGAAAAACGTGCACGTGACCCCAGTAGCCCACGTGAGTGGATTTTACCTCCAACAGTACTGTGTGGCACCCAGGGACACAAAAAACACATATGCATGGAACACACAGGCTTCTATGACCTAAAAAATGGTACGCGACGCACAGGGGGAACCACAGTGGGAAAAATAGCGTGTGCGACTCACCGCCTACCTTGCGTGGAAAAGAAAAAGAAAAACACACACGCTTGTGTGCGTAGGCAACACCCCGCCAAAAGAAGAGGTACGAACTTCAAACGCTGTGAAGTAATCACGTGTGAATCCAGAAGAATAAACACACGCGTCGGTCTCCACAAACAGCACGTACAGTGGACTGCTGGTCCAAGCTCACCTTTAACCCATGCTGAAGGCAACGCCCAAGCGCGTAACGTCACTGGTGCGCTTACGCGCTAAGGCCCTTTCCTTGAATTACACGCATTCACACGCGGATGTGCTGTTATTGCACGTGCGGATTCACTATGCACCCATGCCAAGGGAAATGCCCACGCACGTAACGTCACTTATGCGCTTACACGCTAAGGCCCTTTCGTCAAATTACACGATGACGTGCTGTTTTTTCACGTGCCAATTCACTCTGCATCAAGCTGGCCACGCGACAACACTCAGAAGACCACGCTCCTGGCCAGAAGGCCATTTTCCTGCCCCACCAGACCCCTGGGCAGCCTCCTACAAGCCATCTGCTGCTGCTTGCCTGCCTGCCTGCCTGCCTGCTGCCTACAGTGCCCTGCCATTTGGTGCCTGCACATCAGCCATCTGCAGGGGTCCAGTTGCTGTGACCACCCCTGCTGGACCAGAAGACTCCTGACTGGTATTCCATTGCTCCACAGCCCAGTCCCCGGACCCAGGACCCAGTTGCCCACCTACACCTGCCTCGGGGTTGCCATGTCAAACGCAACACCATCCGGCACCAGTGGTAACCCCCCAGCAGAGAGGCAGAGGGATGCCAGCTTCAGTGCAAATGAAGTTGGCATCCTCGTGGAGCAAGTCCTGGGGCATTATGATGCCCTCTTCACACCATCGCGCGCCGACAAGGAAGGACGGAAGAGGATCTGGAAGGACATATTTGGTGCCATCAACACGGAAGGGGTGGCACCCCGTGACATCAAACACCTTACCACCCAGCAGATTAGGGTCCTGGAGCGCATTTGCCCAGTGCTTCACCACCAGATCCTCAGGATGCAGGCCTGTCTGGAGTCGAGCGGTAAGTGCCCATGCATTCCCGTTTAAAACAGTGCATGTTGCAGTGTGGTGGTAGTTAGCTACTTGGCTGTATGTGTGACATGGGTCATGTATGGATGTGTGTGTGTGCAGGGACATGATGGTGCTGCATGTGAGTCCAGTCAGGCTTGATGGATGGTGTATGTGTTACAATGCATCATGCGCAGCAGCATGTGGAATGCACACATGTATGCATGCCTGTGTCTGTACTTGGACATGTTTGGGGTGTGAGAGATGGGTGCTTGTGTCATGGACATGCATGGTGTTCATGTCCGTGTGTCTGAGTAGTGTGTGAGTGACTGGTAAACGCCATGGATGCATGACACATGTCCGTGACGATGTGTTGATTCACTGATACAGCCTAGTATCCACTGTGTCTGGGGGTATATAGGGCCAGATGCATGACCCTCCGGTGATGTGTGTGCATGTGATCAGCATGTCCATTGATGCATGTGAGTTTCAACCCACCATTGGATGTTTCTACGGTTCCTTGGACATGGATGCAAATGTTTGTTGCATGTGCCATGCCTGTTCCTGCATGTGTGTTGCCTGCACTGACCCATGTGTTTTGGAGGGACATGATGGAAGTGACATTTGACAGTGCCACTCATGTGCTATTGCTTTGTGTCCAGGTGACTATTGTACAGTACCCTGATGCTTGTGTTCAATGTCTCCCTTTACACAGCGGCGAGTGAAGAAGAGGGCAGAGATGGCGCTGTGGAGGAAAGCGGCAGGGATGCCTCCACCGGCCGGCGATGCAAGGCCCAGTCACCCTCCCAGGTAATTCCATCATCCGGGAGCGAGGGGACTGGTGCCGTGTCTGCCACTATGGCTGCAGCGTAAGGGGCGGGTGGGGCTCCTACAGGGGCTGGCCACGGTGGAAGATGGTGCAGAGCCATCCAGGTTGCTGGTGTGTACGGAGGAGGAGGAGGCTACCTCAGAGCCGCACATGGGACCTGGTGGGGGTGGTACCACTGATGCAAGTGGTGCAGTCTAGGGGCAGGGGCAGAAGGCAGCAAAGGTCACTGTGGAGGGGCCTGTGCATGTCACTGTCCCTGACACTGTGACTGCTTCACCATGCACCAGCAGGGAAGCCCCGTCCCAGGCCCGTCCGCAGGTAGGGGGGAGGTCCACGTCATCTGGCACTCCTCTACCTGCGGACGTGGGGACCCGTGACAGGATTGAGTTTGTCCTGATTGGTGTCGCGTTGCACACACATGTGTACGCGAGGGCGGAGCGTCCTCTGACGGGCCCATAGATCAGAGCTCACCCTCGAGTACCTTTAAGACAAGATAGCTGCACCCTGAGGAGGTTGGGGTGCAGGATTCTCTTACTCCGACACAATTCAATAAGGGCAACTCAGTGGTTTGGCAAAGGGAAGTCCGTTTAATGACAAGTACAAAAAACAGGGACACAAATGGTAATCAACAGTGTTGCGATCGCCTGTCTCGCTTCAACTCCCAACTTTTTCATTCAAGCAACAACTTTTATGGGCAAAATTCATCATCATTTGATGTGTAAAACTCAAAGTTTGTCATGCAATTTTATTGGTTTGAAAAGGTAAATTAAATATAGGTGCTATATCTGTATATGGTAACAGAGTATGCAGATTGGATAACTCTTATCGGGTGGGCGTCTACGCCCATCCCACTATATCACTCATGATAGACGTCACTACAACTACGATGTCTTATTGGTTCTACAAACTATAGGACCCTAGATTATTTGGTCTATTGTGACTGGGTGGGCTACACCCCTAGGCATAAATCTCCACTTTAATTAGCAGCATGCAGAATGGGCACCCAGATGTGGAGTGCCCCAAGATTCACCCTGCCTCCCTTGCATCAATCAGTACCTTTAGGGCTATGTGTCAATTAGTTGGCTGAGGATGGCCTCGAAACTGTAGCCTCTTGTCTGGAAAAGTTATGGCATCCTGGGTTCTGGGTGACATCAGACGTTGGTACCTCTTTGCCCTTGCCTGGTCACGTGTCTGTTCATCGTGAATCTGCTTCATTTTCCTGTTATTCGTTTATTTGAGTCTCCCGTAGCCTCGCCACCTGCCTGGGGCCTCTTTATCTCAACCTTCACTGGCTGGCTGGTATGCTCTGAAGTTTCGATTCTCCGAGGTTGCTGCTCTCCTCCCTTCCTTAGGTTGACCTCGAATTCCCAGGCATGAGCTGCTTCTTTGCTAAATTTTGATTCAGCGCTTTCCTTTGGCTTTGGCTGGAATATTAATCTTGGCCTTGTTAGTCCTTTGCAACATGGGCTTAATCCTGCTTTACAAAATGGAGTTGCACTTGTATAGTGTTTGTCATTGAGGTAGATATGTGGTTGGCGCTTGCCGCTCTATTCTTCTAATAAGCATTTGCAAGCAGTATCGTTTTCTTAGCTTCTTGTGTTCTAAGCCTATTTACACGCGTTAGCTGGTTGGATGTTTCCATTTTGTTTCACAGCAATGTTTCCTTATGTTTCAACATTGTCTCCTCCTCTGTGTCCATTACATCTATTTTCATAGCTACTCGCACTGACGTTTTATCTTTGGTTGTCGTTTTCGTTCATCCGTGAGTCTGTCAGGCCCTCGTGTCATTACCACTGGCTGTCCATTAAGGCTCTTTGGGTCTCTTCGTGGACAGTCTGTTGGTATTCTTCATTTTGGGTCAGCTGCTGGTACAGTTGTCTAAGAGGGTACCGTGCAGCCCATGGTTGTCTGGTTATGGGTGCTCCAACAGGTATTGCTCTTCTGATGTGCACTGGGCAGAGTCCAAGTGCAGCTCTCTGTTGGTTCATCTGCTCCTCATACGTCACATACCTTGGCGAGTACATTCCTGATACCTCGAAATGTGGGGCGGGGGTGCAGGCCATGTCTGGGACCTCCTCTACACTTGTCATTCGTGATGACGTGCGTGCTTCCTGGGGGGACCATGCACATCATCACGAAGAGACGTGTGCCAACGTGGCCCAGTTGGGAGGGCTCATGGTCAGGGGTTTCCTCCATGTGTTGCTCTGTCTTGCGGCCCTCTCCTCCTCTGTGCACACTATACGCCAGTCTTTCTCCGTGCCGTCTTCGGGCCCAGATGACACCAGGGCCCCCTGCCACAGTCGGGGGTCGGTGCTCCAGCACAGGTGGTCACCCCAGCAACTGGACCCCTGGCAATGGACGATGTGCAGGCACATACAAGCAGGGCACCTGCACGACGGCCCCGGGTGTAGCCATCTACCCGGAGGCAGTCGTGGTGGTTGCGGCAGGCAGCAGAAAGGCGGTGGCAGGCTCGGTGTAGGAGGCATGTGGCCTCGGGGCCCTCTACCTCATCGGGGCAGGCATTGGCCGGCGGGCAGGAGGACCCAGGATTGGGAGGGTCTTCCATGTGGCAGCGGTTGGGCCAGCGAATAGATGTAGAAGGGCGGCGTGTGGAGAGGGCACGGCTCACAATTGTCAGGGCAGAGAACTCCATGCACAGGGCATTGAGGTGGGCCGAGTGCCTCGAGGCAACTCGCAGGGAGTAGGAGGAGGCCATGGCTGCAACCCTGCGAGACCTCAAGGCCAGGGAAGATGCCCGCCTCCTGAACATCGGCGTGGAGTTCGATGACGCCCTGGCCCGGGATATCAAAAAGTGAGCCATCGGACTAGCCCGCCGCCTTTGTATATAGTTATTTAGGTTTAGGTTTCATTTGGTTTTTATTATTATTTGGAGTTCACAGACTTTGCTCCACTTTTTGCATATAGTTGTATTTTAGGTAGGTTTCCTTTTGTTTTGGGATAATGGACCCTTCAGACTTTCGTTTTGAATATTAGGGACATGTACATACTTTATTTTTTTGTATTCACATGCAGTAATGTTTTTTTATGCTTTTCATCTTGGGATTTATTTCTATGGACTTTGGGGATGGACCACTTTTAATTTTTCATGTTTTGGATTTTTATTTTTCCTTGGATTTCACTTTCTTTTTCATATTTCAATCATTAGTTCTTCATTTGCATGTGTGACTTTCAGTTTGTCATTTGTTTTAATTTTGAATACATTTCATTATTCTTCATTCTTGGTGTGGTCTACTATGATTTATTTTGTGCATGTCTCCATGGGCATTGGCTCAGTCATGTGTTGCCACTGTGTGGCTCTATAGGACATTTGTTGATGGGCATGCTGGTTCTTTTCAGACTATCATTGAATGGGTAATTTAGTAGGGAGTGGGTAGGGAGTGGGTGCAGTGGATCGTTGGGTGTTTGTACTGGGGTTTGGGGGTGTGGGATTTGGTTTGGCATTAGGGCCATGGGTCTGTATAGTTATGATGTGGTGTTCGGGGGGGACATGAGTCGGGGCCTGCTGGCAGGTGCCTGTCAATGAGGGGTCGGTGGGGGGAACATGAGTCGGGGCCTGCTGGCAGGTGCCTGTCAATTGGGGCGGGGACATGAGTCGGGGCCTGCTGGCAGGTGCCTGTCAATTGGGGTGGGGGGCATGAGTCGGGGCCTGCTGGCAGGTGCCTGTCAATTGGGTGGGGGGGACATGAGTCGGGGCCTGTTGGCAGGTGCCTGTCAATTGGGTGGGTGGGGACATGAGTCGGGGCCTGCTGGCAGATTCCTGTCAATTGGGTGGGTGGGACATGAGTCAGGGCTTGCTGTCAGGAGTCTGTCCATTGGGTGGGGGGATATGAGTCTGGGCCTGCAGGCAGGTGCCTGTCAATTGGGTGGGGGGGAAATGAGTCTGGGCCTGCTGGCAGGTGCCTGCCAATTGGGGGGACATGAGTCAGGGCCTGCTGGCAGGTGCCCGTCAATTGGGGGTGGGTGTTAGGGACATGAGTCGGGGGGCTTGCTGGCAGGTGCCTGTCAATGGGGGGGTGGAGGGGGTATGAGTCGGGGCCTGTTGGCAGGTGCCCGTCAATAGGGGGCTGGGGGACATGAGTCGGGGCTCCCAAGTGCATGGTGCCATGTGGCCGGCCTGTGGGGCATGGTCAGGGTGGATGGGCTGCCTGCGGGGCATGGGGGGGGTGGGTTGGCTGCCTGCGGGGCATGGTCAGAGTGGATGGGCTGCCTGCCGGGCATGGGGAGGGTGGATGGGCTGCCTGTGGGGCATGGGGAGGGTGGATGGGCTACCTGCGGGGCATGGTCAGAGTGGATGGGCTGCCTGTGGGGCATGTGGAGGGTGGATGGGCTGCCTGCGGGGCATGGGGAGGGGTGTAGGGTGGACCCCTGTGGTGTGGTCTGGCTGTAGGGGGTGCATGTGGCTTCTCACCACACTACTGTGTGAATCTGGGGGTACGGGAGTGAGAATTACACGCGATTTTGTTGGCACGAGTGGGGAATGCGTATTCCAGGGGTGCACTGGGAGTTTTATATGTGATTTTGCTGGCGCGAGTGGGGTACATGTATTCCAGGGGTGCGTGGGGTGTTTTACATGTGATTTCGCTGGTGTGAGCAGGGTATGCGTAATCCGAGGGGTGCGTGGGGAGTTCTACGCGCGATTTGGCGGGCACGAGCGCGGTACGCGTAATCTGAGGGGTGCACGGGGAGTTTTACATGCGATTTCGCTGGTGCGAGTGTGGTACGCATATTCCAGGGGTGCGTGGGGAGTTTTACATGCGATTTCACTGGCGCGAGTGGGGTACGCGTATTCCAGGGGTGTGCAGGGAGTTTTACACGCGATTTTGCTGGCGCGAGCGGGGTATGCGTAATCCATGGGGTGCGTGGGGAGTTTTACACTCAATTTCACTGGCATGAGTGGGTATGCGTATTCCAGGGGTGCACAAGGAGTTTTACACGCAATTTCACTGGCAGAGCGGGGTACACTAATCCAAGGGGTGCGCAGGGAGTTTTACACGCGATTTCACTTGTGCGAGCAGGGTACGCGTATTCCAGGGGGGCGTGGGGAGTTTTACACACGATTTCACCGGCGCGAGCAGGGTACACCTATTCCAGGGGTATGTGGGGAGTTTTACACGTGATTTCGCTGGCGCAAGTGGGGTATGTGTATTCCAGGGGTGCGTGGGGAGTTTTATACATGATTTCACTGGCATGAGCAGGGTATCTGTAATCCAAGGGGTGCGTGGGGAGTTTTACATGTGATTTTGCTGGCGTGAGCATGGTACGCGTAATTGAGGGGTACATGGGGAGTTTTACACATGATTTCGCTGGTGCGTGAGGGCTGAGTGGTGTTTTTAGCACATTTTCGTGGTTGGGGGGCTGTATGCTGGTCCACTGGCCTTTGCGCCATGTAGGGGATTTGGGTGATATTTTTGGCACACAGGGCGGGGTTGGGGGCATAACTGGCGCTGCTGCAGGGTCGCTGCACCACTCTGCGCCACGGCTGGTTATGGATGTAAGTAACCATGAATACGCTGTGCGTGAAAATGGGTTTTGGTGCACATGGTTCATGCACGCTGGCGCACGCTCCCTCCCTGCGCTGCCCGCGTGCGCTGCTTCTATGCTAAATTCTATGAATTAACCTCTTAATGCCAATGTTAATGTATACTTGTATATTTTTAGTGTGCACCTTCACCTTTAATTAATTTGATACTTTTAATGTAAACATTATAAATGCATAAAACTGCAGTAGTTATGAGATCGAGATAATGCTAAATTGTGAGCCTTTTTAGAGACTAAGATGAATGCAGGGCCGAAAAGAATGTACCTCAAACAATCATTTTCACGGTCATGGTTTCTACACCAATCGCCAACACCTATTTCATTTATTTATTTATTGCATTTGTATAGCTCGCGCAGGCCCTCGAGCATCAGGGCATCATACATGTTATGTTACAAGTCTTGAGACTAGGTACAGCATGCCAGGCTGAAAAGAACTAAGGGTTAAAAGAATATGTTCACTAAGACTATTTATGTTGTGGCCACCTACGTCCACTTTCCCCAACTGTTATGAGCTTCTTAATTTGTAATTTATATATGGTAGTCTTCACTTTTATTGTAGGTTCCGTGTAGGAAATAGAAATTACAATTTAATGTGTTGAGCCGTTTATTGATTTTTTGAGATTTATATGTATGTGATGATTATCACGATACTTTTATTTCTCCCATGTTCTTGTGCATCTTATTGATTAGGCTACATTGCTAATAAAGTGATTTAAATGCTTTAGTCCGTACTCGAACAAGCTGTGCATTCGTAAAGTTCATCTCATTTCTATATTTAGATGTCTAAGACATTTTAAATTTCCTCGAAAGTCAGCTAAATTAACAATGCCCGGAGACATTCTTTGAGCAATACATTCTAAAACCAACATGATTAATCTGATCTTTACAGCTTCCTAACTACCGAACACCCCAGCCATACCAATATCCAGTGCTGATTGCAGCCATGTAAAAGACACACGACGGTGGCAAACTAGGTTTTGTATTAGGCGTGGAAGAAGGTTCTTTTTACAGAGAGAGTTATAGAAAAATACAAAGTGCAGTGTGCTTTCAATAGCTTAATCGATACATGATAAATGCCCAATGGCGGCCTGTGAATTTCTGGCGCAGCGGGGGAGCCAGAACCAAACCAGCAGGGTTTGAGGGGAAGTTCTCCCCAGGGAATTGTTTTTAAATAATGGGTTCAAATGGTGCATTTTAGAGCCCTTTCTGTGGAAAATGGGATAAAACGCTGCACAGTTTGCAATCAATTTTGTATGGTAGCACATGAAAGCCCCAAAAGATGCAGGTTACCAACAATGTCCAGGACCATTTACCAATCCGTTTTCATTGCGCCCTTGCCCACAACCTATGCTAGCATATACAATATGCTCATGCTGGCTGTGCCCATACATGTCCATGCATGCTCCACCAATATGTGTTAGTATTACCATATAAGGACTCCCAGCCGGTAAAAAAAATGCCATGCCACAGAAAGAAAGTATATGCAGCTGACGAGACTGGCCTTCTTTGAATGTAGGCCAGTGACAACACTTGTCATGTTTTCTTTATCCCTGATGCACAGTTACAAGGCAAAGTTATTGTGCATTAAGGGTAAAGAAAAGTCAAGTGCTATGTGGATAGACTGGACTACATTCAATCTAGGACAGTCTAGCCAGGTAATAACCACAGCTGTCGACTGACCCGCGATTCGTGGGTTTGACCCACAACAAAACAACAAACCCTCGAGGCTGGAAACATGTCGGAAAACCTGCAAACAGGGAAGGCTGAGAAAAACAGTCATCACTTACTAAAGTGAGGACCCTTTTAAGTGCAAAGCGAATACAAGTGTTTACAAATCTGTAAATTGTCCAGATAATTGTGTTTGCCCCATCACTACATGCATTAATTACCAATGTTTCTATTTGTAAAGAAAGTCAAAGCTGGAAAACACACACTCCCAGAACAGTTTTGCCCAAGTTCGCAAGGCACTCGAGTGCAATTCCAATACCATCTTTACCTATTAAAGGGTAACTCAATGGTACAATGCAGTGCACACTTTAGCTGAGTGATTGAAATAAGATGACGTGCGTCTCTTTTAAACTAATCACAAATCACATCTAATTGTCACCTCTGTTGGGGCAAATACACTTATCAATGCTACTACACACTATTACAAAAGTGTAAATAAAAGGGAACTGTGTTTTTTTCTAATGCTAATGGAATTGTCCTCAATGTCATAAGTTCACAGTGCATTTTGTCCTTTTAGTGAGGAGGGCAGAAATATACAAATTATGCAAATTTCTGGAATCTGGGCCATGGAAATGTGAGCAACGCATAAGTGACACTCGAGCCCACTGAGAAAAGATGATATCTATGGGTAATAACACTTGCCATGTTTACCCATGATGCACAGAAACTGTGCATCAAGTGTAAAGCAAAGACACAAGTTATTACGCAGACAGACTGAGCCACATTCAATGTAGGCTGGGATGGCTTTAGCCCTGGCAGTGCCCCAGGTGAAACAAAATTTGGCGTGCCCCCAGCGCCAGCACAGGAGGTGGGAGCTTTTCACTTGTATAGAGTGGCACCAGCCTATGCATTCAGAGGGCTTAAGCCTCCCACTTTGAAGAGGTTGCAGGATGAAGGCAGCACTCTGCCTTGATGGCCGAGTGCTGAGCACTGGCCTCTGATGGGAAAGGGGTTCTACCCTGATCCTGTCAGATTTTTCACCTGTGAGAGCAGACTATTTACATTTAAACATCCATTAACATGTCAGCAGCAGCAAACATACACTAGCAGAGGACACATGCCCACCCAGGCGATAACAATAACCTATGCCGATGTGTTTACAAAACTGTTATCCAGCCACCCCTCAAAAAGAATGTGAGGCTGGCTCCTTCACCACCCCCACCAGCTCTGGGAGGCGTCATACATAAAAGAAATGCTGCCGCCACCGGCATGGGAAGCTTTTCTGTCCTGAGGGCCAGGGCTGACCCAGGAAACTCCCAGATCTGCTTCAGTAGACTTGGCAAGAGACAGAGTGCAATTCACAAACAGCCAGTCATTTATTCTGTTCAAAAGATGCCCAAATTGGTATATACGTCTAGCAATTTACAGACTTTTTTGTTAGGCTGAGTATTGTGACCAATGAAAACAGTCCAACTTTAACTCTCATTACTCACTCACTCAAAAGGATTTCTTGCTGTATCACAATCACAGATATGTTTCAAATTTAAAATTGTGAGCATTCTTAATAATAATAATGCCCACAATTTTAAATTTGAAACGTGAATTTTGAATAAAAGCAAAGAGAAATTGGGAACATATACTTTTATGCAAAATGCCAGGTTTGGCCATGGCCCCTGGCCCCACCCTCCTCCTCCCCCAAGGAGAAGGGAGAGCCCAGAGTATACTTTTTTGGGGCAGCTGTGCCCTATTTCAGTGAAATGCTTCCCTCATCAACATATGAGCATGGACCTTTTCACTTAAATAGGGCGCCGCCACCATGCCAGCTTGGCAAAGTCTTTCAAAGGCTGCCCCATGCTGGCATGACAGTGGCGCCCTATTCAAATGAAAAGCTTGCCGCTGTCAGCATGAAAGATGGATCGTTTCATTTAAATAGGGAGTCTCTGCCTTGAAAGGCTCCCCCAGGTTTGGCGTGGCAACGGCGCTCCTTTAAAATAGAAAAGCTGCTCCCCCATGCTGGAGAGGGGCGTAGGGCGCTACTGTGACCCCGGCATGGGGAATCCTTTTATTTTACATAGGGTGACACGGCCATTGCCGCGCCAGCACAAAGGAGCTATTTAAGGGCTCACCATGTTGACATGGCAGAGGCTATGGCATACTGTGTAAATGATGGTAGTTTGGCGCCGTGGCCGACGGTCCAGGTTGCCCACGCCTAAGGCAAGCCCTGAATTGAGGCAGTAACTGTGCATCATGGGTAAAGCAAATATAAGTGTTGTTACGTGGATAGGCGGGCCTACATTCAGTGTAGGGCATTCTATCCAAATCATGTTTGCTTTGCCCATGATGGACAGTAAATCTGTATCCTGGGCAAAGCAAAGATGAGTGTAATTACGTAGATAGATTGGCTTACATTAAATGCAGGCCAGCCTATCCACGTACCATTTCTGCTTTACCCTAGAAGTACGGTACTGTGTGTATCAAGGGTAAACAAAAGAATGCCAAGCCCAAAGCAGCCCCACCCCAAATGTATGTTGGGCTGACACACACACACTGAATGCACAGAAAGACTTTCACCCGCACATTCACAGAATTTTCACACACAGAGAACGCCAAAATACACACATATATGCATAAAATCCATGCATGCATGCATACATACCCATGCAATTACAAATAATACACTTACCTTGCCTGCATGCATCCACACATGCCCACGCAGCCACGGGGACGACGGGATGGCCCTCCCCATCTCTGTGGACATAGACATGCTGTCTGCAGGAGAGGATAGCTCTCCTGTTGGTCAGTGTGTTCACGTTGTGGGTCTCTACAACGTGAACACGCTGACTGACAGAAGAGGCCTCTCTTGCCAGGCGTCGAATCTATGCTGCTGGTGTAATAATGAGAGCCAGCGGGGCCAGTCTTCCAATGCTCTGCTGGCTCCTATTATTCACCTGTACCTTTGTAGTAGAGCCCAAAGGCTCTGCAACATACAAACAAAAATCGTATAACAGAGACGCGCCCATGAGGAGAGGCAGGCAGCACAGTCCCCAATGAAAATAAAGGACACAGGGGACTGTGCTACCTGTCACTCAGGCGAGAGTGGTGGGCCGCTGCTGCAAATGCCTTCTTTACAAAATAAACCCCCACCTTTTCAGTAGCTTAGCAATTAAAAGTTGGTTGAACATGACATTGTTGATCTATCTGCTTGTGTGATGGTTCTTTATTTTGTACAAAACTTGTACTAAGGCCTGGGCATTCTTACACCAACATGTACACGCTTCCAGGGCCCACAAACACCTTGCTGATCTGCGTGACCCAACAAGCTGAGCGTGGGGATTGGTGTACCGCATTCAGATGTTTTTTCTCTCTGCTCCTACTTAGTCTGCGCATCACTGCACAAACCGATAGAACAAACCTTCAAGAGGATCATCTATATCATTATTGCTCTTGGTATTGCGAGTTCCCATGTGTACCTGCTGCTAGTCTCTGTTTTTTCCAAAACCTCAACCATTCTCCTCAGCTGGCATGCTCACACATGACAGTTAATGGTTGTCCTTTGTACCATTTCGATTTAAACCATTGATGCATTTTTAATTGTTGGGATTGTGGGACCCTGCATTTTCTTCGTCCTATGTGGGCCCTGTTGCCTTCAATGACCCTTTCCTCACAAAAGTACATGACGAACATGCAGTTGCTGGCAGCAAGTTCCCGAAGCTGAATTGTTCACTGGAATACATGCTTTCAATTGAGGACCTCCAATGCTCCACACAATTCTGGTAACCAGTAGGATTTTCAGGGATAAATGATCCTCCAGCTTGAGTAAACGTAGGGGTTTAGGAGGGTGAAATAACAGGTCAGGGTTCGGTCAGGGTTGGGATGACTGGATGAAAACCCTAAATCATAAATGAACAGTGAAAGCTGGGAACCCTCAGGCCCTGCACCATGGAGCGATTGATAACACCCGACCCTAAACATGGGACTTGCTCACAGCAGGTAGAGACAGAAATCCAGATAATAGTGCAACAATGAGTTCAGGCTGACTGGTTAGTTTCGAAAGAATCATTTTCGAGCCTGAAAAGTTAACCTACATACCGCTTGTGAATTACATACTCGCCTCAAGCTGTTTGTTATTTGAAATCACCTTAACAACTGACACACTGAGTTGCAGATTACAAATGAAATGGTGGTCAGAGTAGGGTATATATAACAAAAAAAGGGTGTAAACACCGTACAATATACCACAGAGGTGACAAACGCCAGGGATCGTATATTCCCGAATATACTTGTTCATACATTAATTTATTTAATTATAACTCTCTTAAAATGATCACATTACATAAAATTCATAGTTAAACACATAATATACAAAACATCAAAAGACTGTACTTCACAAAACACATACAAATCCCAAATATGGGTTGATTCTGCTGGTCTGTAAATTGACTCCGTGTGGAACTCCACACTGGAGAAATTTCTCTTTTAACTAGGTTTTATTGGTCCTTGCTCAGTAACCCAACTTGTACAAGTTTCTGTCCTAGAAACACAGATTAATGTGGGACATTCATCAGGGGTAAAGTGATATGTGTTTTTTTCTCTCAAAGGTGATGGTGATTCCTCCTACCACTTTCTTGCAGCCATAGAATTTCTAAAATTGACTCCCTTATCAATTGTGGTAATAACTTCCACGACAACGCCAAATTTATGGTATTGATAAAAGCGACTTCCAAATGGTTTAGAGAAGGTCGCTCCAAAACTTCATCTCAAGTTCGATCCTTTAATTAGATCGGTGCTTTAGGATAAGAATTAGCCTCCATCTTGAAGGATGTTGATTAAATGGACGGAAGAAACTTCCTACATAATTACTGATGCTTCCGCTGTCTCTCTGATAATGCATCTACTCGAATGGAAGCAGTACCAGTCAGCAGTCTCTTTCTTTGTACAGGTGTGAGTTTACAGAAAGGCGTCCCCCTCGCAGTGAACAGCCATTTCGTGTTTCTCTTTTCTGGTCGCAGCTCAAACCAGGTGACAGCTTTGCAAATGACAGGTGAGAGTTAGGAGGCAGTTCTGGTTAGATTAAAATAGATTGAATTATATTATTTTAACTAAGAGATTGGTTCTGCACAGTTCTGCTAGTTACTCACAATATATTTTTGAATTAGGCCTCGTCACGGATCTGGTCAGGTTTCGGACTGGACTCCGGTCTGGTCTCGGCACTTCCCAGTGATCTGGGTCAGCTCTCTGGTTCTGCTAACAGCGGTCTCCGGTTCAGCTGGTCTCTCTCTGGATACAACACTGCTCTCTGGCAAATGGTAAGAGTTCTTGCAAAGAATTCAAACAGCTCGCCTGGCTGTGAATAGTGGCAATGATTTGAGGCCTGCTAAAGAGGAATTTAGCTTGTAGTTGACCTCTTTGCTACAAATTCTGAAGTAAAGTCTTGGTCTCTGAAGGTGGATAGATTGAAGTCTCTATGTTGGCTCTCTGGAGGTTGATGGAGGTAAAGTATGGATTTTCCCGGCAGAGCGTCCCACAGCAGATGGAATAGCATGTCCCTATCTGTCCTGACTGTCTGCTTTTATGTGTTTTGAAAGTGGGTGGAGAGGCTAGCTTTCTAGGCCCTACCCCTCTCCACTTGTCATTGGCCACTTCCTCCTCTTCCCCTTGATTGGGGGAATGAAATGAAGTGTCATCATGATGAGGTCTGTTTATGATACAGAGAACCCACCCCTGTCAACTTTACACACAATCTATATCTGATCCTAATAGACATATTTCATAGATAGACAGTTGTTTGGCATTGCATACACGCATCATGCATTTACTGATGGTAGCCCCTGTTCCAATTCTGTTGTTTCTAGGAGCTTGGGTTCAAAAATGGCAACATATTTCACTTTTTGGTCGGGTTACCAATATTGGATTTGTCCCCGCATTTACACAAATGTTTGCAAAGCATGTGGGCATTAGGTGGTGGAGTGTCAGATTTTTAACATACATACATTTAGAGTAATATCCTCTTTTCCGCTAAAACCCCCCCTGAACATACCACCGGGTCCTAACACGTCTTCAAATGTGCACAGAAAAATCACAAGAATAATGATATCACTTATAAAATTTTCACAAGTCCGCTCTATGAATGATCCATCTTTTTAGATTTATGTTCTGGCCCCAAAGGGGTGTGGTTTCCCCCAGCACAAGGTTGAATTTCTGGTTTTTCCAGTTCTGCCAAGCCAGCTTGCTCTCACAGGCAGTGCTCCTCCCCTTTCCTTCCAGGAGGAAGCCACTTTTACGACCCCCCCCAATAAAACATTTGCCTGAGTCAGGACAGGGCTTTGTTCAATTTCCTGCAGAGCCCAGGTAATTCAATCAGAGAAGTGTCATATCCCTTTTGGTGGGAACAGCAAAAGGCAGCTAGGCCTGGGAACACAGCTGTTGTGCAAGTCTCAACTCCTGTCGGGGGTAGCTGGTGGGCAGAATTCAGTTTCATTAAGCCAGGTTTCAGATAAAATGTCACTTTTTGTTCCCCAGTTTAAGTCAAGACAATTTTTACATATGCAGCTAGAATGCTGATTCTAAGTTCAAAACTATGACATTTCAACAGTGACAAACTATGTGACACTCAAAAGTAGGTCACTCAGTTAATTTAAACATTTTCGATTTTTGGTAGTTTTAAATCCAGTTTCAGCTAGGCTGCTGCAGACCTGCAGAGCTCAGCCAGTCTTGTTATGAACATTCAAGTCACTTCAGAATATAACTTTACATTGTATCCACCTCTCAGTAAGTCTTTCTTTGGCCTGCTTTGGGTTCATTTATTCAGTTTTACACAAAAGTCTGGTGGTTTTAAAACGCCGGCTTTCTGATAGTGGTGAGTACTGGTAATGCAACCATTTTGGGGATTTAAGAAAATGAAATCCCCACAGTTCTAGGTTGCTTTTGGCAATCAGCATTGCCATTCCCAATGGTTTCAGGCTACTGTGTGGGTAGTCCAATGGTGGTTTTAGGCAGTGCCCTTCTGTGCCCATAACATCAGCAAAAATGGGTGGCAGCCTATTCTTCATGCATTTCCCTGGGCATTTTCTGGGAAGCTCTGGCTATCATGATGTTTTCAATGCCAGTACTGCACAGTTTTTGTGGTAGGGCTCGGATGCATGGGTAAAAACATCCCACAAGCCCCCCTCTTGCGATGGCCATTCTGTTTCACTGATGGAACTCGCAAGATCTGGGATGTTTCCTCATCTTCTTCCAATAGATGGCACAGTTCAGCATCTTTTTCTCCATCCGGTCGGATCGATCAGTTCTCCTCGCCGTTCCTGATGGGAAGATTGGGCGGTACCCCAGGCCCCTTGCGTCTCTGCTCCCGGTCTCCGGATCGTCCTCCCTGGCCAGTCTCAAGGTTTTCTTTCTCCTAGGACGACAAAGGAAGAGCAGCAATACCTATTCATAGATTTTTCCCCCACCATTGATATAGTGGGGTGGCATATAAATTTATAGTCAAAACATATGAACATGCACATTTCTTTTTGCATTCAAAAACGAAAACACCCACATTGAGAAACTCAGAATTTGATAGGCAATATATAGGATATTTTTAATTTGGAACTGAATTAATCTGAGACAGTACCCTCTAGGATTCCAGAGGATTCCTCCAGTTGTTGCAGAGTGTGCCTGGGATGTCAACACTTCAACTGGTTAATGTGGACCCACATGTCTTCCCCCTCTGCCAAACCACCTTTGGGGATGCGGATCTTGTAGGCCACAGGGGAGATCTTGTCTATAATCTCATAGGGTCCCTTCCATGTAGGCAAAAATGTTCGCTGCTTGGCCTGGTTCCTTTGGAAATTGTATAAATAGACCCGGTCCCCCACCTGATATTCCTTCCTGGAAGTTTTCAGGTCATAGTGGGTCTTCATACTCTCAGCTGATCTTTCTAGATTCCGCTGAGCATAGGCAAAAGCATGTTGAAGGTGTTTCCTTAAATTCTCCACATACTCATGAGTTGTGGAGGCATTTATGAGTGTCTGCTCTTGGGTCATGTAGAGCAAATACTGCGGAAGCACCATCTTGCGTCCAGTCATCAACTCAAATGGTGACATTTTGGTTGCAGATGAAGGGGTAGATCTGATGGCCATTAGGACCAGAGGTAATCGGATATCCCAACTTGGCCCAGAATCTGCCACAAACTTCTTTAATATGCTCACAATGGTTCGGTTGTATCTCTCCACTGCTCCAGAAGAAGCTGGCCTGTAAGCAATGTGTAGCTTTCTCTTGACCCCCAGTATCTCCCACATCTTTGTCATTACTTCACTGGTGAAGTGGCTACCTCTGTCTGACTCAATCCTTTGAGGTAGACCAAAACGGGAAAAGATGTGGTTAATCATCAGGGCAGCTGCTGTTTCTGCCTTGCAATTTGGGGCTGGGAGACATTCCACCCACTTGGTAAACAAGCATGTCACAGTCAACATGTACTTATTTCCCCTAGCAGAGCGAATCACGGGGCCTACAAAGTCGATTTGCAAATCTGACCATGGCAGTGTCATCCCCCTCTTTTGGAGGGGTGCACGGTGTGTGAGGGATGATGGCTGAAATTGTGCACACACAAGACACCCCTTCAACTATTGGTCAAGGTCCTGCCCCATGTGTGGCCAGTATGCAACCTCTCTTAAGATTTCCAGTGTTGTGTGAAACCCCCTATGACCGGCGGTGGCTGCATCATGGGCGTGACTTAACATCAGGCTTCGGAATGAGGTAGGAACCACCCACTGATCGTGGCCAGCTTTGGATTTCCTTACAAGCAAACCGTCTTGGATTCGGAGCATTTTTGGACATTTCATCAACACTCTTAGGTCCTCTTTCCCAATGTAATCGGTATCCGTCAGGGGAAAGTTCTCAGGGTCCTCAAGGTGTTGGTAAAACTTACCAATAATTGGATCACCCTTCTGAGCTGTAATCAAATCAGCATCAGGGGTCTCCTGACTCCATTGTGCAATTGAAAGATCATTGTGAGCATTTGTCTGGGACCTAGTGATAGCAGTGACCTGGATTTCCCCCAACAGGGACTCAATCTCAATTATATCCCCTTGGATGGCCCCGGTTGTGGCCAGCTGATCAGCTAAGTCATTTCCAGTTTTGTCTGGTCCCTCTACTTTGGAATGACCCTTGATCTTTTTCCAATAGATGGTCATCTCATTCGAGGTGACCAAATCATCAATGTTTTGGATCAACTTCCCATGTTTCAAGGGTTTGTTGTTAGCACATAACATGCCTCTGGTTTTCCAGTTGAACAGGTGCTCCACGAACCCGTTCCGTACATAATCAGAATCTGTGATTATGACCAGTTCGTGGAGTTGATGTTGGACAGCAGTGAGGATGGCTTGATGCACAGCCATCAATTCTGCCACCTGACTACTTCGGGGACCAATTTTGTATCCAGCGGAGGGTTCTGGGAACTCCTTCACCCATGCATTCCTTACGCCAGCCACCAGTTCTTTCTCCCCGTCGTTGTCAACATGGTACGAGCATCCATCCACATAGACAGTGGGCATTCCCTCACACTTGTCTTCTTCAACGACTTTGTGTGGGGAATTAAGGTATGCCTCCGTGTTGTCCTTGATTTTTAGACTTTCATCCTCGAGACAGTTTTCTCTGGCACAATCATGTAAGTCAGCCAGACCTTGCGCGAGGGGACTCTTCTTGTTTTGGCCATATCTGACCTCCACAGGAAAGCCTTGCATTGACAGAATCCAGGAAGTAATTCGGGAATTACTCACATTTCCGGCCCGGATTCTGTCACTTTGGAGATATTGCAGAGGCTGGTGTGGAGTCTCCACTATGATGTGTTCCCCCTGGATAAACGGGCTGTAATTCTTCAATGCCCACACCGTTGCCAGGAGTGCCTTCTCACAATCGTCAAATTTTTCCTCCACAGAGGATAAAGTTTTGCTCGCATAGGAGATTACTTTATTGACCTTGTCATGTTTTTGGTATAATACCGCCGTCAAGCACGTATTAGAGAACCCCGTCTCCAGGAAGAACTCCTTGTTTCTGACAGGGTAAGCTAGGCAAGGCGCTTGTGAGAGGCTTCTCTTGAGTTGTTTTACTGCCTCGGCTTGTTCTGGACCCCATTCCCACTTGACCCCCCCCTTCAGGAGATGAATCAGGGGTCTGGTGATCTCTGCGTAGCCCTCAATGAACTTTCTGCTGTAATTAGTCAGTCCAAGGAGGCTCCTTAGTTCCCGCAGATTTGTGGGGTCTTTCAGTTTCTGAAGTGCTTCCACTTTCTTTTCCTGGGGACAGAGACCCTGAGGAGTAATCTCATGCCCCAAGAAATTAACACGGGTTCTACACCACTGTGCTTTCTGAAAGGAAAGTTTTGCTCCGGCGGCCCTCAACTGCGTCAGAACATAACGGATCTCCGCTATGCGTTCCTCCACAGATGAACTTTTGATGAGGACATCATCTACATAAGCCAGGTTACCCCTTGCACCCAGGTCGGGCATGGCCTTGTGTAGGAAAATGTTGAATTCATTGCCGGAGTTGAGGTATCCGAAGGGAGTCCGGGTCCATGTGTACTGCTGGCCCCCAAAGGTAAAAGCCAGTTTGTATTGGTCCTCCCTACTGACAGGCACAGTCCAGTATCCATTGGTCAGGTCTATTGCAGTGAATACCTGTGACCCCTGGATCTGGGCCAGCCCTTGGTCAATGTAGGGCAGAGGCCATCCGGAAGTATGGACCCGTTTGTTGAGCTCCCTGAGGTCGGCGCAGAGTCTCCACTGGCCGTTTGGCTTCAATATTCCCAGCACCGGATTATTGAAGGTGCTGTGGACTGGACGGATTATTCCCCGGGACTCAAGGTTCTTAATTATTTCAGTAAGGGACTCCATTGATGCGAGAGGCAAGCGATATTGCTTCACAAACACAGGAGTCATGCCAGGGTCCGTGGGGATTGTTGTTGTGTGGATGTCAGTGCGACCACAGTCATATGAGTCTACCGCAAAGAGATCTTGGAAATCCAAGAAAACTTGTTTCAACTTTTTCTTTTGTTCCAGAGTCACACAGGCATCAGCTAGGTTGACTCTCTCTTCCACCATCTGCCTGAAGCCTGGAAAGACTTCTGGTTTGGCTATCTCAGCGGCCTCCTCCAGCTGGGTGGAGAAGTCCCTGGTCAGAGTGCTGATTTGGACTGGAGGCCTCAGGTGGGAAAGGCAACCCTCATGGACCTGGAAAATCACCTCATCCTTCCTGAAGTCACAAGTCACATCTTCCTTACCATAAGGGCAAGAAGTGTACACCAGGAAGTTCCCCCCATGCCGGGTAAAAATCCTGTCTGGTGTTGTATTGTCATCACTGTCACTGTCAAAGCAGTCCTTGGGGATTGGCCCTAACAGTTCATTACCTAAATCGATGGAAAAATGTCGGTCATCAACCGCCATTCCAATAATGGTGCCTGCGGCTAGAGTAATACTCTTTAAGTCGCTGTTATCCACCTCTATTAGAATGGTGTCATGTTCTATGTTGATTAATGGAGATGGGTTTACCCCCAACCCTTGCTGTTGGAGAGAAGCATTTAGATGTATGTAAGCATCAGGGTTTTTCAAATGTTGTCCTCTTTTAGCTTTCACTTCCAGGGAGAATTGTCGGGTCCTTTCTGGGATGGTGACTTCCTCTTTGATCTGAATTTCAACTGCATAAGGTAGCAATTGAGCTGACCTAAATGCTTTTTCTGAATCATCAAAGCCCATGGGATTATCTGCTAATCGGGACCAAGCTTTGAAGTTTATTAGGTCCAAACTAATGGCAAAGCGATTGAGAATGTCACTGCCTAAGTAAAAAGCGGCAGTGACGTCTCGCACAACCCAACAATTGTGGACTATGCTCTTGTTGCCAATGGAGATTTTGAGCATACACCTGCTTGGCAGGAGATGTTTGGAATTGGGTGCTTCCAGGTCCATTTCCCATTTGTCTATCAGTTTGAATGTGGGAATGGCTGGATCTTTTGGGAGTTGGCGGAACATGGCTTCGCTGATGAAGCTCTTACCGTTGTTCACACACACTCGAGCGAGAACAGAGTCCTTCCCATCATTTAACTGAACAGGGATGAACAACTGCTCTCCAATTTGCTGAATATCAGCCAGGCTCTGAGCTGATTTCACATCTTTCTGGACTATAGGAGTGGGAGTTTCTGATTGTGGATTAGTAAAGAATTTCAGGGTGTTTCCTTCCAGTGTGGAATACCACCTTAAACTGGAAGGGAGGTTGATTTTCAGAAATAGAGAGGACCCCCCATCACCAGTCTGTTGTCCTACTGCTATTACTGTCACATCTGGAATTTGGTTATTCTGGAAGTGGAATTCTACTTGGTCAGATTTTTGTTCAACCATGTGGCATGTGCCGTTTAAACTAACATGGTTGACACTCTGTTTTAATTTTATGGGTCGGCTAGTCTGGGTCCAGAGGACCTTGTTTACGCAATCTAGGGGTGACAACCTTCTCAGGAGGTCATTCCCTAGTAAACAAGGGGTGCCCCCTGGAGTCACAACTATGACCGGGTGTTTCAACTTGTGTCACCCAATTTTAATGTCCAAATCTGCCGTCCCCTCGACGGGAATTTCCTTCCCGTCAAAGTTCTGGAGTTGTCCAGGAAGTGAGGTGAGAGGAATTTGGTAATTCCCTCCCCTTCCTGCATTCAGTTCATCAAAGGCCCTTCTGGACAGAAGGGTAGCTTGAGATCCCGTGTCCACCAGCGCTGAAATCGTACCCTGCCCCTGTACTTGTACCGGGGCATAATATCTTCCCTCCTTCTCCTCAAGGGGGCACAGATAATGCACATTTCTGGACAACTGGTGGGCTAACTTTCTGGTTTTGGACATTGCAAGAGAAGAAATTTGGGCAGAATTCTGTGGAGAGCCTTGGGAATCTGAAAGAAAAAGTTGGCAACTGAAGATCAGAGCCATTGTGGGTTCCCCTGGTTCCGGTTCTGGGCCGCCCCCCCTTTTTGGAGGCAGTCATCAGGATGGGTTTGAACCAGGGGATTTTGGTATTGTGGGTTCTGGGATGAGATGATGGGCGGCGGTAGCTCAGTCTCCATATCTCCCCAGTCTGAATTGGCATCCCTTGGGACCCATTTTTCCTTGGGAGGAGTTCCCCCATCTTTGAAGGAGAAGGTCCTTTCCCCAGGATCCTCTGAGGATCCCTCTCCCTCAAATTGGAAGACCTGTACCTCCTCCACAAAGTGGGTCTGTTTGGGTCCTTTGTTTCTCCTACCCCCCCTCTGCTCTTTGGGAGGCAGGCTTTCAGGGGCAGGAGATTTTGTTTCCGGTTCCTGGTTTTCCAGGGGCTGTTTACAAGTTGGGAAGGAAGCTTCCTCCAAGGCTTTACACCCCCCTTCCCCTTGTGCCTCCTCCATAGGAACCGGTGTGTTATCGGGGTGCTGCTCCCGTCATTGTTCTGGAGTACCAGGTCCAGAGTTTGGGGCATTCTGCGGTGGCACGCTCATCTGAGGGTTCTGTTGAGCCCTCAGTATGTGACCCAGATCCCGTGCCATATTTTGGACCTGGCACTCTAACTGGGAAATCCACTCAGGCTGATACGGGGCTCTATTTTCTCCCCTGGGCTGATCCCGGGAAGGGTAGCTATCCCTTCTCTGGTAGTACCCCGGGTTGGGAAGATTTTGGTACCCCTCCACCCTTGGCCTCCCCTCTCCCAGATTAGGTTGTCTGGGCTCAGGGAATTGGGGAAAGAAGGATGGATGATTTTGGGGCTGGAAATTGGGTGGATACCTGGGGAAAAAGTTCTGCCCAGGATTTGGAGAATTTCTGCCCTCCTGGAGGAAGTTAGGAGGGAAGTTCCCTGGGTCAGGTGCTTGGCTGGATCCCCCCCCTTGGGCTGGAGGAGTCCACACATAACCCAGGATGGGTCGATTTCCCTTGTAACGGGGACTTACATAATCAGGAGAGCGAGGGACCCCATTTGTGGGGCTGCCTCCTTGGCTCCCTGTCTGTGACTGGCCCGAGGACCTTCTGGGCCTAGCATTATTAGGTGCAGGTAGGTTTTTAGGCCCCCCCATCTCCAAATCCAAAACGGGGGCAACCTTTACCTCTGCCACCTTGGCAGCAGCAGGGGTGCTGTTGGTTTTGGGATTTTTCTGGGTATTGCTTATATTTTCTATGGGCTTCTGCACCTCATAGATCCGGGTAGCCTGTTCAATGACCCAGTCTAAAGATCTTTTCTCATGAAAATCTCTCACGAGCTGGGTCATTATATATTTGGGCAAGGCATGGAAAAATGTATTGACAAATTCTCTGCTGTCTGTGCGCACCCTTCTGGTGGTCTGCGCAAAGGCACGTTTCAGTTCTTGCACAAATTCTTGTGGGGCCTGATCCTCCCCACATTGCAAATTGTAGGCTGCCTTGCGAGCCTCTTGAGGATTTCTGTGAACAGAAAAATGTTTCAAGATGGCCGCCTTATAGGTGGACCATCTTAAATGATTTTGGTCCTCCAGCTCCGCAAAGAAACTGGAGTATTCTGGGGAGAATGTCCATTTGACGTACTGGATGCAGCTACTGCTGTCCTTCAAATGGAAAGTCTCCATCATTTGCTCATAGAGCTCCAAGTGTTCCCATACAGAATACTTGGCGTTCTTATGATAAGGCGTGATAACACTCCTTATTGCCTTTATTTGCTTTAATGGGTCCTTAAGCAAGGCCCTTTTTGCCTTATTGGCCTTTTTGGTTCGGGTAACCCTGGTCCATTCATCCTCTGACTCAGAGGCACTGCTCCCAGAGGTTCCTGTCTGATCTTCCAGGTTTTCCCGGATTCTGCGAGCCTGGGAATGGCTGGCAGAATGTGGGGACCTGGTCTCCTGTGTCCTGCGCCGTTCAGAGGAGTCTTCAGATTCCTCTTTGCTGCCAGGATTTGATGGGTACCCCCCCCACTGACCTAACTGGGCAGAAGTTTTCAGGATGCCCTTAATGGGCCTATTCTCCTGGGGTTCCCCACTAAATTGCACTGTGCTTGGGTGCCCATACCTGGATGCCCACCCATCCATTCCTGGGAGGTACTGGCCTATGAGTCCCATGCTTCTGGCTGGATAGTAATCTGCCATCCCTGTGGCCCGGTGCTCATGTGCGCCAGGGGACATGGGGGTGGCAGAGTCCAGGGACTGAGAGAGATAAAGGCCTCTGGTACTAGGGCTCCTGAGGTTATGCTCAGGAGTTTCCCTTTCCCAGCGAACCTGGTCTCTATCCGCCCCTGCTCCCTGTTGCAATGCAAGAGCCTGTGCCTTCATTTCCTCAGTTAAGGCCTTACTAGACTCTATCAGTCTCTCCTGCATCGCTACCTGTTGTTGGAACCTATCATTGTGCTGGCAGAGAGCCTCATTCTCTCTCTGCGTTTCCTGATTGGTCCTGGAGCACTGGGCCAGTCTTTGCTGCAGGAGGGTTACCTCCTGAGCTGTGTCCCTATTGGACTGCTCCTGTCTTGCCAGAGCCTGCCCCATCCTCCTGGTGTGCTCTAGCAAGTCCTGGTGTTCTTTTTGGAGGTCACCCAGTCCCTGGTGGGCCAGGTGATTTTCTTCCATTTTTCTTCTTAAGTGGCAGACTTCCTGGCCTAAGGTGTCCCTTTCCTGACCAAGAGCTTGAATTTGTGACGCCAGGTCGTCCCTTTGCCTTTGGAAGGCACCAGCTTTCTGGCGCTCCTGATCAAACTCTGCCTGGGTATCCAGGTCTTTCAGGATCAGTTTATTGCTCTCCTCTTTCTCTCTGTCTAGTTGGATTTGCAGGGTGGCTACCTGCTCTGTGCATGCCCTGTTGAAATTGATCTGTTGCTCCAGCTTTTTCTGGCTCTGCAGTAGGGAGTCCAAACTGTCTTGGCGTTCCTTCTGCAAAGCCAGAATTCTGGTATCCTGGTCTGTCTTTTCCTGTTGCAGTATATCCATGTCCTCTTTTATTTTAATGATATACTGCCTAATATCATTTTCTGACTCCTGGCTCCCCTGCAGCCTCTGCTCAGAAGAGACCAGGTCAGATTGGACCTTCTCTAACGCCATCTGTCGCTTATTCGCCAGATCTTGGCTTTCAGTACATTTATCCTGCATGTCTCCCATATATAGGTACAGGTATGCCGATATCCTAACCATCTTGTCTTGTTCATCCTTAGCTTTAGGAGCCATGTATAGTTCACTCAGGGCCACATGTAAGGGACCCTGATCTCTCCATATATCTGACCCTGTTTCAGTGACCTGTTGCATGATGGCCTGCAACCAGACCATGCGGTCCTGGTGAGTCCACTCACCTCTCACAAATAACTTATGTAAGAAGTGCTCTCTGGCTATTTTCATGTCTACTAAGGTCGTCATTCTAGAGATTGGTCTCTGTCCTGACTTACAGAAGTTTGTATTTTATTTTTGCAAAACAGACCTTTTCCTTAGAGCGTTCCTTTGAGGAGTGCTTTACAG
Source organism: Ambystoma mexicanum (assembly GCF_040938575.1). Taxonomy (NCBI): domain Eukaryota; kingdom Metazoa; phylum Chordata; class Amphibia; order Caudata; family Ambystomatidae; genus Ambystoma; species Ambystoma mexicanum. The sequence goes on along the minus strand of NC_090927.1, from coordinate 534,177,544 downwards.
CGTAACACAGCGTGGTGATCCGACCGGATATGTGTATCTGGTCAGCTGGCACGCTGTATTAATCTGCACAAGTGATAGATCTAACCCAAACGTCCGGCTCGAGCCCCCAATTTGTAAGAGGATTCAATTCAACACTACAGCTAAGTCAATGCCTAGTCTGGGATACTGAATGGAAACCCTTATTGATATATCTTTACGTCCAGTTCATGAGTTCTGGATGACTACCTCTATATAACACCCGTCTCTTGGAATCCCCCTGACCCCACTAAGCCAAGAAGTAGTTCTATTTTGCAAGTTTAAAAGGTTTATTTGATAATTTAAACAATAGATATATATATCACACTTTATAATAAATTAATAATTGAATATCACACTTAATCTGAGCAGTAATCAATAATGGATAGTCCAGCACTAGCACACTTCTTTATAATCAATGATGAGTGGTTATAGGATGAATAAGATAGCAACAATACTTTTATGGTTTCAAAGGGATGCAAGGTGGAATGAAATTGCAATACAGAAATACTCAATATGATTTCAAAAAACAATGTAATCACTTTTCTCTGGCAATCCACTCCCCCCTTTATGCAATGCAAGGAAATGGAAGGAAAGCACACAGTTCTCAGAAATGCAATCAAATGTAATTCAGTTCACCCCAGCAAGCTTAGACTACAGAAGTTTGAAACACAGGCCCAATATGCTTTTATATGTGCTGGCAATGAAGTGAAAAATATGCTAAAATGCTTTTAATTCCCTGTAGAGGTTCAGGGTGAGTGGTATCTAGTTAATATTAGTCCAGGCTCACTCTAGCAATGATTCAGGGATGGTTCTTAAGAGGCAAACAAATTTTTAGCAAGGAAAGCAAGGAAGCTGCTGTTTTCACACGTGGCTGGATTTTTAACCAAATCGCAAATCGCGGTAAAATTCGCGAGTGCGAGAATCGTGATTACGGCAAAAGTATGAGGAGTAGGAAGTCGGTTCTAGGCAAGTTCCTAGCCCAAACGGTTCCAGAGATACGGACGATTAAATAAAGGTAGTTTTTCGGATTTGAAATTTTAAAAGTTCAAAGCGACAGGTTACAGCTTGCAGATAGAAAATGACAGGTGACAGCTTTGCAAATGACAGGTGAGAGTTAGGAGGCAGTTCTGGTTAGATTAAAATAGATTGAATTATATTATTTTAACTAAGAGATTGGTTCTGCACAGTTCTGCTAGGTACTCACAATATATTTTTGAATTAGGCCTCGCCACGGATCTGGTCAGGTTTTGGACTGGACTCCGGTCTGGTCTCAGCACTTCACAGTGATTTGGGTCAGCTCTCTGGTTCTGCTAACAGCGGTCTCCGGTTCAGCTGGTCTCTCTCTGGATACAACACTGCTCTCTGGCAAATGGCAAGAGTTCTTGCAAAGAATTCAAACAGCTCGCCTGGCTGTGAATAGTGGCAATGATTTGAGGCCTGCTAAAGAGGGATTTAGCTTGTAGTTGACCTCTCTGCTACAAATTCTGAAGTAAAGTCTTGGTCTCAGAAGGTGGATAGATTGAAGTCTCTATGTTGGCTCTCTGGAGGTTGATGGAGGTAAAGTATGGATTTTCCCGGCAGAGCGTCCCGCAGCAGATGGAATAGCATGTCCCTATCTGTCCTGACTGTCTGCTTTTATGTGTTTTGAAAGTGGGTGGAGAGGCTAGCTTTCTAGGCCCTACCCCTCTCCACTTGTCATTGGCCACTTCCTCCTCTTCCCCTTGATTGGGGGAATGAAATGAAGTGTCATCATGATGAGGTCTGTTTATGATACAGAGAACCCACCCCTGTCAACTTTACACACAATCTATATCTGATCCTAATAGACATATTTCATAGATAGACAGTTGTTTGGCATTGCATACACGCATCATGCATTTACTGATGGTAGCCCCCGTTCCAATTCTGTCGTTTCTAGGAGCTTGGGTTCAAAAATGGCAACATATTTCACTTTTTGGTCGGGTTACCAATATTGGATTTGTCCCCGCATTTACACAAATGTTCGCAAAGCATGTGGGCATTAGGTGGTGGAGTGTCAGATTTTTAACATACATACATTTAGAGTAATATCCTCTTTTCCGCTAAAAACCCCCCTGAACATACCACCGGGTCCTAACACGTCTTCAAATGTGCACAGAAAAATCACAAGAATAATGATATCATTTATCAAATTTTCACAAGTCCGCTTTATGAATGATCCATCTTTTTAGATTTATGTTCTGGCCCCAAAGGGGTAGCACAAGGTTGAATTTCTGGTTTTTCCAGTTCTGCCAAGCCAGCTTGCTCTCACAGGCAGTGCCCCTCCCCTTTCCTTCCAGGAGGAAGCCACTTTTACGATCCCCCCCAATAAACATTTGCCTGAGTCAGGACAGGGCTTTGTTCAATTTCCTGCAGAGCCCAGGTAATTCAATCAGAGAAGCGTCATAAACCTTTTGGTGGGAACAGCAAAAGGCAGCTAGGCCTGGGAACACAGCTGTTGTGCAAGTCTCAACTCCTGTCGGGGGTATCTGGTGGGCAGAATTCAGTTTCATTAAGCCAGGTTTCAGATAAAATGTCACTTTTTGTTCCCCAGTTTAAGTCAAGACAATTTTTACATATGCAGCTAGAATGCTGATTCTAAGTTCAAAACTATGACATTTCAACAGTGACAAACTATGTGACACTCAAAAGTAGGTCACTCAGTTAATTTAAACATTTTCGATTTTTGGTAGTTTTAAATTCAGTTTCAGTTAGGCTGCTGCAGACCTGCAGAGCTCAGCCAGTCTTGTTATGAACATTCAAGTCACTTCAGAATATAACTTTACATTGTATCCACCTCTCAGTAAGTCTTTCTTTGGCCTGCTTTGGGTTCATTTATTTAGTTTTACACAAAAGTCTGGTGGTTTTAAAACGCCGGCTTTCTGATAGTGGTGAGTACTGGTAATGCAACCATTTTGGGGATTTAAGAAAATGAATTCCTCACAGTTCTAGGTTGCTTTTGGCAATCAGCATTGCCATTCCCAATGGTTTCAGGCTACTGTGTGGGTAGTCCAATGGTGGTTTTAGGCAGTGCCCTTCTGTGCCCATAACATCGGCAAAAATGGGTGGCAGCCTATTCTTCATGCATTTCCCTGGGCATTTTCTGGGAAGCTCTGGCTATCATGATGTTTTCAATGCCAGTACTGCACAGTTTTTGTGGTAGGGCTCGGATGCATGGGTAAAAACATCCCACAAACGTATCCTACACTCACTCTGGTATATTATCCTGAAATATAGGATTCTGGTAATTGGTTGATTCCTTTGCTATGCCCCAAGACTATGCAACCTCCTCCCCGTCGGCATCAGACTAGCCCCCACACTCCTACAATTCAGAAAATAACTCAAGATCCACCTGTTTAAGTAGTCTCTCCTCCTCAACACTTGGGCCATCACGTCGCCCCTTTCGCCACCATACTCACAAGACACTGACTGCCCCTCCACTCCCTGCCAACTGGTACAGCTGTACCCCTCCTCTGTCCTCCTCTGTATCCTACCCCCGGCTGTATATCTGTTCTGATGTTTCCACTGAAAAGTGCTCCGTTATGCATCTGTTATGTTGTACACCGATGTAAAGTGTTCCGTTGCTTCTCGAAGCTAGGTCCACGCTCAATGAATAAAATAATAATATTAATAATAATAATAATAATGATAATGATCATAATAGGAGAAATCCTGATTTAGATTACCCCAGAAATGTTGTCTCTATTGCCCTTAATAGGCCTAATACAATGGCATCTGGGACTAACATATGCCCTTGCTTGCGTACGGTGTCTGGCACGCCAGGTAGAGGGTTACTCGGTTGACTCCAAGCAGAGGGCATTCGCTGCCTCTCTGTGCCCTTGACCACAGAGAAGCAATTCTTCACACAGTCATGAAGGTGTTCCCATACCATCTGTCCTATCACTTCTCCAGTCCTCTCTCTGAGTTCCAAGCATAGGCTTAAGGGGGTGCCCATTCCCTCCAGCCTCTTTCTGTTAGGGCTGCTCTTAGTGTTCTCAAGTTTAGGCTTAAAAGGTTCCTGCATCCTTCTTCTCTTTCTTCTCAGGGTCTCCCTCTGTATCATCAAACTTGAACTTAAAGAATCATTCGCTGTTCTTCTTGTGGACTCATTCTCCATTTTTTATCTCAGGTTTATGGGTTTACCACATTCGTCTGTTCACAGCCACTGTTTGGGTCACTTTATTGTGCTCTTAAACTTTGTGACTGAGGAAAATGAGTTTGCCTCTCCTCTTTAACACAGGTGAGTTTAAGAGGGCCCCTCTTTCCACTCTCCATACAAACTACTTTCTCAATATCCAACTCTCTTCAAACTCCAGCTGCCATTTCCTTCTTCAAACAGATACTGCCTGACTGGGATTCCAAGCTTATATATTCCTTTGGCTCCTTGCAACGATTTGGGATTTCTGTGAGGATTTGCAGTGCACTTGGGAATGTGACTAAGTGAGGGGCTGTGATTGGCTGACCCTAAGTGGTTCACCTGTGTTTACTTTGAAACATTGGGGCCAAGCCAAGCCTTTAAAAAGCATATACATCATCTTGGATTTTACTTTTACCAATCGTGCTCCAGGCTGCCCAAAGCATTCCCTTTGTGTACAAGTGGCCCGAGCCTGGGGTTTCAGCCACTGAAGCATCACCTGATTGTGAGCAAAGCAAAATAACTTTTGAATGTGGCAGGGTCTCTGCATGAATTCTGTGAACTTACAATGCAGATAAACTAAGGAAGCATCTGATTTTGAAGCAGACATGCTGTAGGAAAGTGCAGGGCTGGACTGGCCCGTCGGCCAATCGGCCCGTGGCCGATACGTTCCGAGGCTCTGGGGGCCGGTTTGCTGTGTGTGGGCCGGTGTGCTGGCTGGCTTGCATGGCGCACAGCGTGTGCATTCATTAAAGAGAGGTAACATGCGAGTGTTGCCTTTCTTTGGTGAATGCACTGGCCTGGTGGTGCCCTGGGCTCTGGGCCGATCCGCCAACAGTGTGGCGCCAGTTGTTGCAAATGCAGTGGGTTACGGCAAGGGGAGCGGCTCCTGGGCCAGGAGCCGCTCCTTTTGTTGTGATTCATTGCATTTGCAATGGCAGGTTGTTGGGGGCTGGGCTGGTCATGTGAGTTCCTGAAGTCTTCCTGGTGCTGAGAGGGCTGAGCGGCTGCGTTCTCTCTGTCTAGTTCCCCTCTTCCCTTGTCTGTTTCATCCATCCACTTCCCCCCACCTCTCTGCTCTGCTTCCCCCCGCCCCATCTCCCCCGGTTTCGCAGTTAATCCTCGGGCTGTGGCTGCCATCGATTTCCCCTCAGATCCGGCCTCAGTGATCACTTCTGCGGCTTGAAATCGCCTGCAGCCGGAGCCGAGCCGTCAATGGGCCGCCGACACGATTCAATTAACAGCGAGCAGGGCCGGGCGGGGGGCGCCCAGGGCTTGGAGAGGGAGGAGGGCAATGGGGAAACTCCGGGGATTAGATTCGGGTGGGGAGGTGACAGAGCCTGATTGACCCGACGGCCATTCAGCCCGTGGCTGGCTGCTGGACCGAAATCATGGATGAGGCACTGGGCCTGCGGCCGGTTGCTGAAGCCCACGCCTGGGCCCGCAGTCGGCGGACGTAAGTTACACATTTTTTTTTTTTTTTTTTGTTTTTTTGTTACTGGCTGGTGTGATTTCCAATACGCCAATCATGCAGTGTTAATAAGTAACGCTGGTGCGCACAGAGTAGTCCTCCATTACGTGTTTGTGATCAGAGGGAATAGTCATGAGGATTTCCAAAATGTGACCGACTATTTCTTATGGCCTATTTGGCGTGGCCTGGCTGACCCAGAGTCATGGCAGGGCAGGACAGGACACAGAAAATAAATAGTGCCCTCGGCTGCACAATTAACACAAGCCCTGCAATTACTAATGTAACACGTTTCACTGTTAGTACTTGCGTTCTTATACATACGTTTGTAGACAATTGAAATCGGGATTGGCGGGGGGTGGGTCGGGGAGTTAGTACTTGCATGTCAGTGGAGGGATCGGAAGATTAGGGGGTTCAGACCGCTCATTCTCACTGCAGTTATTAGGTGTGTGTGGTTTCAGATATGAAGGGGAGAGTTAATTGCTTGTAACGTTGCGAGTGCACTAGAATAGTCTCTTTTGAATGTGTAAAGAAGTTAGCTTCCCCCACACAAGGAAGTGTCCCCCCCGGCCCCCACACATTCTGTGATGTTAGCGCCCCTCCCAACGTTTGAAAGGTTAGCCCCAGCTCTCCCGACAAAATTTTAGTGTAGATGCACCCCTGCCTAGTCCTACTCTGTATTTCCAATTGCATGCTGGAACTTGTAGTTTGTTTTTTCCCATTGTAAGGAACAGCCTATAAGTCCCAGCATGCAGTGGGGAACAGAAACAGGACTGGCTCGAGGAGTCAGACATGTATGTGGGCAACTTGGCAGCTATGCGAGTTCAGGGAGTAGGGTCTGCATGAAGAGTTGCGTGAACGTGGCACTCTCCAATCAGGGTGTCAACAGTGAAGTCCCTTAATGTGCGCATGCGGGGCTGGCTATGCAGGAAGCTTTGCATAGATTGCAAGGGAACATGAAGGCCCTGACTCGGTGCTAGGGGAGTGAAGGTACGCTGACAGGGGGCGAGGTCTGTTGCTGCCCCAGGTGCCCTTGTGTTCGGTTGTGTGAGTGTCCACACGCAGTCTGTGAGATTGTGTGCCTCGATAGCCCTCTGCACAGATGACTGGGGTGTGTAACCATTTCGGTGATTGTGAACTTTCCGCCTCTCTCTCTTTTGGCATAGCATTTTCTGTAAAGTCGTGAATTGATGCGATTCAGGGATTATGGTTTGAGGGCCACTTTTTTGAGGCGATGGGTGGGCCACTTTTTTGAGGCGAGGGGTGCGTCACTTTTTTGAGGTGAGGGGTGGGCCACTTTTTTTCGGACGTCCGGGCCTATTTCTTGTCCCAGTCCGACCCTGGGAAAGTGTCGTGTCAATCGGATGTCTACACTAACTCACTGCACTTTGTAAGAAAATGTGATAAGTCTCTGATGCCCGAGTGCTGTAAGAAAAGGTGAAGAGGGTGTTTGCTACCGTCACTGTATGGTTTGCTTTGATTGCCCAGTTCAGTTCTCTTAAAGGAACAGTGCTTACAAGTTACTCTGCTCCAGGAATACATAAAGTACTTCTCTTTGGGACTGGGGAAACATTGCCTTTCCGATTCCTCATGTGATGTGCCTGAGGGTGGAAACTAAATGGGGCTGACCAGAGGATCTTCCCCATACCATCCACGTGCCCATCATCCACTAGGTCTGGGAGGCGCTGGTCCCCCTTGGCCACCCCAATAGATGTCCCAGAGTTAGGCAGACGATGTGTAACACCACTGACGCTGCCTTTAAGCTTAATCAAAGGAGTGCATCACTTCAACTATCTTGATGACAGCTCTGCAGGTGACTGTTGTGGGGTCTTTTGGTTACTTTTGTTGGAGTCTGTGCGTCATATATTCTATTTGCCTGAGTAATAATCCAGTCTAAGGACCTACCATCATTGAAATAGCAGCCTAGATGAGTAACTACATCTTTGAGGAGAGTGTGGAAAAAGGGTACTTTTATTTTGGTTATCAGTAGCTGCGTGTCTAGAAGTCTGGGTAAATTCATGCTGTGCGAATCTTGGGGCGATTGGTCCTCGGCGGCGGACATTACATTTTAGGCCACCTTTTAAGTCACTTGTGGATTTATATGGGTACAAAAATAGCTTAGGGTGGCTGCTTGAAGTAGATAAAATAAATGCAGTGGTGTTGGTCTTCCAAATCAGCATAGAAGCTGAAAAGCTCAGGGAAAATTGTTCATTTGAAATATACTCACTCTTGGTTAGAACATCATCAATGGTTCATATATTTCTAAATGTTTCTAAAACGTACATTTGTCACTTTTTGTTAAAAGGTTTCATGGAAATGTGTCTGGCTTTAATCTGTTTGTCTGGATCATTTAGAAAGGAAGACTTTGCTTTGATAACTGTGTCTTTTAAACTGAGACCAACCTCCCTCTTCAGATTTTGAGCCAGTTCTTGAACCCCATTTCCCCTTGCATGTCTACTGTCCCTACTACGATGTCTGTGGCAAGGTTTGACCTGTAGAGTGGAAGTGGGTCCTCTCTCTTGAGTTGTTTTGTCTTGTCTAAGAGGATGGGCCGGTTTAGCTAAACTATGTCCTATTTGTTGCATGTGTTGTAGATCTTGCTCCCATTGTGAAACACGTCCTTCTTTATTTCGCTATACAAATACTTTCATTTTCTCCATTCTACAGTTTGGACATACCCAGCAGTACTCACGCACTTCCCATGTTACATGACAGTCTAGGATCTCCTCTGCTTCTTGTCATCTGACATTGAAACCACAGCTTTCATTCTATATGGGTATATTGAGGGAGTGGGGAAACCATTATAGCCCACACTCTCTATATCATGACTGGGACTCGGCATAAAGGATCCATTAGTACTTTCCCAGATGTAGCTGGGCTGTGTGGAGGCAACCTCAATCACAGAAGAAAGGTTTTCATTGTCTACTGTACCTTTTCTCTTTGATGTTTAATAAATTGTTCCATGGTATGCCCGTTTGCTTGCCTTAATATAGTAGTTTGTTTCATTTAAATGATTAATTGATGTTTCATTCAGGTAGTTGCACCCTAGAATCTAACTTTATTGCCAGAGGCGTGAAGTTCTAGTTGGTGTTTCAGTCCATTCTTTTCATGTTTTATGTGTTTTATCTTGATTTTGAGTTTCTTGGGCGGTCGCTTTCTTACCTACCTGCTCTTTTTGCTGAACTCTCTCTGCAAGGTCAGGCCACACGTTTTCTGATTTTCCTCTCAAAGCTCTATTTTCCCCTCAACAGATACTCATTCTTTTGCAGACACTGGATGTGTGTGGCTTCTGTACGGGCCTGGGTTCATAGTACCGTGAGGTGAAGTTTTTCTTCTATGATGGTGTCTCTTCTACTGGCTATTCTGGCCGTCTCCTGAATTAAAATCGTTACGTCATGCTGCAGCTGAATAAGTTCAGTCTGTGAATTAATTTCTTTAAAAATATGTTTTGTAGTTTCTTCTTTACTGTTGTATAGTTGTATTTTTAATGTCATAATATTTACAGGTATGGCATGAATAGAATGTTATTTGACTTCCTTTGTATAGTCTCCTGGGTTTATAAAATACCTGGCATGAGGGACTCTGCAATTCTTCATCTGTTGTTCTGAGTACTCATTTTCTTCTTATTTATAAATGCAACTGACAAATTCAATTCAACTCGCCAATATTTCCAATTAATGATGTTGTCTCTGTCTGCAAGTCTGCCCTCAACCAAGCGGAGGTGGTAGTAGAGACTAGCTACAAAGTTAACCAAAGGTTATGTCTCATCTTTCTTGGCACTAGTCAAATATAATCTTTGCAATGACCGGTCTAACAGTCCCGTTCTGCTAAATATCTTGGCCTGCCTTTGCTTCACTTTCATTCTTCTTCCTTTTTAATGTTTTAAATATTGTATCACCCAGACTCCATTAAGGAAGAATCTGGACAGGCCACGATGCTTATTTATTTGGGTGTATGCGAGAGTTAATTTTGACACATGCAAAATGGATTTTTATTTTTATTTTGTTTCCATTCAACATTTGGTAACTATTAGAATAAAGTTCATGTATATACATTGGCCATCAAATATACAGGAACAAATGAAATTCCAGGTTAACAATGTACCACGAAATAACTCCTGCTGACCACCCATTTATGCCTCGGCTGTCTACACATCTTCGTAAATGGGGGACAAAGGGAAGGGGATAGACAGAGTCAAGAAACCGGGGGGAGCAGGCTTAGCTCGATTACGACCAACTAACCTTGCTCTAAAATTGCAAGCTGTCTCAGTAGATATATTATATGATCTTTCTTGCTCAGTCCCCTTCTCCAACCATCCAAAGAAAGCACTGAGGTAACCGTGCCAGGCAGAGATCTAATTAAGTAGACACAATCATGAACATGGTGCTCAAACCCGAGGTACACATCACCCACATATATATATGTCATGCAAATCTTGAAAGTCTTTATCCATTGTCTCCTACCATAGGGTAATAGCAGGCAGCTGAACAGTACTCATTGGCTTTCTAGTTTCAGTTCCGTTCCCAGATACATCCTGTCATGAATGTCTCGCCATCCAGGCTGGATCTTTCTTCAGGAGAAGTATGCATGGGAATAATTCCCTCCCCATTCCCCACATTTCCGGTCTGCATTAGTGTCGTTGAGCTTCACCTTGAGTAGACTGCTCAGTGCCCTGTGCAGATGGAGGGATATGTTCTGTTGGCACATTCTGGTCTCCATATTAATGTTCACTCTTGCAATGTCTACACTGGCTTCCTCTGTCCTCAACAAAGACATTGGCACTTAGATCTTCATTCCACTCATGGACACACATTTAAAGTAAGCACATATTATCCGGTTGCAATATCCTACAGAGGAGCGAGTAGGATAGCTTATACAGTCTGTGCGAAACAGTGGATTGTTTGTCCCTGGATCACACCCAGGTTTCACCACCTTGCAACCTGAAGCTGTTCCCATTATATCTCTTTCATTTTCACATGGATTCAGATTTCTGTGTTAAGCTATCAGGTCTTTTCTGTGAGGCCCAAGTATCCCTCCGATTGGTGAGGATAGTTGCGTCTGTGATACAGAAGCCCCAAAAAGTAACAAACAATCATCTGAAGAATGTGAACCCTCACCATCAGGGCAAGATATCCAGGGGTGGTCAGAGGATGGTCATTTTAGGCCCTTGGGAGGATAAAGGGATTCCTTCTGCTTCTAAGGTGTTTTGGAAATTAATTAGCTATTTGGATCTTGAGCTGTATCAAAGGCCACTAGAGATAACAGGAAAGCAGGGAGCATGCATTGGACGCTGCAAGACAGGCCTTTCCTTATAGGAGCATTTTAGTTACTTCTGGCATGAAAATGGTACACATAGTATCATATTTGGATAAGGAAAGTCAAACTCTGTAAATGAGCACATGTGTGTGGCTGGTTATTCCCATCTCAGGCTACATTAAAGGAATGGTTCGGTAAAATGTTTTTATTGCCCCTATGGGTCGGCCATGTGTTTTTAAGCCTAAGTCGCTCAATTTTAGAAAAATTTCCTATGGACCTTACCCGAGTTTTCGTCCATTAAACGCACGCGAAAACAGGCATCAGGGAGCTGCCATTTTGTGATTATCCTATCATTTCCCCCATCGCCCTGGCTGACCTGCTTTTGCAGCACTAAATCATATCTCCCGCCCCTGAGCCTGTCATCAGCAGACCGCCCATTTCACAACGCCAAAGCACGTCTCGTGTCAACATTTGCTGCGCTTCAGCTAATGACGTGTCGCCATGGAAATGGCAGGACGCCTCTATCCTCAATAAGTATAAACAGACCGTTTCACAACGCACAGCAGCAGATTTTCGATTCCATTCCTCTCTCTGTGTTACTTTGAGTATTCTGTGACTCGTTTCTGTGCTTTGGTCAGCTACCTTCGTTGCTTGTAGCCCGTGTGAACAGATACCAGTACCACTGCTATACATTATTTTAGTTTGTTTAACACACAATGGCTACAATAATGCCCTACATGTACGAGCCCGAGTATACCGAGGAGGAACTACTGGAAAGGGAAACACGCGAAAACGATGGGGCTTCGGACGGCAGTTGGGAGGACGATTCAACAGCTGAAGAGCCTGGACACAGTCGCATGGACGGTGTTTCCACCTGTTGCACATGCAATCGGTGCGAGCTAATGCCAACCGAGGACGAGAACTGCTGCTGCAGTGAAAACTCGGGATGCGTGGCCTACATTTCGGAAGGCGAGCCACGACCGCAATGCATCACCGAGCTGCCAGACTTCAGGGCAGCCTGCCTCACGCGGTCCGTGTTGAGGATAATTATGGTGCTTATGCATGAACTTCGCGCAACTGTTCGTCCTTGTAATCCGAGTAACGATTAAGTATACTCTGCTTGTCATGCCACTCCTATTTCATGGTCTTCTACTATATCCAAAATTACATATACATATCATTGTAACGCATGAAAGTCGTTCAATAGTGTGCAGTGTCTAGATAGCATTTGTCCTAGCAGAATGCCATTAGTTACAAGAATTGTCATTGACAACCAACGTTTATTAAACTTATCTTGTTCATTTAAAAACAGTTTGTATCATTCTTTTTCACAGGTAGTACCGGCTGGTGGCCTATCGTTCCTTTACATGGTGGCCTCACGGGAGACTTGGACACCGCGTTCGAAGAGTAATACTCGTCTGTGCCGTTTGTGCCATAAGAGAAACGTTCCCGAGTGACAGCGGTCAGTACAGGGGATTTTCTCTCGCTGTGCTGCAACCTGAACTGTACAATGTGTAAAGTCTTGTATTTTTGTGTCATCAAAATAAGATACAAAATAAAACACCACATATATTTTAACAACTGTTGTTTTGATTTTTTAAATGAATCAAGTGTGTCTCCATTCAAGGATGGATGTCAGACATCTGTGCTCCGAATGGTTGAAGGTCAGGTCGCTGTGAAGCAGGGTGGTCACTATCTAAGCTAACATAATATATTCTCAATAATGCATGCACTAAATAACACTTGTTCAAAGTCTTTCCGTCGGTTATGTCTACGTTAAGGGGCTTGACCACTATAATACACTGTTTGAAGTGTGGGTCTGTGCTCACAAGAATCTCCGGTATGTGGCATTTGTTATTGATAGGCAACAATCTACTGCAGTAGGGTCTAATGTTAGTTGGGGATCTGCTAGGTGGGCATCATGGCGTGGTCAATGGTCTGGCACATGAAGAGAATACCTTGCAGGGACACAGGGTCAGAATGGCAGTAAGTTTCCACTGGCGAGGGTGCGTGGCCAAGGACACGTTTGTGGAGATGAACAAGCTATGTGCTTAGTTCAGGTTGGTTCACATGCTGGACAGTGATCTCAGAAGAAGAGTGATGTGTTACATTTATTAGCTGTTGCAAATACCTCTGGAGTTTTCCAGTAAGAGTGGGAACGAGGGTGGGGGCCATGTGCTCTGTGCAGTGAGGCCTGGGCACCAAGATGGAGTGGAAAGGGGGTACTAAAATGGATGCCCCGTGTCCTGCTCAGTGGTCCCATCTACGCGAATGTCAACCAAAGTTAACATCACATAAGGGCAAGGTGAACCCACTACTGGAGGCACTTGGTCCGAGTTTCTACTGAGAAGTAAAGGATGCGAGGGGCCTGATGGCCCCTCGCTCCCACACACTTGCCTGCATGCCCACCGGCTCATCCATCCCACCCCCCTCTATCAAAGGCGGTTCGCACCCGGGGATGAGCGCTGGCATGGGGGGCTGTCACGGGCGCAAACGGCCAAGGTGCCAAACAGCATGTACACTTCAAAAGGTATCCCAATCCCAGGGGCCATCGCTCACATGGCCTCCTCAGACCACGTGTCTCCAGGCCGGCCTCCCTTGAGGCCGGCTGCCCCCCTGCAATCCACATAAGTGTGTCTCCATTCAGCAGTCTTCCTGTGCCTTATCTGCACGCCCCAGGCCCATCCATCCCACCCCCCTCTATCAAAGGCGGTTCACACCCGGGGATGAGCGCTGGCATGGGGGGCTGTCACGGGCGCAAACGGCCAACGTGCCAAACAGCATGTACACTTCAAAAGGTATCCCATGCCCAGGGGCCATCGCTCACATGGCCTCCTCAGACCCTGTGTCTCCAGGCAGGCCTCCCCTGAGGCCGTACGCCCCCCTGCAATCCACATAAGTGTGTCTCTATACAGCAGTCTTCCTGTGCCTTATCTGCACGCCCCAGGCCCATCCATCCCACCCCCCTCTATCAAAGGCGGTTCGCACCCGGGGATGAGCGCTGGCATGGAGGGCTGTCACGGGCACAAACGGCCAAGGTGCCAAACAGCATGTACACTTCAAAAGGTATCCCACGCCCAGGGACCATCGCTCACATGGCCTCCTCAGACCACGTGTTTCCAGGCAGGCCTCCCCTGAGGCCGGCCACCCCCCTGCAATCCACATACATGTGTCTCGATTCAGCAGTCTTCCTGAGACCTTATCTGCACGCCCCAGGCCCATCCATCCCACCCCCCTCTACCAAAGGCGGTTCGCACCCAGGGATGAGCGCTGGCATGGGGGGCTTTCACGGGCGCAAACGGCCAAGGTGCCAAACAGCATGTACACTTCAAAAGGTATCCCACGCCCAGGGGCCATCGCTCACATGGCCTCCTCAGACCACGTGTCTCCAGGCAGGCCTCCCCTGAGGCCGGCCGCCCCCCTGCAATCCACATAAGTGTGTCTCCATTCAGCAGTCTTCCTGTGCCTTATCTGCACACCACAAGCCCATCCATCCCACCCCTCTCTATCAAAGGTGGTTCGCACCCTGGGATGAGCGCTCCCATGGGGGGCTGTCACGGGCGCAAACGGCCAAGGTGCCAAACAGCATGTATACTTCAAAAGGTATCCCACGCCCAGGGGCCATCGCTCACATGGCCTCCTCAGACCCCGTGTCTCCAGGCAGGCCAAGCCTGCCGCTGGCCGCCCCCCGCAAACCACATAATACCACGACATACACACATCATTCATTCAGAAACACACCCCTGTTTCTAATACTTTATAAACCACTTGATATGTCTCATGAGAGCATCTTTGTGCTTTGCAAGTCAACTCCTGAACGTTCTACCTGAGAAGCACTGACATCTATGCTAATCTGCTCGTTGTCGTGCCATCTGTGACCGCTTCGAGCAAACTCGTCAGTGTGCTACCTGTGGCCATCTACCTGTTCTCCTGCAACATACTGCTCGGCCTGCTGAATCCAACTGTTTGTTGGTCAAGGTAAGGCCATGTATCATAGTCATATTTCGGTCATTTTTAAATTTCTATCTATTTGCGATTAGAGTACCCAATATTGCTATGTTCATTTGGCTCATTGCTATTGACTTGAGTTTCAATTGTTATGCTATCGATAGATCTATTTACTTTCATCTGTGTCAATTGTCATCGAATTGCATCCTGCGGGGGTCCAGTCTATAATGTAAGCATGTTTCCTTCTCGTGCAAGACAGAACATCCAAGGGACGAGTCACATGTTCAGAGTTTAGTCACATCATTTATAAATTTCAGCAACTTATGCAAATACTAAGCCGCACATGAAGAACTGGTATAGTTCCGGCGAGTAAAACAAACTTTGCATTGAACATTGTATGGTTCATTTACTTTTGTATCACATTTTTATTCATCAAGATTGTTTAACAATGTCGATATTTACTTTTCAGAATTTTCAACAAAGCCTGCCTGTTCGATTAGCGGTTGCCCTTCGAAGACCCATGCTAAATCTGAAGGCAATACAATGCATGTATTCCCGAAAACTGTTGATCGAATAAGAGAATGGGTCAGACATTGCGGATATCCACTGGAGTCCAACAAGTCTTAGAGGACAAGAGGGGTGATCGATACCGCATCTGCAGCCAGCACTTTTCCTCGAAAATGTACGCCACATCTTGGGTAACAAAGAAGAATAAACGGCGAACGACACAAAAATTGCTTGCAAACGCTATTCCAACTCTATTCGTCCACATTCCGCCACTGGTGAGTCAAGTGTCCGGATTTAGCTTTAGGCGTTGCGGTAGTGTGTAGTTAGCCGAATGGATTAATTGATATTTTAGGTGTTGTGTCCCTTG
This sequence comes from Ambystoma mexicanum, assembly GCF_040938575.1. Lineage (NCBI taxonomy): Eukaryota > Metazoa > Chordata > Amphibia > Caudata > Ambystomatidae > Ambystoma > Ambystoma mexicanum. The sequence continues at coordinate 534,161,827 of NC_090927.1, read as the reverse complement.
TAATATTCCCTTGTAATACTTTCGATATTGATATGAGTGTATAGCTTTTTGAATAATGACATTTATCAATACATTATTTTTCGATTTTATAACCCCCAAAGGAATCTATTTATGGGCACAGGGAACTGTACTATATTGCGCATTTTCAATAGCATTATTCTCAAGTATTCTGTCGGTTTACATGGCCATTTTTTAATATTTGCATTTCATTATCAAACAATAATTTACCTTTACAACTACTTGACTATCCACTGAATCTGAAGCAAGAACATTCTACATCCGTGACGTGCCCGCAGTTATCAACCACTTTTAGCGCGTATCAGGTAATCATACTTGGCTATTCCGCTACAGACTTGTTTTATGCATGTCAAGTAATAGTTTTTATTTATCGTGTGATTATTTTACCAATTGTTTGGTTAGTGCTTTCCAATTGATATACACCTTAGTTGCCGTCCCCTGGTGTTTGTTTTCAGTTATAATTAGTGTTATCCATACTAATGCAAGTACTGTCTTTCAGGGAGATGCTGAAGCGTCCACCACATTGACAACAGCCCTAGATGTTCTTCAGCAGCACGAGGTATGGATACTGATGCTCCATCGATCGTGATCATCAGGACTGGAACACTTGTCGTTTGATTGTTCTACACCATTTTTCATTTGTGGTTAGCCATTGATATGTACCTGTGCGGTCGACCCCAAGTGTGTGTTGTGTTTTCAATATTGTAATCCTTACTAATGCAAATACTATGTTTAAGGCAGTTGTTGAAGCGTCAACCCACCACTTGATGCGGAGCCTGACATTCAAGTAATTCCAGGGGAAGAGGGACCATGTGGATACGAATTGGCGCAACAGCTTTCGGAAGTGCGCACCACATTTATAACATCCATATATATTCTTCAGCAGCACGAGGTATTGATACTGACAGCTCCATTGAGCGTGATCATATAACGTGATTCCATTTGCTATACTTTCTTCCCTATTAACGCAAGTACTGTGTTTCAGGGAGACGATGGAGCTTCCACTACAATCACAAGATCCCATTTAGATGATGAAAATGTAAAGAAATCGGAGAAATACGTTGATTAAATCTGATCATATTTAAATATTCCTTGATTATTTTAGACAATGAAACATTTGTGGTTATCTCTTTATATGTACCTGTGCCGTCGACCCCAAGTGTGTGTTATGTTTACAATATTGAAAACCATACTAACGCAAGTACTGTGTTTCAGGGAGTTGCTGATGCCTCCTCTTCAATACAATCATTCGTGGCAGTCCATGCAGAGCCAGAGGTATGGATACTTACAGCTCCATCGAACTAGGTCATCAGAGCTCGAATACTTGTCGTTTGATTGTTCCACACAATGTTTAAATCGTGTTTGGCTATTGAGATCTACCTGTGTGTTCGTCCTCAAGTGTGTTTTATGCTAACAATATTTTGATACACAGTAATGAAAGTACTATGTTTCAGGGAGTCGATGGAGCCTCATTCCGTGCTGTCTATGCGGATACAGAAAATACAGTCGTTGCAGCGCAACAGGAAGAGAAGAGATGCGGAAACGAATCAGAGCTACAGCGTGAGATGTTGAAGGTCGAGTCAAAAAAGTTGCAAAGAAAAGAAACAAAAATAAGTTTAGTTACAAACAGTTCATAACTTTAGAAATTTTTTTGTGCTGGGGACTATTTTATGTTTTTTTCCAGTCAATTGTACTATACTTTATCTTGTGTTTAAACTGAACATCCCTTTTCCAATCTGTCCTCTAGTTACCCATGGGTGTCCGAACTATACATACACAGACAGTGAAGCGAATGAGAGATGTTGCTTGCCAGACCATTTACACTATGGAGGAACTATTAATTCAGACGCCGCGTGTTGAGACTCGAGATGCTCATGTCCAATGGCCAGAACATGAAATTAATGTGTCCGGAGAATCCGGCAAAGTTGTATTGGACCATTGCTACAGTGCGACCGCACCACCACAACAACATGATACTGGATGTATTGAAGATAGCTCTGAAGTAGTCGCAGATCAATTCACACAATCTACACCCGCCAAAAAATTGCCACCAAAAGAGCTGTCGACATTGTTGTGTTCTCCCATCAATGTTGAAGTAGCAGATGTTGAAATGACAGAGAATGAACCAGCAGCAGCATTCACCGACGCATCAGAACTTGATAGCAGCGATATTTCTTTCAAATGTGGTGATATGTCCTCAACGTCACAGGCCGAAACAACTTTGACGCCGGATGACAGTCTAATGAAAGAGGGCAAATACATAGTATTCGACAGTTGTTTGATGAATATTATAAGTATGCTGAAATGTGGGCATTCCGTTAGAGGGAAAGTATGTGGGAGGCCATTGATTCATGTCACTCGTCAAAAAAAAGGCAGTAACGTCAAAACAAATGCCGCCTGTAGATTAAATCATGCGTTCTCATGGTCTGCACAACCGATGCTGGGGAAACTGCCAGCAGGCAATCTACTGTGTGCAGCTGCATCACTTTTTAGTGGGTCCAGTTTTAGAAAGTTAGAGTCTTTCTTTCAGTTTGTGGGACTCCATTTCATTTCAAAAACGCAGTACTACAAATACCAACATGATTATCTGTTTCCGGCCATTAGTGATGCTTGAAAAATTGAACAATTGTCTGTAGCAAGTACATTCGAAGGCAAACGATTCAGGCTAGCCGGCGATGGACAGTGCGACAGCCCTGGATTTTCTGCCAAGTTCTGCACCTACCACTTTCAGGACATGGATAGTAAGAAAATTGTGAGTTCGGTGGTCGTGCAGGTAACACAATGTACATCCTCAGTGGCCATGGAGAAACTAGGATTTATAAAATCAGTGGAATATCTACAATCGAGGGGTATGCACATCGACCTCATAGCCACGGACAGACACGTTTCAATTGCCAAGACAATGAGAGAGCAGTTCCCACATATTAAACATCAATTTGACGTATGGCATCTTGCTAAATCAATCAATAAGAAAGTCTCGGCTGCAGGGAAAAAAAAGGTTTGGAAAGTATTTCAGAGTGGTCCCAGTCTATCAGCAACCATCTTTGTTGGAGCTCCAAAACTTGTGAAGGGTCAGTGGAAATACTACTTGAAAAATGGCAGTCACTGATGCACCAATGCGCCAACGTGCACCGCTGGTCAGAAAACCTACATTTCCACCAATCTGAACATGGCCCTTTGTCCCCAGTGAAGGCACGGAAGAAGAAGTGGTTGATTCCATCTTCACCGACACACAAAGCCATTGAGAAGATTGTTTTCGATAAAACTCTATCAAGAGATTTGCGTGGAATGACAGAATTCTGTCACACAGGAGGTTTGGAGGTGTTCCACAACATGTGCCTAAAGTACAGGCCAAAGCACTTGCATTTCAGCATACAGGCATGAGACATAGGACTCTACTTGGCGTCTTGGCCCATAACGAGAATCGCGGCCGTGAACAATCTAGGACTACGGGTAATGTAAGGATGCCTCGCTACACTAAGGCCTTTTCAAAAAGAAGTAAGCAATGGGTGATCAAACCAGTCTATGAGGAAATGGAGTTCGACTTTGTCAAAAGGCTTATTGTTGCTGTATTAGAGAAGCACAGATAGGGAATTTTGAACGTTTCTGTGCAGAGCACTGATCCATTGCCACCAAACATTGCCACTGTGCCATGTTGTGAAGTACAAATCCCGGTTTAAATAATTGTAATACGATTGTCTTTTTGTAAATAAATGTTATTGTACAGTGTACATACAAAGTATGCTAACCCTAACCCCTACCTTCACCATCCTGGGTGGTGAACAACCTGGGTGTCATCTTTGAATTCTCTCTCTATTCACCTCATATTGCTGACCTTGTCTATATGTGTATGTATATATTTTTGTTGATGTAACTAATTTTCGGGGAGGCTTGTGTATTGCAAATAATAAAACAAACAAACAATGAATCTCACTTTCAACTAAACTCCTCGGGTACTTTATACTTTCCCTGACCTTCCCCCAAAAATTAAATGTCTCCATAGTTATGGTTCTTTGGGGCTGCAAAGCTCGCAGACAACGAGGACAAAATTGGGGGCCTTAGAAGCGCCACGCGAGCCGTTGCAGATGGGAGAGAAGCCAGTTTGCATTTGCACATTGAGGCGCAGTATATAGATGGATTCGAAACTTCAAGTTCTCACAGATGGCTTTACTACGGGATGTTGCAAAGAAAGAATGTATGCTCATTTCTATTGAAGGTCAGCGGCTTTTATTTTCAGCTCGCGGCCTGAAGAGGCCCACAACTCGCACTGGCAGTATAAGGTTCTATTGTTTTTTGACCTTGAGAGACAGGGACCATGGCGAAAGAACTTCATTTGAAGGGGGGGTGCAATAACATAAGAGACGATAAGGCAAAAAATTCTGAAACTAGACCGAGTTTCATGTTAGTGCAGTATACAATAAATCGTTGTCAAGAGCACAGTGGTATTTATGGACTGCATTACGCAGAAATTCAATGGAAATTGCAAATATAATGTAAGTAACTCTTTAGACGCTTTTATACCGGAATGAAGAATTAATGAATGGATGCATGAATAAATGAATGAATGAAGAGCTAGGAAAACGTTTGTGGGATCGTCCTTGTAGCGGGCACATGGGCATGCAGGTCCACATTCCACACGCATGTAGACAAACAGTCGTTTCTCATTGTGTGCTAACCTCGATTTATTTTGTTACTTTTCGCATTGATTTTAGAGCCGAACATACTCCATTGCACTATCCTTGCAAGCAAATAGTTTCAGATAGGCCGTAATAAATAAAATGAATAATATTAATAAAGATCGGCTGGTGAGACTAATTATAATTATTATGTTTTCAAAACAGGTATATCCTACCCTACTGCTACTGCCACCAGTTTCAGACCCCGGCCGGCGGCTTCTTCAACCGCCAGCTGCAGCTTCTTGTCAACAACTGCACCACTTTGACAATCTTATGGGGCGATCGCCAAGGGCCCATATGCCCTTACGTGGTACTAGCGGCTAGAAGCAACATATCAACCTTTACGCTGGCCTAGTGCCTAGTTGATGGAATAGCCTTGCGGTTCACCGTGCGACCAAAGTGCTTCTTTTAACGAAAACCAACACCCTGTGTACGATAAAGGAACAGCGCGTGACTCACGATAAAACGGAACAGTTTTTGCGGATAGAGATAAAAGAAAATAAATGGCATTCCGAGTTAATATGGCAATTGCTGAATATTCTATAAACATTTAATGTCAAATAAATGTACTTTACCAAATGTACCGTGTTGCTGTTTGATTTTAATGTATAGTTTCATATTCTGAATTGTGGCGCGCTGTGTTGTGAGTTGATCTGTGTTGGTTTCCGGGTTCTGTGTGAAGCCGCGTAGAAGACGACTGGGCGCGTTTGCCTACGCAACACACTAACGTCACGGAGAGAGGCGGGGAATATGAATGTTTTGATAATTTTTATTTATTTATTTATTTATTTATTTGTAACGCGCCGTCGCTTGCAAGCATCAGGGCGCGAAAAAGACACAAGGACGAAGATTAACAGGACGACACAAAAGAAAGTAAAGAGAGGGGGGCAGAAAGATGGCAACATGATTCGGTGTAGAAATTGCCTAGTTATTTGAAGAGAAAGGTCTTCAGATGCCTCCTAAAGAGTTGGGTGTTGCTTTCCAGTCTAAGGCTGCAAGGCAGTTTGTTCCAGTGGGAAGTTGCCAAACTTGGAAAAGCTTGACCGAGACCAGTGGCTTTGCCTGGAAGGCTAGGATTGATCAGTCCTTGCTTGGCGGATCTCAAGCTACGACTTGGCTCATACCACCTGAACTTTTTCTTAAGGTATGCTGGTGCCGTGCCGTAGAGACATCGGTGGGTTAGGGTTAGTGATTTAAACAGGATCCGTTCCTTCACTGCCAACCAATGGAGATCATTTCTGTCCTTGGTGATGTGTTCTCGCTTAGATTTGTTAGTGATGGACCTGACAGCATTATTCTGAATAATCTGGCATTGTTTCAGGCAATTATTGCTAGCGCCAAGCATTAACGCGTTACCATAGTCCAAGCGAGACAGGATGGTAGCTCTCCCTATCGTGGCACTGTTCTTGATGTTAAGAAATGGTCTGATCTGGCAGAGAAGCCTTTGATAATATTGACAATTTCGCTTTAAATAAGCGGTTTGGGCTTCTGCACCTAGGGAAGATTGTAAATAAATACCTAGGGTTTTGACCTTATTTGATACCTTAATGGTGGAGTCTTTTATAGTGAAGGTGGAATAGTCCGAGCCAAGGTTTTTTAAGACTTAAGCGCTTCCAAAGGTCATAAGTTCCATTTTAGAACTATTAAGACACATCCAGTGTGTTAACATCCAGTTTTCAATGGTGTTATAGATAATCGATAACTTCTCGTTGTCTAAGGAATGGTTTCCACTCAACTCTAAGATGATGTTACGGCTGATGATAATGTCAGGCTCAGGGGCGGGGGATATGATTTAGTGCCACAAAAGCAGGTCAGCCAGGGCGATGCGGCAAGTGATAGGATTATCACAAAATGGCAGCGCCCTGGTGCCTGTTTTCGCGTGTGTTCAATGGACGAAAACTCGGGTAAGGTCCATAGGAAATTTTTCTAAAATCGAGCGACTTAGGCTTAAAAACACATGGCCGACCCGTAGGGGCAATAATAAATGTTTACCGAACCATTCCTTTAAATGTACATTACTATAGTACAGTAGTATTAGTGGCAGATACATTAACCACATGCAGTATGGAGGCTATTGGACCATGAGAGGGAAAAGCACAGATAGGATTAGATAACAAGTACAACGAACTCTATAACAGTGTATTAAATACAATGTGGAATTGCTACATGGAGTATATATTTCCATGTACAGAAAATCGGGGTGGACGGACATCATGGGGGGGGGGTTATTTCAGATGTCCGTTTGGTTACTCCATCAAGTGAAAGGAGGTGACAGTGTGGAGTTGGACTTGCTGTGATGGGGATGGAGTGAAGGAGGTGACGCAATGAGCTAGCGCAGAGAGGGTGGGTTACAGAGGGGTTGATGGAAGCTGCAGATTGCAGAATGTGAGGGGGCAAGTGGTAAGAGGTGGAGTTAGCCCAGTAGGGACAGGAAACACAATTGATAGACGTGTAGACTAGCAGAAGGAATGTAAGGCATACACAATTATTCATAGACAACCATCCTAGTGAAGGCAATGAAAAGAGGTTGTTGAGCATCATAAGAGGTAGTGAAGGTGAGTATTCTGTCAAGAGGGGGGTCGTCCTATTAGGAGACTGGATGAGTTAACCAGCCTGCTCAGCACAAGCTTGGAGAGGGGCGCCTTGGCAGCTGTGGATGATGAGGCCATCAATTGTTGAAGTTTTTGATGGCTTGCTGATGGCTAGTTGTGTACCTTGGGTGTAAGATAATGATGTCAGGGGGAAAAGAATGAGGAGTGGGAAGGATGGGTGAGGTACTCGAGGCTTTGGAGGAAAAAGGGCATCATACAGCCAAGCTCCATCCAGTTGTGAATGGCAGTCACACGGTCTGTGATGTGAGAGGAAAGCTCTGGGGTAAAAGTAGAAGAAGATGTGGGTGTCTTTGGGAAAGATATGACACAAGAACGATAAGGAGGAGATGTTCTTGCCAAAGGATGCAGTGTTGAGGGTTAACAACAAGAGACCAAGAAAGGACACTTAAAAGGATAGGATAGAAGTAACTAGACAAGTATGAAGCTATCCAGTCAGGAGCAGAGCACTGGAGCACGTGAGAGGGTGGGGAGGGATTAGACTTCAACAACGGCAAAAGCAGCAGAGAGTTCAAGAAGGACGAGGCTCAGTAGTGAGGAGTAAGCCCGGGCAAACAATGTTTGACAGAAACCGAATCATCTGAATATTGCACATTTTTCTAGTTGTTCTCAATGTTATCAGTGTTTCAGACAAAATGATTTGGGTAGTTTGCACTAAATTGTGTTAAAAGGGGAGAGCTGTTAGATCAGTCGAGGGAAGAGGCTTCAGATGAGGGTGAGGTAAGAAAGCAATAGGGTGGAGCTGAGCAAAAAGTAGAATATTTAAAAAGCTTTAGCTGTGGGACAGGTAGAACATTGAAAGAGGATTTAGTTTGGGCGTGGGTAGAAAATTGAAATAGGACAGGCCATCCTTCTGTCACTTCCCTATCACTTCTGACTCTACTACATCCCAGTGACCAGTCCACCTTGCAACCAGTGCCACATAAACACATGTGATATTTCTTGCTGGTTTGTGGAGATGTCCAGAAGTGCAGTACACAGAACTGTGTATATGTAGGTAGGAGATGTGTGGTTCGTGTTCAAATATTATACATAGGGCACGGCATGGTTCGATTTTGGGATCAAGTTTGTTAGGCAGAGTATGAAGCGGGAGAGTGGTAGAGCAGTCGAGGGAATATGTTATATATAGATTAGGGAGAGGTAGAAAAGGAGTAGGATTGAGGTGAGGGAGAGGTAGCAAATAAAAACTGGCTTCAGCTGAAGGACAGGCAACACACTGAAATTAGATTTGATTGATAAACAGATAGGAAATTAAACTAGAATAGGGAATCTTTTTGTCACTTCACTGCCATGACTGACATGGCCAATCTACCTTGCATTGCATAAACACGTGTGATATTTCTTATCACTATGAGGAGAAGAACAGCACAGAATTTTTGAAGGTGGGCAGGAGAGGGCAGGAGATTGATTCACAGAAGGTTTCCTATGGGATTGCGCCATTATAAAACACTTCCATGAATCAGGCCCTTGTGACCTCCAGTAGCTGCAAGGGACTGCGCTATTAAATATTAGATAGCTGATGCAAAGAAAATGGGCCGCATTACGAATGTGACGGAAAGGCAAGAACGGCGCCGGTAGTGCTACCACCGTGGTCGTTATTTCTCCGCACACATTACGAGTTCTGCTTGCCAGTGCCGGACAGCACGCGTGGTCGGAACAGGCGTGCAGACCGGCACCCGCGAGCAGTACTCGTGATTGCACCGGCACCGTTATTAACGGTGCCGGTGCAACCATGCTCCCGACCTCCATTCTGCCCTATGGGACAGAATGGGGATCGGGAGGCCAGCCATACCGGCACCCGCGAATGGGCAATTACCAGCCCATTCATCTCGTATTGGTCCGGTAATGATCCGTTCGCGGATGCCTGTGCCAGCAGCGAGTATAGCGCTAGCCGTGCCCTTAAGAAAGGCACGACTACCACGAAACTCGTAATGAGGCAAGGGCTCCCATAATGAAGGGTGCTGGTATGGGACCGGCACCCTTCATTACGGGACACCCTATTACGAGTTTCCCTTTGCGGGACCCGGTAAGGACGCCTTGTAAAACCAGGCGTCCTTAGCGGGTCCCGCGAAGGGACCAGGGAGCTAATAACAGACACGTTATTAACGGGCCCGTTATTAGCTCCCTCCCCATTCCCATTGAGGCCTATTGGGGCTCAAATGGGAATGGGGATGGGTTTTTCCAATGAGGACTTAAAGGGTCCTCCAAGGTTGCAATAGCCCTGTAAGTCCTCATTGGAGGAACCCGGTACTGGAATCCGGTATGGAGGCAGCCATGCCCTTATTAAGGGCATGGCTACCTTCATACTCGTAAAGAGGCCCCCAATGTCTTGTATTTCTTGGTAGGCAGGAGGAAATCATATTCAGGGAATGTACCTGCGTGGCGTGTCTGTTTGTTGCCATACCAAATACTGCAGGGACGACATTTCATATTTCTTGATAGGCAGGAGGAGATTATATTAAGGAACTGCAAATCAGTATGCCTGTTTTCAGTGACCAGACCAAATACTAGCTGTTAGTATTCGTAAAGAAAATTTCGTATAATTCTTGGTAGGCCGAAGTTTACATTTAGTGTCTGTAGTTCAGGAAGCAATGTGTTATCTTTTTGTGACTATGAAGAAGGGATAATTTTGGTTACCAATATATCCTCAGCACATGAAAGTGCCATGAGAGTGCCATGAGACGTCAACCTCATCTTCCTTGCTTTGTCATTTCTATTCCCTTCTTCTTAGTTCTGTCACACAATAACAAGACACAAAAGAAGGACGCTAAACATGAAGGATTCTCTGGTTCACAAATGAGAAGGCTTTGCCACAAACAAGCGGGGCGTGGGGAGAAAAGGGAACAGCTTTCTTTTTGCCGCTAAAGGAGGGATACAGATGCAACACGTCACACAAGGCCTCAAAGGATAAACACACAGCTAAATGGGATTATAACTACAAAAACAGGTTGTTTTCGCTTTTGAACGTTTTTTGAGTTGACATATAGGGAAGCGTGAACAGGGGAACGGAAAGTGAAAACGTTTTGGAGCGAGAAATAATCCGAGTTTAAAGAAAAGAACCCTGAAAAGGCCCAATTAAGACACACACAGAAAAAAGCGCAAACAGAGAGTATTTTCTGTGTGGTTGTACTTCAAATTTAATGCACTGTCAAGAAATATCACCAAACCTCTCAAACACCAACTATGCTTATCCTGTAAACCCCTCCTCCGACAGCTTTCCAAAACCCACACAGAGAACGTGAAAGTTAGTTTGTCCTTATTTGGGGCTCCTGAACCTCCAAGAGCTCACCAAATCTTGGTGCGCGACTCTGATTAGTCCACCAAACAGAACCCCATCCCTTTGAATTAGCAGGTGACTCAGGACACCATTATTGGCTGCTGACTGGTTCCGTAACATCTTGCAGGAACTCCAAATATTGAGGTGCACAGTATTTTCAACCTGAGAGTAACATCAGGTGGAGGTATGTGTAGCGCTTACCTGCCTGGGTCTTGCAGAGGCGCTGTGGCAGGCCATAGATACAGGTCTCCACCGCTCCCACTCCAATCGTGTATGGCTTTCGTCAGTGCACTGACGCAATTGGGGTGGAAGCGATGGGTGGTATGTGTGAAGGTAGAGCACTCTCTGTTGTCACCCTTTGTGGTGTACACTCTGTCCCTGCAAAACCAATGGGAATCGTAAGGAATCTGACCCGTGTCCTCTCCTGACCTGGTAGATACCCTTGTAACCCCGAGGCTGTTGGCTTTACCTTGGTGCGAGATGAAGGTGAGTTGGAAGCTGTTTAACTCAGTTACGTCAGTGCTTTAACGACCCAGTCGTGCTGCAGTCGGCTTCTTAGTCCTTCTATGTGGTGTTGGGCCACTTGTTGCAATGTCCCAAAATGTCTATAATTCCAGTATTCCTTTGAGGTGTCCGTTCCTGTAAAGTATGCAGTGTGACAGGACCTGCAATCAGGGAGGGAGGGAATCCACTCCAAAAGAACAGTGCCGGTGCTCCCCCTTCCCCTGCTTACTTCCAATGGTGGTGGTCCCTGTGCCAGAGAATGCTGGTGGGGTAGCGCCACCACAGCAACCAGCCCGAGGGAGACGCCACAGCCGGTATGCCATGATTCCAGCTATGACGCAGGCATGGCATGGTGTACTCAGCAACACAGGCCAGCAGAGGACACGGCCCAGCAGACCTACAGCAGGGGGAGCAGGGACTGGGACAACACTGGTCGCCGTGCGAGGAGAGTGAAATTAACCCACTAGCCCAAAAGGTATTTTTTTATAACAGAGAAAGGCCCTATAAATCAGGACCCCACTTAACCACCATGGAGTTTTGGAAGGGGAAAAAGCCTCCAGAGAGGCTTGGGAGAACAATTCGTCTTGCAGAGTCACTCTAGGCTTCATATGAGAAATTCAGCAGGAAAAATGGGTGGGGCTTACTAGCCCTTTCAAGCCCTCCCAGCGCCTTCCCCTGTAAAACCCCTGGAGCCAGGTGAGTGATTGCACAGGCTGAGTATCCAATCAGGGGAGGGGGTGGAGTACTTAAGGAGGTGTTTGTGACTCTGTAAGTGTGGGTTAGTTGGGCGAGGAGAGGAGGCGGTGGAGGACATCCGAGAAACCAGAGGAGGCGAGAGCGATTGGAGTGCAGAGGCTATTGTTAAGGAGGTGGTGTGTGGAGTGTTTGTGTGAGAGAACTAGGAGTGTGAGTAGTAGGGGTAAAGTAGGAATAGGGGTAGCAGAGCAAAGTATTAGTAGTGGTGGAGGTAGTAGTAGTAGCTGGGAGTAAAGATAGCAGGCAGTGTGAGTAGTCGAATAGGGGGTGAAGTAATTAAGTAATAGTGGGGTAGTTGGTAGTAGAAGGGTAAGCAAGGCACGATATCCCTGAGTGTCTTGAGCAAGTTAAGGTAGTGGGATAATGTTAATAGCGGAGTATCAATGGTAGTAGAAGAGAAGTAAGCGCGACAGTTAGTGGGCAAATAGGAATAGCTATTGGCGTAAAATGAATCTGAGATCATAACTAGAGACTAGTAAGAAGTAGGGAGGTAGAGTGGGAGGAAGGAGGGAAGAGATGACACCAGAGGTAGATGGGTAGTTGGTGGTACAAGCGTTAGTAAGAACAGGTGTAGGAAAAGAAGTAAGATCGAAGGGTGAAGGTGGAAAGGCAGAGTGAGAGTTTGGAGGTACAGTGCTGCGGCGGGAGGAAAACAGTTTAGGAGACCAGTATAAGGAAGAGTCAGGTATGAGAAGGTGTGAAAGGAGAGAGTGTGACACTGGGTGAAAGAAGGCACCATTCATTACTCCCCGAGAACACTAAGCGGGGATAAGAAAAGGGTAAATTAGAGGGAGTCAGATAGCCAACAATTTAGGGAAAACATGAAAAGCCCAGGAAGCGAAAGATAGGGGTTACCAATCCTAGTGTTACTAACATCCCCAATAGAGACGTCTGGTTTATGGAGGCAGGAACAAGGCCAGGGTAGACCAGAGAGAGAGGACCGGCCCTAGTGCCAAATATCCCAAGCCCCGCTAGGTCCAGCTATTGTTACCACAAGAGATACAGCTATCCCATCTATAACGAATTTTGATAAACACCCTTGAATTCGCTATCGGAGTCGGCATGGTTCTTTGTGGCAGGCCACCCCGTGAAAGTAGAATCACCTTAGTGTCCCCAAGTAGTGTACAAGAGTTCCTGAACCATAGTTGGTTACTCACGGTTTCATGTATTGGTCTTTTGTCTCTTTATGATCTAACATGCTTATCTCTCATTTTCCTTGTAGGTGGTCAGCAGGTCTTCCCTGGATTGCAGATGGGACTCCGGTTGTGGCTGGTGATGAAAATGATGGTAAATATCTTATTTGCACTGATGTTCCTTTTGTCGTTTTGCTTTTCCAGGGATGTTGGTGAGCAAACCGGATTCGTGGGGGCCACTGGGTGCTCCAAATAAGTTAGGGATCTCCAGGTCAGGCCTTCTTGCACGGCGCCTGATAAGCTTGTGATGCAGTGTAGCCTTAGTTTCCCAAAACGCTGAGCATGTGCTTTTGGATGGCATAGCTTATATAGCCTTGTCTATACCCGGTGGGGGTTGTGATTTGGAGAATCCCGCTAGACTATGAAGTCTCGCGGGTTTTCAGGAGTGCCAACTCTAATGCTGTAGTGCGGCCTTATGACCTTGCTCCTGGCTCCACCTTCTTTCTCTCACCAAGGCTGCCCAATTAGGTGGTCTGCGTGTGTTTCTTGCAGGGCATTTCTGGTGCAGTTGTGGGATGGTTCTAAAGGACCTTTGGCTGCTATACGGGTTGTTGATGTGTCAAGCACGTGGGTGTGAGGCTCATGACGGTATGCCCAGCCTTAGTGCCGTTGGTGAACTCTGCTTTCAGTGACAGAACTAGAACTCAGATTTAATGCATCTCCAGATAAGTAGTGATGCAATTGAACAAAAAACGCTCTTGGATTTTAGAATAGGAAGGAAGAAGTAAAGCAGGCCGGTAGGTGGCAGGGCGTTTGTGGTCTGCAGTGCTTTTCTTTATAGAAGGAGTAGGTTATTGCTCATCATATAGCTTTTCAAGAAGATGCCAGAGGACAGTGAGAGGTTGAAAAGCTGGGAGTGGAAGCTACATGTAAGGGTTGCCAATTCCTAGAGTGTGTCTGGTGTGCAAAAGTACAGAAATCATTAGCATACCAAAGGATTTGTACCGGTTAAGAAGGAATTGTGAAGGAAAAAATGTATGAGGGTAGAGTAGATGCAAGTGAGAGGTGTAGCAGAGAAAGATGAAGGGCAGAAGAAAGGGGTTAGCAAGAAAGTCGCCCTTCTTCAGCAGACAACGAGGAATGGGTGTACAACAGATGAGTGGTGGAAAACATGGACTGGAGCATCTTGGGTAGCTTGGGGTGAGAACCATGGGAAGGGATGTGTTTGGTGTAGTAGCATGACTTTGCAGAGTCAAGAGCAGCAGATCACTTTTGAATAGATCCCTTGCATGCACTATGAAGAATGGGTGTTTCTGCAGTGGCCTAAGTGTAGGCATATGCTTATTCTCAGTTGTTAAATGATAGGAGAGATCCAAGGTTGAGGACACTGGTGGTAGGGAATAAAAGATTGAAAGAGATAACGGTGGTCAAGAGGCTTATGGAGTGAATAGTGGAAGAAACGACATGACCGCTCAATTGAGTCTGCGAAACTTGGAGACAATGCCTGAGGGAGGGCCTGATTTGATGAAGAAAGGGTGTCCTGGAGTCAGTTCAGAACTTATGCATGATGATTAAGGTGGGGGAGAGGCATGAGTAGAGGGACAGTGAAGTGCTGAGGGAATGATCACCACTTCACTCTCTGGGGGTCACCATCAAACTCAGAATCCCAGATGTGCGGAAGCCCTGCAAGAATGCTCATCATGTAACTAGCAATACAAGTACCAACACGTCTGAGGACAGCAGGCAAATCCTAGGTGGCCATCTTGGGTGGAGTCCTGCTATTTAAGGAGGCCCTGCCCAAGTATTGTTGCTAGTTGTACTGGTTCTGAACAAAGAACGAAAGCAGGGACATATGCAGAAATCAAATCAAGCTGCTGACTTTTCCCAATGCACACCCGCACACAGTCCACATCAACCAGGATAGCAGAACTCCCCTAGTGGATAACTCCCCATGTGGACACACAGGAGATCAAAGCAGAAGTGAGGCACCACTTCTCCGGGTGGACACAAATGTCAGAGAATGGAATTGCTTCTGAAGCCACCAATAGAGTCAGGTCCGCAGATCCTGTCAGCAAAGGTACAAGCCAGCCCCTCATTCATGTTATTTAGGTGTGCAATGCTAACGTTTTAGCACTCAAACCATGAGCCACGTAGCATGCTGAACGCAGTCCGGAACTATAACTGGTTCTCATGTGAACCCTTAGAGGAAAAAGACTATACAACTGACCTAGTCCCGTGCTTAAAATGTCACAGTCATACAGATCTGCATATAACTAAGCCAGAGTAGTAGTTGGCACTATAACAGATGTCAGATCACGCAGGTTATAAGCTCATCTGATAGCCCTTGTGGAATGGTGTCTTAATGAATGTTATGTTATGTTAACGGTACTTATATAGCACACCGTCACCAACGGAATTGGTCTCCAGGCGCTCTGGAGGATCTGTAAACGAGAAGGTGGGAAGGGTTAGTAAGGTGGAGAGGGAGTAGGATAGTGGGAGGAGTGGTGTACTGTTGGCACCTTCAACTCGGTAGACACCGGGTGCTAAGCTTTGGTGCGAGTATTGGATCGGTGTCAGTTCGCGTGTGCTGTTGGTGCGGCTTATGTGTTATTGCAGTGTGGTGAAGTGCGTGCAGCTGGCTGTGCGAGAGATGGTTGTGTGAGTTTTTTTAAGTATGCAGAGAGTTAGAGTTTATATTGGTTAGTGGGTTATGTGACATTTAACATGCAAGCATTCACAATTCTATCTAAGTGTGGCACCTGGTGCCCTACACAATTCAGTCTGAATGTGGCACTCACCAACCCTAACAATACCATCCAGATACTACATAGGCCAATGTTAATAATTCTATCAAAGTGTGAATGCAAAAAAAGACACAGCTGACCCAAAAGCATGAGTGGGGATGGATAGATGAAAGTGTGACGATGCACCTCAAGTCCAAAGAAGTGCAGGGAATTACAATGCAACACAAATGCGTTGCCACTGATGCATTGCAGCACTAATACAGTGCTTTAGAGGGATATTGGGAGTGCAGTAATTCTCGCCGAGGTGCATTAACCCTCATTGTTCCCCTTCCTAGCCACAAGGTACAGTTGTTTCAGGTTTTCCTAATACCCTACTCCTATCCATTCACATGGCCTATCCATCTTCACGCATAACTGGGACAGGGGGAAAGGCAGATAAAAAACCTTTGGTGTTGATAGATGTAGGTCGGAAGTACCCAGTTGTAGTGTGCCTATCTGCTTTCTACGGTTTTGGGGGAGACACTTCT
The DNA here is from genome assembly GCF_040938575.1 of Ambystoma mexicanum. Classification (NCBI taxonomy): domain Eukaryota; kingdom Metazoa; phylum Chordata; class Amphibia; order Caudata; family Ambystomatidae; genus Ambystoma; species Ambystoma mexicanum. The sequence goes on along the minus strand of NC_090927.1, from coordinate 534,145,583 downwards.
GAGTATGTTATCTATAGGGGAGAGCCCAAGATCTTATAGACAGCAGCCATTTGGGTCTGATTAGCTACTGGTGTGGAGGGTGTGATAGGGCTTAAGAGGAGAGCATAGTGATGGCTCCTTTAGTGTTGATGTGATGACGGCTAGGAATGTGGCGGCTGTCTGTGAGGGAACGTTTGTGTGTAGTGGAAGGTGATTGGAGATTTTAAAGGTGAGGTAGTTAGTAGGTGGAAGAGGGGAGTAGACCTCACAAGGCAAAAAAGTTCGGGAAGTGCAGTAATGATGTCCTCACTTCGGTGGCTTTGGAAAGACAGGTGGGGGACCAGCGCCCTACTAAAGGACAGCCACAGGCAAACTCTATAGGAACCTCTATATCGCAGTGTTAGATGAGCACTCAGGAAAGCATGAGAGCGCTACCGCCTCATCACCAATGGCATGTTCTACCTGTGGGTGTAAGTATTGAGGCAGGCATGACACCCTGTTTGTGATGATGAATGTATTGCTATACAGAGATGTTCAGCCTTCACTATCTAACGCCAGGTCGGAACTGTTGCTTCCTTCCTCCTTCCTCATCCTGCACCTGCTACTCTTGACCCCTCCTGCAGGCCATGAGACCAAGCATGTGGCGATGTCAAATGGAGGAGGAGGGCCAGGCAAGAGTGAGCACACAACATGACATTAGTGAGCCTTTTCACCCACCCAACAGGTCTCCCGTTCCTTCTTCTTGTGGGACTTCTCTGCAATAAAAGAACCATCCATAACAAATCAGATACTTTTCTGTTAAGTGTCTGAGGACTCAAATGTCATTCCACAGGATGAAGCAGGCCTATAGATGGCTCTTCCACCCACCAGCAAAGACTGAAGCTCTGGATTGTAATGTGGTCGAGGGCCAGGTGTTGCCGGAAACAAAAGACTGCACAATGCAAGCCCAGGCATAAATGGACAGTCAGCCTCCTGGCTCTCTTGTGACTGTGTGACTGGACGTATCTTTTTTCCATCACCCCCAGCAGACGCTGTGTGCTACATGGACCCCAAAGTGTGTTCTGTAGCAGCAACGCTCTTCTGGCCCCCCGCATCACGAGACTGTCAGCCTCAGCATGCCTTAAGAAATGGGCGCATTCCCAGTCCCTCTGGCCCTAACTGTTGCTCCCCTAACGGTGGGCAGCACCAACGCAATAGGTATGTCTTGTCGACAGGATTCACATAATCATTGCCACAGACAGGGTGAAGTAATACATTGACTGATTCAAAAAGCTTGGGCTCTTTGATAAGTATGAATAATGTGCTGCACTAACTATATCCTTGAACCTTGTGTTTCTTTCCCTGTCTTACTGTTCCAAACGACCCCAGAGTTTGGGCGTTCTATAAATGTCATAAATAAAAAAATACTAATATAAACGAGATAAGTGAAAATAGTATAATGTTGCATGCAGTACATTGACACAATATACCCACAGAGCATGCACACCGCTTGGTAAGAGGAAAATGCAAGTTTCTTGTTAGGTCATTAAAAGCAGTTAAAGGCTAGCCATCACATAACCCACTTAAGAACCGAAATCGCAATTGCTTCACGACTTATGTGATGACTATCTGAAGCATATTGACTTTTTTCTACCTGTCAAACTGGATATCAAATTATGCCTCCTATTGTAGCGATTGTACGTATATTGGCCTACGCCAAGTTGCTTAAAAATTGTACGCGAATAACTCTCTACGGCAAGGTCTTGATGTAAGCTGCCATCTTGAATCAAGCCTCCATTTTAGGTTAGATCCGCCATTTTGGGGGTTTTGTACAAAGTCACCCTGTAATCTAAAATGGCTGTCTCGTGTGCTCTTGTTCTTGCCTTAACCTCTTCAACCTCTGTAGGAGAGTAAATGTCCAACCTGCCTTCAGGCTACATGTTAGGGTCATGTAGACCTTGTCCTTTGTTGACCTCGGGAGCAGGGGATTACTTGAACAGCAATGTTAAACTACAAGTATACAAGAACAGTAACGCTATCCGAATATAAAATGCGAAACATTTGTTTGATCTGTATTAAAACAGTATGTAAAGAGTGTAACGTTAAATTAAAGAATAATGGAGTATGTTAGTAAATGCATTCAAAAGTAATCCGCATGCACGAGGTATGTAAATTAGGAAAGTGAACCTGGCGCGACCCTAGCCCAATGTATTATTAACTTGTAAGAAGCTGGACATCATTTTTTACAAATTGTATAAATATGTCGATGTCCAGCTAGGAAATTCTGTTCACTGCTCACATTGAACCCTGCTGGTGGTCTCTGTGATGCATTGACGGCCAAATAGCTATTTGTGCACTTTGTTGAATACTGTTCAGTTTTGTAATAAAGATTCTGGGAATCTTTACAAGCCCGTGTCGGTGTATTTTCCTTTGCTTGGTGTAACAGCCGTAATTTTTATTTTTATTTTTTTTTTATTTTTATACGGTTTGTTCAACCTTTAAAAACACAGGACAGGAAAATCACACCCGATCAACAGTATCTCCTAGACCTTTTTTAAAGTCCATTGCCCTCGCCACCCTTCTACACCCAATTTCACAAGTTATATGAATCTTGGTGTCCAAGCCGTGTTCACTGCAGAGGTTCATTCGACTCTGGGCACTTGAGTTGGATCCTTCATGTCTAATCTTTTTTTTAAGACCTGTAGCAGCGTTATCAGATTAAACAATATAGTTCGGTTTGAGCCTTCGAAGAACATTTCCCACCATTTTTCCGAGCTCCTTGGGCTAATATTATGAATGATTGGCGAAAAAATCCGTCCTCTTTCTTTCTCAAAACTCGAGCATGACATGATCAAGTGCTTTAGAGATTCTATATCAAGATTGCAGAAGCGGCACCTTTGATCAATATTTGCATACTTAGGCCAAGAGCTTAAACGTTCTTTTGTATTTAGTGCGTTTAGTCTGAATCTCATGTACAATGCTCTTGCGTGCTGATTTGGCAGATGCGTTAGGTAAGAGTGGCGTTGGTTGAAAGCTTTCGCCTCGCCTGGGACTTCGTGCATTAACTTGCACTTTGTTCTTTGATCACAAGTCTTAATCCAATCTAGCCGCCAAATCTTCATCTTTGCTGCATCCGGATTTTCCACTAGCAAAGCAGGAGTGATGTCGTACTCACCTAACAGATCTTGGCACAGCTGATTCCACTTGGCGAGTATTGTATAGTTCTTTGCACTGTCAGGCATATGTACAATTAGAAATTGGGGTGCCGGAGTCCTTAGCACCGTTTTACGATAAAGGCTTAGCAGGTTCCACAGAACTCTTGCATGTATTGAAATTAAGCCAAGCTTGTATCGTATACAAACAGTTGCGACCCCCCTCGGAAGGTGAAGTACACGAGACCAAAAGATGTTTTCTAGTGAGTTCCATAAGTCATTAGAGCAGCCGAAGGCATTTTCCCCTCCGTATATCAGACTCGGGACCACTTTCTGCTGATAAAATAAAATTGCCGGCATCAGCGAAAATTTGCCATATTTGTTATTAATTAAACATGCTTGGCTTGCTAATTGCCGACATTTACTTTTTACCACTTCTGTCCAAGGTGCATCGTTTCTGCTTGCGCTGATGTTCATACCTAGATATTTCGTACATTTTACTGTCTTGATGCGTTCGTTGTCAATATACCAATGATCTTTCGACCCCTTACTGAGGCCTCCTTGAAGGTTACCCAATATCAAATTTTCTGTTTTTAGTCTATTAATTTGCAATCCGTTTGATGTTATGTAGGTATTTATCAGATTCATTTTACGCTGAAGACCTATCGGCGTCTGGTCTATTAAGATAAGATCGTCAGCGTATAACAGGTAGTTGATGGGTACTCCGTGGATTTTTGGGGGGAACAGATTGTTACCACTAAAAATCTCGTTCACATCCGATATAAACAAGTTGAATAATGTTGCTGCCAGGGGGCAACCCTGCTTCACACCCTTAAGTGTTTTGATTTTTGCAGACAGAGTGCCCTTCAAGTCCAACCGAATTCTAATAGTCGTCTCCGAGTGTAGTTCCTGAATTGCACTCAATAAACTGGGCGGACAGTCCCATTTACTCAGTTTTTCCCACATCCTCTCTCTGTTGATACTATCAAACGCCTGTGAGAGGTCAATCAGAGCCAAATAAATTTTTGTATTAGTTCTGAGTGCTTCCATCTTTAGGAGATTTAATAGCAACAGGTTGAGGCCACAACCTACTCCTCTTACGAATCCAGCTTGTCTCTGATCTATGTGCTTAGATTCTTTTGCCCACCTCACGAGTTTGCGTTGAAGCAGCGTTGCATATATCTTCCCCACAACATCAAGAAGTGCTATTGGGCGATAGTTTTTAGGGTTGGTTCTATCGCCTTTTTTAAAGATGGGCACCGCAATAGCACTTTTCCATGAGTTGGGGGTAGATCCACTCATTGCAATGCGATTGAACAGTGTGACACAGAAGTCTGCCCACAGTTCTGGATTACGTTTGATTGTGTAATTAGTTAGTCCATCAGGACCTGGCGCTCTGGATTCACTCAATCCCTTGATTATTAAGAGAATTTCATCTCTTTCAAATTGCAAGTCCCATTTGGATTCGGGCAGGAATGTACTGGCGCTTGTTGGATCGTCTTTGCTGAATAATGTAGAGTAGAATTCGACCCAGGCTTGCTCACTAACAGCGTTAGCCTGTAGAGCATATTGTGATGTTGCACTGTTGTTTATTAGACTCCAGAATTCAGCTGAATTGCGCCCCTCCATTTTTTCCATCATCTTCTCAGAGTCATTTTGTAATATAATGGCTGCGTGTGACTTAAGCCAATGTTTGTATTTCTGTTTGATCATTCTTCGAATTTGTTTTACGTTTATATTGGAGATGTTTTTGGTTTTCCTTAATTCTTGTCTCATCAGACGTTTATGCTGTAGCACACAAAGATCAAATTTGTGTTTACGGTGTAATTGAGCATGATTCATTTTAAATCTTCTTTCTTCGAATTGAACTAGTATATGTTGATATTCGAGAGCCTCAGTAGTTCCTTTAAATTTTGATGTAATTGCCTCTACTTCAGTATCTAAAAGATTAAGTCGAATCCTGCTTGGGCCTGTTTTTACCATATAAGGCCATACTTGCAGCGGACAGGCACATTTTTTGTGAAGAGTCAGTTGTACCATTTCATGATCACTATGAGCCATTTTTTTAACGTTGAGGTGCAGAACTCTTTTAAGAAGATTTTCGGTTACGAAAATGTAATCAAGTACTGATGTTGATTCATCTCTTCTCCAAGTTGACTGTGCCGGAATATCGCCTATGGTGTTGCCGTTTAGCATGTGTATTGCACGAAGGTCCATTTCATCGCACCATTGAGCTCAAGTTGGAATTTCTCTTTCAAGCAGTCCAGGTTCAAATCGCCACAAACAATCAGATTCAGCGAGTCTTCTGTCTCAAGGAGGTCGTCTATCGCAGTTGTCACAGTGTCAAGAAAAGAAGATGCAAGTTTGTTTCGATGGTTCCAATATACATTAAGAATATGTAGGCGGTCAATGTTCTTTTCATTAGGTTGGGATCCGCCAATTGTTGAAAGTTGAATAAATGGAGACAGGTTCTGAGAGTCTAAAATCCTGAAACCCGCCGCCTTTCTCACTGCTGTCATCAATCCCGACATAGGTCTTCCTTTGGCTTGGCGAATCGCCGGGTTACAAACAATTTCAAAGCCTTCTAAAAGAGGACTGGTGCTTAGCCAAGTTTCTTGAAGGCACAGCAAGTCCAAATTAGATGCCCATGATGTTTGAAACAAGTGGCTAAAGCCTCTAGTATTCCAGGAAGCCAGTCAACAGACATTTTGTGTCTCCGACGTCTGGCGTTATTTATTATCACTCTTGTTTAACGAGCCTGCAAGCCAAGACCAATCAGATTCTACTTGAGTTAAAGCGGGCTCACTTGCACTTTCCGCAAATGTCTTAGAACTGCATATGGGTCTATTCACAGTGATTCGTATACACTCTCCTGTCAGCATGTGTTTAGTTGATTTTGCCACAGAGATAGGCTTCAGTGCTGGGATTTTTGACAATATAGCGGTTGATCGTGTTTCAGGCTGCTGTGTGTAGGCTCGACTCTTCCCATCTACTGTGCCACAAGGATCTCTTTTGTGAATTGGCAATTGCAAGCAGCCATCTGCTCTTGATATATCGAACCCCAAGGACATTAGGACAGGCCCAGCATCAAGCAAAGCTTCAGCGATCAATTTTGATTGGAGATGTAAAATGACAGCATCATTTTTCTTCTCGTCATAGAATTCTACAATTCTAAAATCATCAGATTCAATTGCTCTTAGGCTAGGGATCAGGTGACACAACCAGAGTACGTTGTGCCGATTTAAGATTAGATCATCCGAAGATTCAATACGCTCGAGTAGCAAACGTTGCAGACTATGAGAATCTTGTTTCGCTGAGTACGATTCTCTTTCGTTATTGGGATTTTGTTTCATCTTCGGTAATTTCTGCATCTCTTGTTGTAACTTAACCCGAGGGCTGAGTACCGGACCCCTAGGAAACCTTCCAGGGTCACAAGATACACTTGCGGGATCGGGGAGCACTGTCTCGCTAGCCGTCTGGATCTTCACCTGACCATTACATCCTATATTGACATCCTTATTAAACGGTAAGGCACTAGACGCTCTCGCCCTCACTTCGAGCATCTTTCTTTTGTCCTCTAGCGTTGTAAATTTCAAATTTACCGCTTCTATTTCAGGTGATGGACTGATTAATACTGGAATCAATTGACATGTTCTGGATAAAGTCTGTATTTCATCTGAGATTATCGTTCCGTTATTATGTGCATTAGAGGACATCATGGATAGCCGCTTACCATCACCTACAGCCTGGTTAGCCGTCGACTGTTGTACCGGGATAACAGATTGGGCCGTTTTTGTGGCCACAGGTGACAGATTCTCTTTTGCTGTTGGTACTTTAAGAACAAACGTTGACCGTTCATGATCGACTTTTATTTCACTGTTGCACAGGACTTCTTCTTCGTAGGTTGAAACATTTATCAAAGTGTCGGATATATCACTGATGTGGGTATAAGAGACATTCGAATCCTTATCGGCTTTTGAACTGCTTTTTTCAGTTTGGTTACGAGCTGTTTGAGCTAAATTTGTGGACGCACCGTTCACCCTTATGTCCAAATTTTTAAGGTTCCTCAGGAACTTGAGTGAGTTATTATTGCGTCTCTTAGCTTTCTTTTTCGGTTGTTTTTTAGTCTTCATTCCTAAGGACCCATTTTCGGAGCTGTTTGAATTACTCGTCTTCTGTGAATCCCCAGCAGGTTTAAATATAGAAAATAGCCCAGTGGTTTCCACCTCAATGTTCTTAGCCACCTGGGATAGGACGGAGAAGTGCGGCTCCTGAATGATGGCTTTATTCGACGTGGATGGTCTTTGTGGATCTTGTAGAGCCAGGTTTGCCACGTCCTGGGCCTCCATTACCACTTTGGCGAAACCGGACTTATGACTCGTTGCTTCACTACTAATTGGAGTGTGAACCTTTGATGCGGCCATGCAACAGTCGTCATAACCATCCAAACTGGCAGTAGAATGTTCCTCGAGCATGTGCGCCTTAGCATGCGTCTGTTGGATGGAGGCAGTTGCTGTTGATATCTGTACATCATTTGCAGATTTTTGCGTTTGGCTCTTTAGACAAAGAGGATCACTTGTTTGCACATCGCATCTTTTATTTGTATGGAATATTTTCAAGGCTTCCTTAGCAACCTCTGCCAGTAGTTTTTTGTCAATATTTGCATTTGTAATTTGATTTAGAAGTGCGGCCTCTGTTATATCTGACTTCCTATTCAACTCTTCAACCATATTCTTAGATTCCGACATTTCCTTTCCGAGATTTGCTGAGTTATTGGACAATCTGCAGACCCCTGCAGATAGGTCTATGATCGTATCATTTAGACTTTCATATAGTTTAAGAAAGGGAGCAATCGATAAGTTTAGAGAAGACATTATCAAGGCCAGTAGATCTTGCATTGTTGGCATGTTCCTTGCAGCTTCAGGCATGGATACTTTGCTAGGCACACCTTTCTTTTTGTAAGCAGGCCGTCTAATCTTGGGATATGGCCGCTCCATCAGCGAAGAATCGGAAGACACTTGTCCAGCGAGGACGTCACTAGGTGCTTCGTCCGAGTTACAAGAGTCATGTTCTATTTCTGGGGGCAGAGTGCATTGAGGTGAAATATTGTACGCAATCCTTTTAGCCTTTTTATTTTGAGAGCATCTCAAACTGGGTGAAAGGCTTTCATCACATCTCGTGCGCTTCGTCAGGTAACCAGTTCCATTCTTCTGACGCTTCTCAAGTAGAGGGCGTATCTCACTGTCCACTTGGCAGCCTTCGCTTTCCATGTCAGCCGTTTTAGAAACATCGATGTTTTTGTCGATTTTGACCTTAGATGTTCTTTGTTGATTTATGCGAGTGAGATCAGCCAGCAATTTGTTAACCACTTCCAGCGAGTTTCTTCGTTCTCTACCATATACTATGTCGGTGTCAATGATGGGTTGAGTATTCGGTGAAGCTTTATGTTGGAGGTCTAACGCGGGACTCAACCGCCTTATTTCACAACTTTCTAAAGATCCACTAAACACAACATCGTCGTCAGCACTACCTATGGAGTGCCGTGGGACATCAGCTGTATGCCCGGTAGTGGATCGTGCAGATTCTAGAGTCACCAGGTCACAGCACTGCGTCGACTTTTTGGGAGGCTCTGTTTCACATCTGTTTCACAAAAAACGCTCTCCGTGTTACTATTCGGGGAGTCATCATTAGGCGACCGTCGGCGAGACTTGCTTAGATTCGGGCTAACCGGCTCTGCTGTTAAATTGGGGATCATGCCCAACTCTTGAGGGGCAGTAAGTGAAGAATTAGAGGAACAGAGACTTTCTAGCACTGGCACGGACAAATGGCCAGTCTCTAGCTTCTTGCCTTTGCAGTTTTTATGAATTGCATCAAACGTATCAGACCCATCCAGCAGACAGGCAGGCCTCGCTCCAACCACAAGTTCGGCCGCTCGCATTGAGGGCACATCGTTCGAGTCAGTCACCGCAGACTGCAAGCCACAGGGCTTTTCCGACAAACCATGCAGCGGGCTTATCAAGGGGCTTAACAATATTCGCTGTGTAAGTTGCTCGGCAGTTGCATGATTTGCCACTTTAGGTGTGACTAAGAGTTCAGGCATGGTAAATTGAGCACAGGCATTCGTGTTGGCACTTACTTGTTGAGAGGCAGCAAGAGATAATTCTGTGGAGGCGTTAGTTACGTTGGAGGTCAAATCAGCCGTCTCCTCTAATGCACTGCACACCGTTTCAGCCCAGGCCGCCATGTCAGCCCTGCCTCGTTTTCTCGAGGCCGTTATTTCCATTGTGGCAGCTTCGAACCTCCGCTGCGCCCGCGTTTTGGGCGAGAGGACCACCTTCATCATCTTCTCGAGGGAATGCACGGGACCTCGCACCCCAGACTCCTAAGACTCCCAAGACTCAGTGCCGCTCCGCGGGAGAATCGGGTCTTTCAGCACGCTCGACACGCCCACGGCAGAGTCAGGACTCAGGCCGCAGTGAAGGCACACTGCGAAATCAAGGCGATCAGGGAGACACTCCGTCAACTCCCAAGACTCAGCGCCGACTCCGCATACTGTCTCTGAGCAATCACACCCGCTGCTGACAATGTCTGCGGTTACGTGCTGTGGGACTAGAGTAGACTGACAATCACCTTAGTACTCTGCGGTATATGTTGTACGCACAATGATATTACTGATGTAACTGCTCCGCTAAGAAAATTGATACGATGGGAATATGGCTGAAGCCACCATCCGCCAAACAGCCGCACAACAGCCGTTGGCCTTTACGCCTGTCGGGCTTAACGCCGCAAGGGTGTGCTGAGCTCTGTTTATTGTGCCTGGATAGGTCAGGTGATCAGTCACGTGACGGCACAACGCTCCGCCTCCTCCTGGAGGCGAGCGAGCAGGCGAGCTGGAAATGCGAAATGCGCGAGTTCTTAGAACTCCCAGCGCACGTTGACAGAGTACAGCAGCAGCAAGAAAGTGTTCTCTCCTCACGGGAATGGCACACCAGCCGTAATATTGTATTTTTTCTGATTCCACATACCGAGTCCTGTGAAAATCATTTTTGTGGTTAGGCTCTTCGCTTCGTTCAAACATGCTTCTCTTCAGCTTTCTACTAGTGCCACGAGTTATACTTAAATGAGGACATCTCCAGATCATTGCATGAGCCTTCATCTTCGATTACTTTAATGGTTCACTTGACAGCCCCATTTGAAGGGATGGTGTAGTCTCCTTGCATGCTGTCAGTCGGATTTGCAGAAGAGTGTCAGACTTCTTAGTTTATTGGCAGCCGGCTTGGGAGATGGTGAGCAGCCAATCAGTTTTCTCGGAAAGCAGCCTGCATCCTGGGGTGTTACCCAGATTTCTGAGCAAGCTCTTTGTTGTTGTGGCTCCCCTTCCCCTGCTCACTACCATATGCTTCATCAAAGCATTTGTTTTTACTAAAAAAGATTATGCTCACCTGTCCCCTCTGACGCTTCTCCTCCCCTTTCCTCTTCAATGCCTCCTGCAGCGATGATCATGTTATGTTATATGACATTTATATAGCGCCTACTGCCATTGGCATGGCCTCGAAGTGCTGTGGGGATGAACGCCCTTCAGAAAACCGTATTCAGAGATGTGATGTATGAAGGAAGGTTATCTAAAATGCTTGTGTGCATTTTTAGCCAACACAAAGGTATGTAGGGAGTGGCCAAGTCCCTAATAGCAACCCATAGATATCCGATGAGAGGATGGGTGTCGTGACGGATTGACGGGGGAGTAGGAAAGTCAAAGAGAGTGATTTGATTATGTGAACAGCTGGGCCTAACTGTTTCATGGGACTCAGCTGTATTCTGTTGGAGATGGTGATGTGTGTTTGGGTGGGTGAAGTGAGCAGTGTTTATTGCATATGCAGCGCAATAGAAAAGAGGATCTTGGTAAAGCTTCCATTCCAATTCCCATTCTTTCCATCTGAATTCTATTTTGATTTTGTTGGAAAAAAAGAACATTGGATGCTTTGTTCATTTAATTTTTTCCAGAAATTTTGTCATGAGCCAGTAACACTTAACTCATTTCTAATACCTCACGCTGAAGGCCATTACAACAGATAAAGCCCACCACAAGTGGCATTATTGCCTAAATATTACCACAGGCCACCTGAAGTCCTTTATTTGGGTTTGCTTTAATCATAATTTCTCATAATGCAGCAGAACATACATAGGTGTTAAAGGACATTGTGAACCCAACATGCCCAACTGTGCTGTGTGAACACATATGATCTACTTGCCAAACATCTGGCATATCCCGGAGCAGCTACCAACAATGTTATCTATAATTATTTCTCATGATTGCTTGTGCTATCAATGAGCAAGTTTGTCCATTTAAATAGATTGTATTTTGAACAAAAAACGATCGCTTTATTATCAGAATCACAGTGTGAAGTTGTAAGACACATTGTTCAAATGTCTTTTGTAAATGTATTGAATTGTGATTTTCTTTTCCATGGCAGGGCCCATAATCTCTGCCAAGCTGCTCATATTCATAATGACTGCTGCTAGTGATTATATTTCCTGTTTTTATATTTAAATATATATAGTATTGTACATGGGTGAATATGAGCAAAGGGGAAAAATATTCCAACCAGGAGTTTGACACCTCTGATAGAAAACCAGAGTGAAGCTTGAGTAGTCTATAAAGTGTTTCTGAACCCTGAGGTGAAATATTTCCCCTCGGTGACCAGTTACCCAAGTTCAATTTTAAATGGGTGCCTTCCATGTTTTTGTAGAACAATGGGTTCCTTTACCCTAACAACTGTTTGCTCACTTCCTGTTTCCAGCCTGAATGGCTGGAGGTAGGTTGTGAGCTGTTTTGAGGAGATGGTGGAGGTCATGTGAGGTGAAAACTGGCAAACCTTTCTTTCCTGAACAGCAGGAAAGGTAGGTGTGTGGGTGTGTGACATCACTGCAGTGAAATATGACTTTCATATCTAACCTCCGTAAACGGCACAGCTGGGAGTTATGGGTTTTCTGAATGCTGCATATTTGCTAAATGGAGTTGATGATACCCACATACCCTTTCATCACTCTCTACCGAAGGCAGGATTTTGATTCAATTGGACAATCTTAGAAACCCCTGTTCCTCAAATCCTTCAATACAAATACCTTGTTGTTAACATTAATACAGGTCCATCTGAGCAGCCTTATAAAGCAGAACTGGGGAACAAAATGAAATTTATGGCTGTTTAGGGAAAGGCTCTTCAACTAAAATATGGGAATTTTCCCCTAAGACCTGCTATTATATTCTACAACCAAAACGTGATTCCCATTACTACATATGATAGCCAATTGTAAACATTGAGTAACTCATCTGGAAGGTATCTTCTGGAAGACAATGCTTTCATTACATCAAAGCACTCCATTTCAAATGATGAGCTCTGAATTGGGTTTAACATCGCTCAGTGCTGTAGAAAAGTGGCATATGCTAGCCACATATAGAAAATGCAGTCTAGTTGCAGAAGTCACTAACAATGTGTTTCTCCCTCTAAAACTTTTGTTAGAATCACCTACCGCTGGTCCACTGGAGACTTGGAAAGATTAATGTTTATCAACTATGCAAAAAACAGATATCCCGATTGAACTTATTCTCCTAAATCCGGAGTGAGTGAAACTGAAACTTTTTTTGTGGTACTGAATCTTTACTTGGGAAAAATGCTTAACATACACTGATTTTAAATAATCGGGAGCTTTTATTCAAAAGGCGATGAAGAACCAGCCTATTTGATAAAATTTCCAGACAGGAAATATGCAAATATCATTCTTAGAATGAGATTCAACCTAAATCCTATAAAGATGGAATTAGTGACTTATTCCAAATGATCTCACACGGATACCATTTGTTGTTTTTGTAATAACAATAAGTGCGAAGAAACATTACAACATATAATAATTGAGTGCACACCATTAATAGAAGAAACTAAACTTTACTTGCAGAAATGTTTTTTTAATACCAAGTTCTTGACTAAAGAGACCTTTTGGATTGAAATTTTCAATGCTTCTAATGTTTCTTTACATATAGCGACGGTCCAATTTTTAAAGTTTTTAAATTTAACTGATGGCAAGCAAGATAATCAGTTTGTATAAAAATTACATTTTAGTACAATTTTGGTTTTATCTAGGACTTGATATTAATTATTTAAAATGTTTTAAACTAATCTAACATCAAATACTATAATCTGTAAGGCTATATTCTTGAGGAACACATAGTTTTCGAATGAACTAGATGATGATTTTACCGATACTATACCTCATGAGACAAAATGGACTTTTATAACTAGTTTGACTCTTTTGCTAATATTGTGTCTGTTTAAACTATTTTTAGATAGCTCTTTATTACATATTTAATATCAGGTTAATGTCCTTACAGTGATTGCTAGTGCTTGCATATTTGCTGTAAAAATTGATTGTATTATGATCTTACAATATCTGCAAGATCTTGTTGTCTATAGTTTCATGCAGCAGACATATTGATTTTATAACACTGCAAATATGATTCTCAAGGGTAAAATGAAAACTAGCTCAAACACGTCTCGGTTGAATGTTCATGAAACATGAATCTTGCATTTTATTTTTATTTTCTGTTGAAAAAGTTGTAACTACAATTAAAACAATTTGTAATAAAAAAGATAGCCACATACAACATAGCCCTCGATAAACTCACTTAGCAACCGACTGTACCGCATGTGCCTAGCCAATCCTCATCTTTATTTCAATCACTCTGTCTGATCTAATAAAGAATATCTTTTAAGATAATCACTTTCTAATTGCATCATTCCTCACTATAGTTGGATTCAGGCCATTAAAGTGATGGTGGGGTGGTTACTAATAAGTAACAATAGCAATGGCTACTAATGAACACATGGTAGCAGTGAGATCATCTGTGCCTTGCAGGTCGTTTTTTGTCAGTGGCCTTCCACCATGCAGGGTTATCATGATCTGCAGTATCCCTCTTTTTGGATGACCACAGGGTGCAGCAGTGTATCCTTGTTTATGGTGGATGACCCTGTTAACATAGGTGACACTTTCCCCATCAAGAACGAATGCCTTGTGCCTAGAGGAGCTTAAAATATCAGGCCAATGTGCATGTTGATATTCACTTTAAGATCGTGAATCCCTTGGAATGATTGCTGAAAATGTTGGTCTGTTTGCAAGTTTTTCATACTATCCACTTACATCTGCAGGGCATCTTTTCCTAACAATAAACACAGCAGGGTTGCAAAAGACCATCTCTCAAGGGTGCAAAGCCCTGGCTTTTTTGATTTTTTATTAACAAATAGAATGATAAGGGTAATTCCATCTCAAAAGAGGTAATCTGACAACCAGATTTCCCCGTTCCCATTGACTCCATACCAAAGGTACAATGCCCTTATGCCATGCCGTATCAGTAGTCTGACCCATGGCACCCACTCTACTTGTGGCACAGAACTGGTTTGAAGGTCATGAGATGCCCACTTGACATCCACAGAGATAGCCAAGTCCCTGCGACAAAGAGGCGGAATTTGAGATATGCCCCACTGTACCCAAACTATGATGATCATGAGTGGCCCATGCTGGGGGCAGGGTAAACTCTAAATAAAAGCAATGCCTATGTTTAGGCTGAGTGCATGGTTCTACTTATGATCACAACCGTCACATTCCAATTGATATCACACATGTCAGATCCTGTGAGCTAGCTCAATAATGGAACATGATGGATATTCTGGTCAGCCATGTGTAGCCCGCCAAATTACAGGATGAGAACCTGGAAGGCCGGTCCTCCTCTTTGATCGCTTTGTGGGGGCCGGTAACACCCTCCACCCGAGACAGCCACACAGCAAGCAGCTGTCCTGGGGCCTGTGCATTCAAAAAACATAGCCTGACACTGGGGTACTGGGGTACTGCAAGGGATAGGATTATGATAGGCAGGAGGGCTGTGGTCAATGGGAGAAGGTCTCCACCATTTTGATTTTCACTGTCTCTCTCTCTCTCTCTTTCCTGTCCCCTCCACTTCTTCTTGGGTGTGATATCACCTGGGAAAAATCCTTTCTATCCTGGGGTAGGGAATCGACCACTAAGGAAGGCTAGCTTTAGTTCAATAGCCTGAGGACTTTTGCCATTAAAAGAAAGGGTCTTCCACCGATTCGGCAGAATCACTGAAAATCTCACTGGACTTCCTTTGGGAGAGTTGTACTCTTCAAAACCCTCAGCCTGAGGTGAAGAAGTAATCATCCAAGAAAGAATGAAGATCTGTCCCCTACCACTGCCAGGGCAAATCCGGAGTAACCTCTGCTGTGGATCAGGACTTACCACTCTGCACAGGAATTGCCTAAAGTGGGAAAGCAGATGCTGAACAGGAATCATCCTGTCCTTGAGTCTCCCTAAAAGGTCAGCAACTGGTGGACAAAACCAGCCAAAGCTCCTTGTTTCCTTGTTCATAGTACTGAACCAGTTGCTCCTTGGTCACAGTACGAACCAGTTGCTTCTTATTCACCGCACCTGGAACAAGAGGAACGTCTCTTGCGCTGGTTGCTCTGTTCCACCAATCAAACATTTGCTTGCACCTTTGACCAGCTCAAGACAGCATGTTGTCCTAGTCAAAGCTTGTCACCTGGTAAACCCGAAGTGACTGCTCAATGCTGGGAACCAACCCGAATCACTGGCGAGTCACTCGCCCACTCTAACCGGGGGTTTACAACCACAGCTCGGCCCAACTAACCCTTGAACTGCTGCCTCATCCCTCCCACATCGACGGACCATGATCACCACTTCGATGACCATTGCCTGCTGAATCAAACCGCGGGAGCGTCACTCTTTGACCTCTCCCAGCGGCTAAAGCCTGACTCAGCCAGGCCAACTACAAAGCGGTCCTGGGACCACTGGATCTGCTACTTTGAAGAGCCACTGCTTTACTGCACAAAGCTCCTGAATTCTCCCCTACTTGATGCCCGCTTGCTGCCGGTGCCTCAATGATCCTATATGCCCGAACTTAGCCTGATCAGCTTGCATCAATGTATAACCCTGGGCCTGACTGCATCAGCTGACCAAAAACTGAATCCAGGTACTGTTGACTTTGAACTGTCAGCTCTGTCCACTTGGATCCTAGAGACTGGTTAGGCCACAAACGCTCCAGTTTTCAACAAGATATCCTTTTTATGGTAGTACTTTACATAGAACCCATGGAGCTATGCTCAGAGTGCTACTTTCTCCAGTCTGCTGCATCTTCTATGTTCTTCCTTTGGGGTGGGTTTTTGTGTAATCTGCTCTTTTCGTTGTACGTCCACATGGTCTATTTAATTAAAGTGTTTATATTTTTCTAGAACAGTCGTTTCCATAAAGCTGGGGGACCCTGCGGGGATTGAACCCAGTGCGGGCAAAGCAATCAGCACTCAAACTTTTACGGATTGCTTTTGAAGGGCAGCTTTGTGATCTTGGGCAAACACAAAGTAGGTATCCACCCAGCTGATCATTTGATATGAGCCTCATCAAAAATAATCAAAAGTCCAGCTCCACCAATTATTTTGAATGCATGTTGCATCTCACTTCGGCTGCTTATCAGCTCGGTTACTCTGATCCTGTTGTTGTGTTCCTGCAGGCAGATCCCTTGCTCATCAGCTGCAGAGACTTTGTGACTAGCCCTTGTGAAAGGCAATCACCGCCTAATGGATTCGCACAGACTGCCACATCCACTCCATAACCCCTCGCATATAATATCTGCACTGTGGTACAAAGAGAGACGCAAACTTCTGGCTCAATCCATGGCGATTACACTGATGCAAATTTGTTTCATCCATCACCCATATCTGTCAGAGAAGCACAATTTATTTGTGTTTCAGTTTTGAAAGGTAGGCTTTGAAAGAGTATGTGGCTTGTGAAAGGATGGGCAATGAATGCAAAAAGAAAACTGCCAATGGGTTTTTTTTATGCACGGTCGAAACAGGCCAAAGAAATTATATTTTTGAGCCTCAAGGAGGGAAATTCAGCTTCCTTTACAAGCTCTGCTGCAGGCAGGTGCAGTGTAGAAATGGAGCCCGTATTATCTTCCTTTCCAAGCAAGCAGGCACTGCTACAGCTGGTTTGTGGTTCAGGAATTTACATCATATCTGTCTTTGAAGGGATTTAAATGAGTCAGTCAATCTCGAGACTATTGTGTGGTCCCTTTTTCACGGAAAGGTTGTTACTAAGGGCATGACATGCTGTGACTTGCGTGAATCACCTTGGAAACTACATTTCGAGCATGAAGTAGGCAGCCAAAGCACATCAAGATGAGTCCATAGCCGACAAGCTCCTGTCCTCTTGTTCAAGCTCTTCTGTGAATACACCTTTGCCTATCAGCCTATAGGAGGTTATGTTGTAGATTCCTCTTCCCGTATATTCTATCTGCTAAACTGGTGAAACAAATAAACACGCAACTATGAAGTCAGACGGACAATGTTGGTATTGTACTATGCTAACAGTAGCATTGTCACCATTCAATTAAAGGAAATCGAATTACGTATGCTATTCACCATTCTTATCTGCTGTGCAAACCTCGGATATAACTGTTCATAAAACCTAGCAACTCCATTACACACTCCCTCACTCATTTACTCACTCCCTCACTCATTAACTTACTCAGCCAACTACTCATTTATAATTCAGCGACATTGATTATTTTCTGACTTTTCAGGGAAAACACACACATACTGTTATCTAGCCATTATAACTATCTACCCTTTGTAGAATGGCTTTTTTTGTTGTTGAATGGATGGCATTGCAAGGTTTAGCTTCTACATCGCTGGTGTTTTAAAGCGCACACTACCTTGAATTCTAGAACTTACTTTAGAATCAACATAAAAATCTAAGTGCAGTGAGCTCGAAAGAAAGGGCTTGGCATGGGATACGTCTGAGACGTTTGCTCGCCCTGAAACGTCAAGTACAGGCAGTGCGAGGGATACTAAACTACCAAGTTGGGTTGCACCTCCCAGTCCCCCCTCCTACCTGCCTGATTTGAACAATGTCACTTTCCTCCAATGATGCCCGTTCTTGCTTCTGAACAGGGAGCCCGTCCATCCACAGTAGCCCTCTCATGCTGATCTGTGGCAAAGCCAAGCCAATCAGAGTGTCTGGGCATACACTTCAGAACCAAATCAGACACATAACATTTCCAGCGACTAATAAGCCTATAGCCTATATACTACCTGTTTTAAACTATTAACACCCGATAACAGGAGGAGAGAGGGATGCACGGTCGAAACAGGCCAAAGAAATTATATTTAAGGAGGTCTATTCAGCTTCCTTTACAAGCTCTGCTGGCAGGTGCAGTGTAGAAATGGAGCCCGTATTATTTTCCTTGAATGAATGTTTGTTTCATTCTGGTTGACCCTCGCCGGGTAATTAGTACCCGGCGAGGGTCAACCAGAATGAAACAAACATTGTGATTGGCCCTTGCCAGCTCCATACCTCGCCGGGAATCCCTCATCTGGGATTCAATTCCTTTGACCCCGGCGGGGGCGTGGCAGCCCCTCAGCCAGTGAGGAGGCTTGAAACAGGGCAATCCCCGCTCTGCCATTTTCTTTGAAATATTTTTTTTCTGTTTCGAAACGCTGCAGATTTTCGGGACAGAAAAAGATTGCTTTTAGTACCCCTGTCTTGTGGACCGGGTACTAAAATCAATATGCTATGAGACGGTGAGGAATCTATTCAAGGTACTTGTGAAATAGAACTCTGCGCCCTATGTCTTGATTTTGGCACTTGGTATATGAGGTCGCATTGACCCGGGTAACAATGGAGTCCTTGATTCCTCTACTCCATTAGGAAGTGGCAATTTTTGGAAAAAAGTTACCCTTCGGGTGTACTCATGCGCCCAGTGGTCTGAATATTTCTGAAATAATATTTTCTTGCACACAATATCATTTATTAAGAGACTTATTGCCCTATGTTGATGACACGTGTTTCGACGTCTACAACGTCTTTCTCAAATCAGGGCTTCAAAAATTAGTATGCAATGTATATTTATGTTTGAACATTCCCATTAAACTATTTAGTTACAAAGATATATAAAATTTAGGAAAATAAAATAAAATAGTACCATAGTTGCTTGCAAATAGCACAATCATTACCATGTTATTTGGTAAGTAGACAAACGGAATTTCGCAATGCCATGTTTGTTGTTAAGCAAAACAAGTATTAGTGCATACATTGTATAATGAACAAAATTAGAAAAAGCAACATGGCCATGTTTACAGGAGGGGGAGAGGGGTAGGAGGTTTGTGGGAAAACAAAGAAAAGAAAGAAAAAGAAAAAAAATACAATTATATCACCATTCATAAGTATAGTACAGAAACTTAGAACCTCATTATCATCTTTATCATAATGGCTTGTTTCCTCTTCATTAAATCCTTACCCGATAATTATTACGGCTTGAAAATATCCTCACAGTCTTTTCTTCCAGTCATGGGATAATCCCTGTCCTATTAATAAATACATTTACACTCTCTCAGTCAATGAGTCTGTATTTCAACATTAAAAATCAACAATATTGTCATAATTCCCTAAGTGCACATTCGTTTGTGTTTGAACTGAACATTTTTACTTGGTTGACTCTTGTGTAGTGTGCCTATGTAATTGGCCTGCGTGATGCACTTATTGATATTGAACATTAAAGTGTGAGTGTTCTTGTTCTCTCTTAACTATGGCTTCGCACGGGCAAAATTGTTTAACTTTTCTGCCATGGTTTGCCACATTATGTACGTGGCAGAAGCCTTGTTTATATTTGTTGTGCACCGCGAGGTTTACTTTCGTCTTGTATGTCTATTTGCTCTCAATGCGGTGCTTCTGTTCTTTGTTCGCCGTGGGGCTTAACTGTGTGTCACATCTCAATGCGTGAGCAGATTCCATGAGAGTCCACGTGCCTTGTGTTGCTATTCTATTTCTGGGAGTGCTGGTGGGCTAGTATTGTTGTAGAACGTACCTTCGTCGTCTGCGTGTTGTGCCTTCCTGTCCTCGTATTACTCTGTCCGCCCGATTGCAGTTTGTTTATGGGCTTACGTTGCTAGGTGGCGTTAGTCCTTCTGCTCTTTCTATTACGGCCGCCATGTTATGGGCTGATCTCAGTATGTTATAAAGTGTTTTGTTTTTTCTTGTCCCAATTCGCTTCGTTTAATGAAGCACGTCAATAAAAAACAATTTAGTTTGCTTGTGGTGTTATTTATATCATTAATTGTCGATGCTAAATGTCTTATTTCAAATATTTGAAAATATTTTTTACCACTAATCTTTTCTTGAAAAATACTTGTTCCTCCTCCCTCTCATATTGTGTAATAATCTTTGTGTGAGAAATACAGTTCCAATTATCTGTAAATATTTCATGGTCACCTAAGTGTATTAGGGGTACGTTCCCTTATAGATGTCTGCTTACTTAGTTGGGCTAATTTTTTGTTATTTTTTCGGGACCTGTGAAAGATTACCATTTGTTCATGTGCTTTGATTTAGAGACGATGTTTCATGCCATGAAAGTATTCAATCAGTTTTAAAACAAGTATGCAGATATAAACATCAAAGACAATCTACAGAAAGGAGTACATCTCATTATCCGGATTTAAACCTCTCTCAACTGTACGAAATCTACAGATCATTTTCGCTTCTTCCTGTCTCAGTTTAAGTTCCTGATCTCCTCCCCTTGGTCCTAGGGTTACTCTCTTCAGACCTACACATTTTAGAGTTTTTTTGTCCTTGCATTGGTGTTCCTTTTCCCAATGTTGTGCCAATGGCGAAGTAGAATGTTGGTTTCCTATGGATGCTAAATGTTCTCTTATCCACGTTCTAAGTTCTCTTATGGTACTTCCTATGTAGATCTTCTGATATTTACAGATTGAAGCCCTGATTTGAGAAAGGCGTTGTAGACGTCAAAACACGTGTCATCAAAATAGGGCAATAAATCTCTTAAAAATTGATATCGTGTGGAAGAAAATATTATTTCAGAAATATTCAGACCACTGGGCACATGAGAACACCCGAAGGGTAACTTTTTTCCAAAAATAATATCAATATGCCACTCGCCGCGGGGCTATTACCGAGTCAGGTAATGCCCCGAGGCATTACCTGACTCGGTATTACCTGACTCGGTAATGGGCCCGCGGCGAGAGGAATATTGCTTAATTATTATTATTGCTAGTGTTAATTTAAATAGAGAAATAAGTAACACAGACAAAACAGATATTGCTGAGATAACCCAGGAACTCCAGTGAAGAGGCTATCTGCTGAATTGGGAGCTACTGGCACAGTAAAGGAGAACCAAAATGTTTCTGATGTGGGAAGAACATAAAAGTAGAAGTCCACATGATTAAGAAGGGTGTTTGCAGCATCCCCAGAACAAAGAGGCATCACTGATGTTTTCTTTTTCTATAGGGGAGAATGCATTGTGGGAGAATCCAGAAATGATATGCGGATCCCGCCATACTGATACAGACACTCTCCAAGAGTTTTTTTTTTGACTGACCAAAAGACCCATTATGTATTCGTAATGATGATGATCTGCACAGAATACATTAATTATGGAAGAAAAATTTTGATGGAATGTGATTTGTTTATATACACGATTAATCAAATATATCACAACAAAAACAAATATTCACCTAAGTAGGTACTCTCAACTCATAAATACAAGCAGTAAAGGTGTAGTTATGTTTTTCATCATTGTTCATCAGACTCTTGTTCCGATTGGACAAAGAACGTGGCAAATCAAAGATGTGGACTGTTTATCATGTATGTGCAGGCAGATGGATGCTATTTAGGCACATAAATATCATGCATGTTCTGAGTCTTCCCTATTCTGGGATTCAAAGCACTTTAAGGTCATCTGTAGGTTACCCTTGGGCGGGGATGCGGGATGCCTGGCTTTTTACAACTTGATCAGCAACTTTCAATCTTAGTACTGTCTCTAACATTTACCAGCTCTCTCATGGAAATGAAAAAAGGTTATGTACTAGGCTTCAGCTTTACAAAAAAAAAAAGATCTGAGGCTTCAGCATTTTATTATATTATTCATAGGTCCCAGGAGGAGACGTTTGTAGGTCTGTCATACATATGTGTCGCCCAGGGACCTCAATTAAATGTCTTCTTGGACATAGCTCTGAATTCAGACAAGCATCACACCCTTTAATTAATTCATTTATTCATTCTCACTGACTCACTTATTCACTGACTCCTAACTGACTCCTTGACTCACTTATCTACAGCACTCACTAACAGCTATTAAGTGAATAGGTTGAGTTTGGTGATTAGGGCATTTACCTACGTGTGTGTATCTCTATACTGATCTTTTATCTTTTTTTCCCAGTCATTGGCATCTTGTAGTGGGCTTAAAAGGAAACACACCGTGCTTCCTCTCTCATAGCAGAAAACGGCATTGGAGGGAATCACTGATGCAGACCCACGGACTCAACTTTACAGTTAGGAAAGTCAAATTGTGCGATGCTCACAGGAATATAGCTTTGTGGGGTTTAATGACAGCCAGAATGACATAACTGAAAGGCTGGGTTAGGCCTCTGATTTAAAATACTTCGTTCTAATGAGAAAAGACACGCTGACATATACATGCCAGCCCAAACCTTAACACAGCGAAAGGGCCTGGTGAGTGAACATATTTGTCTTGCTGAAGATGGCACAAGGAACAGTGTATTAAGGAAAGTGTGTGTCTTTTTGCAGTTGAAACACAGAGTATGCTGAAAAGTATAATCATATTGCAGATTGGAAAGGCACAATGCTGGCTGAGAGATAAATGCCGCATTTTTATTGAAACTGCCACAGATCAAAATGCTGTGGACTATGACATTTCAGAGCCCAAAGTGGGCCTTGCTTGCGAAATACAAAACTTTGTTAGAATCTTGCATTTCAGATAACTAATGCCACTTTTCATCACATAAATTGGCATTATGCAATTAAAAATGCATTTATGAGTGATCAAAATGAACAGCAGCCCTTTACTTAAAGTTTGCCACATTACTAAATATTGCTGTGTGCAAAGAAAAGAAAGACTCTGGGTTAGCCAAAATTAAATTTCTGATGGCCAGTGGGCTGACTTCACAAAATGAACTTCCCCCACTCCTGGCTTTGCTCAGGCTACCCCAGCTGTGAAGTGAACCTTTCAGGCTCAAGATTCAGGATGTAGCTAAAGGGTGACCAGCATTTATTAGGCTGTATAAACAGACCCTACAATCAAGTGCAGCTGAACTTCCACCCGCGAGCAAACTCATAATGTGGCGGCCCGGTATGAACGGTGCCGGTACTTTACCGGCACCATTCATACCGCGGTTGCCAGGGTTGTAATGAGGCCCATTGCAAATGTCAGTTTATTTCATCATAATTTATACTGAGATACTTACGGAGTTGTGGCAGATGTCATTGTAAAGCTAATTTCAAGGTGATTCTGTTGCCACGCATTTCATCCATGTGTGATTTTCGGGACTCAAGTTATAATCAAAAAACGAATTCTAGCTTCCCCAAAAATGTCCTGGTTAGCTAATGGCTTTTTAAATTAGGCATCTGGCTATCAAATTCTATAGTCACAACTATTATACTTTTTAAAGAAAGGGCAAAAAAATAGCATGCGTGTGCTATGGTGTGCCAGAAAGAAAGTGACCCCCCCTGATCTATCATGAGGAGGGGAATATTAATATCTATATATTGTGAGATTTATCAGTAAGTTACTAACATTTGACATTTAGGGATTTTTTGAGGAACAAACTGTCATGTTAAAAAATGCAATTGATAGGAGGCGTGTACCTTTTCACTTCTCTTCAATCACAGAGCTCCCCTAGCCTATCCACAGGGAGGGATTGGATCTTGGGAGGAGGAAGTGAGAATGATGCTACAATGGGAATTTTAGCACCAATAAACTGGCATCTTCTTAGTGTGATAATTGGAGGTGGGGCTTATACATTAAAAAGCACTTGCTCTAAGCAAGAAGATCAGTACAGCAGAATTTGGACATCAGGTGAGCTGCCTAAAAAAATATTCCAGGGCCACTTGCCTTAAATCACCTGGTGGGAAAGCTGAAGGAAGGTGGCTGAGTTTAACCTTGCCAGGAAGGCTGCCTTAAATGTATCTGGGTGCCACTATTGAAAGCTGAATGGAGATTTAACCTTGCCCGCAAAGGCAGCCATTGGGGAAGCCTAAAGCTGAGCTGAGCCAAAAAGAGAGGGGAAGCTTGTGCCTTCCTTTGACCGAAGTATCAGGACAAAATCCTGGTGTTCCCTCAAGAAAGTGTCCTGGAACCTGGTTGACTTTGTTCTGCACCAAATCCAGAGAAATCCCATGAAGGTAACTCAGCCAAAATGAAATTAAGTGTGGGGGGAATCTGCTTGCCTTCATATTCTTTCCTGATTAGTGGGTGGGGAGCAAATTGTATAGACCCTTGACACATATGACTGAATAATAATTTAATTAATTCCCAAATAGATTGATGCAGGGGGAGTTTGGGGGAGTTCAAAACCCTCAAACTCTTTACTAGCGGGAAAATACATTGTAGTCTTTTAAAGCAATTGGGATGCCTTTATTTGTCGTGTTCACCCATGACTTCTCAAACGAAAGAGGGTGTCCTTCCCTAAAACGAAACTCCCAACTGATACCCCTTCCCAAAACTTGCTTTTAAATAAAATGTATACTTATCCTAAAACAAAAATCCCAATTTTCACCAAACCTTAAACATTGTGTTAAACAGAAGGGGTTCCCCCGGCCCCAAACGAAATTCCTAAACTGTCCTCACTGTCCCCAAAGACCTGGCCTTTTAACAGAGTGGTGCTGCATATCACTGATGCCTAGGTTTCTGGTGCTGGGGAGAGAGGAGCTTTGCAAATTGAAACTAGTGTAATTTCCATTGAACAATATATACCCTTTCCTGAGAGTTCATTAGTTATCTTGATAGCAGAAAAGATTCTGTGTGCTTTGGGGTGAAGTCGGAAGGAGTGTTCTATCATTCCCAAGCATTGTCAGTTGAATTGTGGGATTTCAAACTACTAGCGATGTCAAGCTTGCAGGGAAATTAACCTAATAAAGGTTGCTGTAAGATTGATTTGAAAATCAAAATGTGTATGTGAGCTAAAAGTAAACCCTTTTCAAGAAGTACTGATGTTTATGCTTTAATCATGCCACCAAGTATTCTTTAATTTGACAAAAGGGGTTCTGGGACAAGAGGGTTGAACCAGTTAGTTAACCTGTGTTTCATGTTTGTGAGACAAAAGTAAAATGCAGAAAAGTGTGTTTAAAAGTAACATCCTAAAAAGTGTGTTTTATAATTGAAGCTTTGTTTTCAGCCACAGAGAAGATGGTGGGTGTAATTCGTTCAAGACGTTATTAAGTGAGCTTTACAATTTGAATAAATATATATTCTTTCTATACACCGGCCCGGTTCTTGGCTCGCTATTGGGGCGGGAGAGATTTATGTGGCTCTATATAAATCTTCAAAACCTAAGCAAATTATCATGGGGCTCCTTGTTTGGGGCTGGGGGGAAGTCTTCAGGTTAAGGGTGGTCTCTCAATATTTTGCTACAAATTGGGGGATTGTGTGCCAAGATCTGGCTTATTGTTTGTGACTCATGACAAGTGCATTGGTGACAGGATATTTATTATGGTGTAATATGG
This sequence comes from Ambystoma mexicanum, assembly GCF_040938575.1. NCBI lineage: Eukaryota > Metazoa > Chordata > Amphibia > Caudata > Ambystomatidae > Ambystoma > Ambystoma mexicanum. The sequence goes on along the minus strand of NC_090927.1, from coordinate 534,119,859 downwards.
TGTAACTGCATTGCGGTAGCTACAAGGTACCGCCAGGTCTTCACCCCTGGGTTCCAGGGAGTTCTATGGTGTAGAAAAATAAGATTCCAAGGCAAAAAGAAGATTGATTAAAGTTGAATTTTGATTTGGCATTGGTGTGGATATCTAGCAGGAACAGGGTTATTTTGCCCCTGCTCAAAGAAAGTGTCACAAAGTTGCAAAAAGCAATTGTTTTAAATAACTACCGTAGAAATGAGTGATGCCAGTAAGCATCTCCTGGCTAACTTGGTAATTTGTGGTGAGTGGACAGAATATGAAGCAAGTAACTGGCAGCCTAGAATGATTCAAGAACATCAGTTGGAAATGATATTTGGCTTGAAGGTGGGATATTGCATAACGCATTAAAATAATTCTGTATGACCCAAAATATTAGGGAGCAGATTCAAATAGCTCAATTCACAGCTCATTTATATTTTCAAGTGCAATTGCTTGAAGGGAGATATCAAAATAAAGAGGCTGGTGTGATGAATCTGACTGACCTCATTCAGCAAATGCAGAATGAGCTGAAAACACAGCAGCAAGCCAGTGCAGGGAGAGAGTGAAAGAGAGTTGGCTGCACTGCATGATACATGCACAGAGAATACAGTAACTGTAAGTAACCTTCAAAGCCAATTGAATGATCAGACGGTTCACAATAGGGCATTGTTGGATGAGATTATGGATTTCAAAAAGGCCATAAAGAAACCGGAATGGGAAAACAGTCAGTCCATCATAAAAAAGATGGACTACCAACAGGACTTTGAGAAAATGCATCAGAATTTAAATACTCTGAAGCAACAGAATTTACAGCTGGTCAAAGACTATGATGCAGAAAAGGAGCCGTTAGGATCTCAGGAACTGACCAGAATTAGAGAGGAAAATATGGAGCTTGAGGAGCATGTGAAGCAAGCAGAAGCTGACCTTTCACAGGCAGCGACTTGCAGGGGCACGTTAGAGAAAGAGATACATTTTTTGAAAAACAAGCGCCAAGGATATGCACTCATAATACAAGATTGCCAGAGAGAAAAAGAAACATATCAGGATGAATAACATCAAATAAAGCTTCGATTAGTGGCTCAGGCCAGATATTGACCATTTCCCATGCACAAAGGGAAACTGACCGCATGCATGCCACCAATAAAGAACAGGGGAACATGAGGCAGTTGGACTTACCCAGGTTTAGCCCAACTGATCCAAAAGGCCAGTCCTTGTCTGATATTGATGAGTATACTTCTCTGCCACACAGAAGGGATGGGGGCTGGACCAGTGTGAACTGGGAGACGAAAAAGAATACAGTGAGTACTTCAGACCATTATAACTTCTATGATGAGAAAATCAGGGCGTTAGATTGATTGAAGATGAGGCTACAAAGGGACTATCTAGCCTGCTGTGCTTAAGGAGAAAAGTGAGAGCTTCAGCTGAGAAAAGGGCATAATAAAAACCTCCATACATTCAGGAAAACAGGGGATTTCCCCAGACTCCCTGGAAGGAGGGATGAAGAAACTGTGTTTTAGCCAGGGCCTAACAGTGACGACAGGGAAAGTAACCCTGAGTGTTCACTGCAGTGCAGGCGAGAAGAGTGCAGATCCTATGAGTCTGGGAGATATTCCCAATCTCGCAGAGATAGGGAATGCCTAGGAGACAGGGAATGGAGTACAAATAGCAGCTCTGAAAATGAATAGACTCATTTGCAGAGGAAGAAAAGGACAGCGAAACAGAGCAAGGGTGTTGTTAAAGACCCAATCAGACAAATTAAGGCCATAAAGAGATTGCTGACCCCATAACATGAGAATGCCAAATAGTTGGTGTGAGAGCACCTGGAACTTTATAGGCAGATGATGGCATCATTCCAGATTAGAAATGATGTGAATTGTATAGCATTTGCTAAATTGACTTTTTCCCCTGAGTACTCCAGTTTCTTTGCAGGTCTGGAGGACCAGGATCATTATAAATGGTCTACCTAAAAGGCTGCCATTGTGAAACATTTATCTACACACAGAAACCCACAAGAGGACCGTAAGGCTGCATATAATGTGCAATGTGGGGAGGATTATGTGCCTAGGAAGTTTGTGCAGGAGTTAAAGCATGCCTTTGCGCAGACTTCCTGGTGGATAAACATCCATAGTAAGGAATTGTCACCAATTATTTTCATGCACTCCCCAAATACATTATAACTCAATTTTTGGGGGATTTCCATGAACACAGGACCCTGGATTGGGTAATTGAAAAAGCCACCACGAGGTATGAAGTCAAGAAGCCCTCTGAGAGCAAAAACAACCCCAACTTTCCCAACCCATCTAACACCCTGCTGCTGCGAAGGTGGCGGAGGTGAGAACTACCCCTCCTTCTCTGCTGGAGACAGGGGGCTAAGCATACTCCTCCTGCCAACATGCAAAATGGAAGGCAAAAGGGACCCCACACCCAGGTCCAATCGCATGATAGTCAGGCAGTGGTCCAGGAAACTGATCCCTCTGACCGTGCCACCTATAAACCCTAGGTATAGGGGTACCAAGCCTATCCAGGGGTATGTATACACTTCTGACACAAGGAGGGGGGACCATACCAGGTAAGTGCTGGCAAGGGAAACTGCACCAAACTTCCCTCAGGAGAGAATTATCATTCCACCTCCCAACATGAACTTCTTCCCCATTTACTCCCTGAACCAACATTTCCAAAACAATCCTCCTCTCTCTCCTAGGTTCCAGGAAAATAGATCTCTGAACAAGGGAGAAGGGAGACTAAGGATGGAAAATTATGGGCCAATGCCCCCATACTCCGTACCCGAGCTACTCTGGGAGAAGGGACAATTACCCTTTTTGGGATCAGCAGAGGTTTGACTGGAGACCTGCCTATAACCCGAAAAAGTCTTGCAGCTCGAGTGTCAGGTGCAGAAACTAACCGATGACCTGGGACATATGCTGAGTGCAACCCTCAACCTAACTCTGCTTCTCAGAATTACCCAACCTCCAGATCTGATGTCTGGGGTGAGGGGGGGTTATAACAGGAAGAAATGTCAGACTTGCTACAGGTTCCTGCAAACGGGGCCTGGGTGGAGGGGAGATACCAATCCCTAGAGGAAGCTTCTTTTGTCACCCTGACCGTACCCCTAGAAACATCTTAGCCCTGAAAATGGCTCATCTACCACCTGGAAGTCAGAACCCTAAGAGCAAAGGGTAAGTAGGAGAGGCCAAAGAAGACCCAGATTTGTGGAGGAACTTAGCATCATCTCCTTTGAAAGAGAAGAGTCCCTGGAGGATTCAGGTAAGAAACCTTCTCTTTCAGGAACGGAATCCCTCCCAAAGAAAAATGGGTCCCAAAAGACAATGGGCCTCATTACGAGGTTGGAGGTGCCATGGCGCTATTAGCGCCATGGCTGCCTCCAAAACCCTTCCGACTCCGCCCTGGTGAATGGAGCAAATACAGGTCCATTCCAAGGTTGGTGGGACCGGTAATTCCCCATTCACCAGGGCCATTCCCCATTCCCATTTGAGCCCACAAAGGGCTCAATGGGAATAGGGAAGGCGCTAATAACGGTACCGCAAATTGCGGTACCGTTATTACCTCTACAGTCCCTTTGCGGGTCCCGTCCTTAACGCCTGGAAAAACCAGGCGTTAAGGAAGGACCCGCAAAGGGAACTCGTAGTAGGGCGGTAAGGGATTACCAGCACCAGTGCCCTTACCGGTGCCGGTAATCCCTTACCGCCCACCTCATAATGAGGCCCAATGACATGGTAAGTATGGAGATCGACCCAGCAACAAGAAATGATTCCACCCCAAAAATGCGAGACGGACAGAATTGAAATGGAAGGGTTGACCTGCCCCCAAACAGGTTCTGAAAACTGCTTCCAGGTAAAGGGGGACAGCAAAGAATTGCGGGAGAAAGAGGATTCCCCAAATACAGCCATTGTCAGTTGTAAAATTGTTCTTACAGGTTCCCAATCTCTGACATGCATAAATCGCCCAAGATCACACAGCGTTGGAGTGCAATACTAAGAAAATGACTGCCGGCTGGCATTTAACTCACACTTTCTGTGCACCCTTATCATCTCTGGTGGACACTGGATCCCAAGCCACCCTCATGTCCAAAAAGGTCTTTGACCAACTCAACTCAGGAAAGGGGGAGTGTCAACAAATTCCCCTCACACCTCTTCCCAGACAACTCCAGAATTGATACGGGAATGACATTTCCATTGAAGGTATACACTTCAAAAGGGTACCTGGTATGGTCTTGATCGTCCAGGCTATCATGACATTTCCATATAAACAGTGATCAAGACATGTAGTAACAAACAGAGAGAAATATAGGGTCTCATTACGACCCGGGCGGTAAGGGATTACCGGTACCGGTAAGGGTACCAGTACCGGTAATCCCTTACCACCCAATTACGAGGTCCCTTTGCTGGTCCCTACCATAATGGCTGGTTTCACCAGCCGTTCAGGAAGGGACCCGCAAAGGGACCTGGGAGGTAATTACGGTACCGCAATTTGCAGTACCGTAATTACCGCCTTCCCCATTCCCATTGAGCCCTATGGGGCAAAAATGGGAATGGGGAAGGACCAATGGTGAATGGGGAATTACCGCCCCGCCAACCTTGGAATGGGCCGGTAATTCCGCCATTCACCATGGCGGATTCCGGTGTCAACCATGGTGCTAATAGCGCCATGGTTAACGCCTGGGTCGTAATGACCCCCATAGTCACTCTTTAGTCAATTACTAAAATAAACAAAATATAGCAATTCATTTTACAAATTCCAAAGAATAATAAATAAAGACACCTCTCACATGCATACCATACTCTTCATACACATTCATTCACTATCACACAGAGAAAGAACCCTAACAACTAAAACAAAACCCAGTCAATGTGCCAGGGGAACAGACTAGCAGCATACATGTAGCACTTTGAAGCACCCACAACTAATGACAAAGTGTGGCAATTTCTTCATATATCACTCGACACGTGTTTCAGCCGGTTCTTGTGAGCCATTCAGTCAGGCTAAATACTACTCCGGCCTTCATCAGGACAAGAATGGCATGACAATTGTACACCACTCTGACTACGGTTTTGTATTCATGGGTGTCTACAATACAAACATATTACTAAGAGTTACACCTTCAAAGCTCTGTCTTTACTACATCTACTGACTAAATCATCTAAGACAATTATACTCTAAATCAGTTCAACAGCACTGATGCATACCTCTCTTTGTCGTACTAGCATCCTTTGTCTCCTCTGTACTGGCCCTCTTTTGGTACCTGACCCTCTTTTAATATCAGATCACCTAAATGAACAAGATACAAGGGAAATAACTATAAATGCCAGTATGCCAGTGGATGATCCCCCCTGAGAAGTATAGTACTCTCCCAGAGCAGAGATTACTATTACCTGCCTTACCTGCAGCCTGCATGCTGGTATGTGAAGCTTCTTGTTAAAAGATGGAATTGGCATTCGATATACTTGCCCCCTCGCCCTTTCTGATTTGGCGGATGTCAGCCAAAGGTAAGTGTCCAATCTAAAATAGGACCAAAACACACCACTAAATATACCTACTGACAGCAAAATATTGCTTTTAATTATGTGCATATTGTCATAGGGTTACTTACTCAATGAGAAATCCTTCCGCCATATGGGTTCCACTAGTTTAGTCTGCACAAGAGGTGCCACTCATCACCACTTCCTCTGTCCCAGCAGTAGCTTCTTAGGCCATCTGCACATGATTAAATCTAGAGGGGACAACAGGCATACATAGTAGTGACCTTTCGAGGTAGATGTTGTGAACATATTGCAAAACCTGACACCTATCCTGCAGAAGTGGCAAAGGGTGTTACTGACACTATGCTCCAAATACCCCCTCCAATAACAGGAGTCTGCCAGCTTGTGACTCCAGGCAATATGGTGCAGGCTCTGTTTCACCCACAGAATGTCAACAGTGTAATACTGCCCCTTTTGTGAGAAACAGCCAGTCACTCCACTTTTATACAATTAAGTACAACAAGGCATTATTTCATCTATGTCTCATCTGCAGAATCGCATTCGCAGGTGGATTAAAACTGGCCATGATGGATTACCATAATTGTGCATCACTAGATTACTGCAGGCTATGTATAATGAGGGGAGACTAACTCCCTACCGTGTTAGAAATCCCAAACTCACGTGCGGCTGCACACCTGCCCACAATGTCTTGGCAGCATTCAACATGAAAGCAATCCCGGCTAAATTTCCCCCACGACTGAGCACGGGCACATCACACACTTTAAATACCAAATTTCTGTTCCAGCGTAAATGTCACAGCATCTAGCTGTTACAATTTCACACTAGAAGCCAAAATGCTGTCCATAACGGCACTTACCTTTGGCAGCCGAATGTTTCCCTACATGTAGCTTTACTCAGGAAAGGGCGCTCCATGGGTCTGCCATCTGTACCTGCTATTTTCAAGGACAGCAAGAACAAGAGAGCAGGTGATCTTGAGACATTAGACAATAGTCTAATGAAACTCGAAAAAATACTCCTGCATCCCCACGAGGACCAAGCTACTTGGTAGAAGGATACAAATATCTCTTCCCCCAAATAAAAGTCAAGAATGGCTCTTATTGATGAGCCGCCTGGACTCAAAACACAAAAAGTTGCATGAAAAATGTAGTCACCATATGAACCAGCTCACCTGCTTCACCCAGATACCAAGCCTCAAATGTCACGAGAACACCAGGAAGAGAAAGGAAGTGAAAACAACTGCACCTTATCAATTAGATGCTGTGATAGAATAAGCTACTCTGTCCCTATATCCAAAAAAGTGAAACACCACTCACCTAATGGCTATCTACCCATGACCCCATCAAAGATGCAGCTCCATTGAGGAAAATGTCCTGCCAGGAATGGAGACCCAAGTATCACCCAGCACCTCCTAAAGAGGGGACACCACGTCCTACAAGGTTTATGAAAATCAGATTATGCCATTCCATTCCACTGAGATGTTTAGGCTATGTTTCACAGTATTGAGGTGATAAATCCACCTCTGGTCCCATCTGTGGAATTGTTCCACCATATTCCACCTGCAGGGGTCTGGCTTTAGAATCTGTAAAATGAACCAGACAATGTCTTGGTTGGTGTGCCCTAGTTTAGTGTAATGTGCGACTAAGGGTTTATCACACACTGTATTCCTGATAGACAATCTGGGTTCCAAAACACGTTGTTTTATAGGGCAAGTGTCTTACCCACATATAATAACTTACACGGACACATAATAATGTGTACTGCATTTTTTGATTGACAATTTCTATGGGCTCTGCTGAGCTCTCACTTGACTCGACCTTGTTCAAACATTTTTAGTGTTGGTAAGTTGGCAGGCGACACATGTATAGTTATTTCCCCTGAACCTTGTTCATTTAGGTGATCCGATATCAAAAGTGGGTCGGTCGAGAGGAGACGAAGGATGCTAGTACACCAAATAGAGGTATGAATCAGTGTTGTTGAATTGATTTAGAGTATAATTGTCTAAGATGATTTAGTCAGTAGATGTAGTAAAGACAGAGCTTTAAAGGTGTAATTCTTAGTATTATTTTTGTGTTGTAGACACCCATGAATACAAGAACATAGTAGGAGTGGAGTACAATTCCCATGCCATTCCTGTCCTGATGCAGGCCAGAGCAGTAATTAGCCTGACTGAATGGCTAACGAGAACTGGCTGAAACACGTGTAGATGTATATATGAAGAAATAGACACACTTTTGTCATATTCTTTCTCTTATATGGGCACACGGAATGGCATTCTATGTTCCAACTCGAATTACATCACGCGCCAACAATGAACTTTTTCATTCTGTTGTTTTTCCTTGGCACAAATGCATGTTGGGGTCTTGTTTGGAATAAACATCTAATACCGAACATCACATTATTGGATTGGACATTCTATTACTCATAAGGTTACATAAGGTTACCACATATTATAATTTCTTTCTGGTCCTTTCCTCCTTGTCTCAAATGAAATGTGGTAACCTTATAAATAATAGAATGTCCTTGATAGCCTGGACGATCAAGACCTTACCATGTACTCTTGAGAAGTGCATATTGTGTATACAGCCCGTGGCTGAAGGGTTTTTGTTAAAATTAAGGGAGCCAGTGATCTCGAGACATTAAAATAACAATTAAAAATGTTAACATTTATTCATTTTCGGATGAACATTACCAAGGCTGATAAATGCACCACCTCTGTTTGCTACGAATCGTGGTATTGATCCAACTATAGGGACTAAGAATGAACTTGAAAAGATCAATCAGAAAAAGAAAAAATGAATCAGGACTGAAATAAATGGCACATACATGTTGGAGTACCTGAATGCGGGGGTGATCCTTGAGGGAGTTCAAGTGAAGAATATCCGACAAATATTTATAGATAATCCACATTTCAAAAAGAACTTAAGTGGGTTGGGGAATAAATGTTTGCGTGACTGGATAATATTGATAATAGGAACAGCAGAAGTAGAGTCCAAGATACAAGAGGAAGAACTATCAGCCCTTGAGAAACTGTTTTTGGACAATCAGACAGTACAAGAGGCCAAGAAAAATTTAGAAAAACTGGATGAAGAGTTCATGAAATTCAAGCAATTGAATTTAGATAGAAAAATCCAGAAACTAAAAATAGATGTGGCTAATTACAAAGAAGAGAAAATGTATCTATTCTTAAGAGATGGATTTTATGCAGAGCAAAATGCAAACTGCGGCAACAGATGTTGCAATAGGTTTGTGATGTTTTCCGGTACATCTACCTCCTCTGCCGACTTTGATCACACCACCCAGTGAAGGGCCGGTGGCAACTATATCAACTAGAGCTGGACAACAGCAGGTTTTTTTCAGAGGCCTGCAAAGGGGTCGATACCGATAAAGACCCCCACACTTTGATCAAAGAATGCCACCGAGACAATGGTATTCCAACCAGTGACTGAAGATAATACACACATCATTAACCTTTCCACATACATATTAAATAAGTCCAAAAAATATCTAATGAAAGGTCTTTCTTTGTCCCAGTAACAAAAGTGGATCAGTTCAATTGTGAAATTGAACTATGCAAATTCTTCTGTAAAATTGGGTTGACTTTTTTTTTAGGTTTATTTGCCAAAACATCAAAAGGATCCCATAATATCCTAATCATCTGGAGATAAGACAGTGAGTGTTACTTGTCTCAAGACGGGATCCCAGTGTATTCCTCCTAGTCATGTATGTCCACCTGAATTGATGGCATTTAAAATCATCAGACAAACTTTGGAGGCTTTGAAGAAACACACTTTCCAACATGATAATCTTAGCGTGAATGAACGTGACAGTCTAAAATGTTTTGTGTCAAACCAAAACATTACCATCAAACCCGTTGACAAAGGTGGGGGGATAGTTATCCTCATCATCTGTGATTATGACATAGGGCCTCATTACGATGTCGGCTGTAAGGGATTACCGGCACCGGTAAGGGCACCAGTGCCGGTAATCCCTTACCGCCCTACTACGAGTTCCCTTTGTGGGTCCTCCTTTAATGCCTGGTTTTACCAGGCGTTGAGGACAGGACCCACAAAGCGACTCGAGAGCTAATAACGGTAGCGCAATTTGCGGTACCGTTATTAGCACCTTCCCCATTCCCATTGAGCCCTAAGGGGGCTCAAATGGGAATGGGGAATGGCTCTGGTGAATGGGGAATTACCGATCCCGGTAATTGCGGTTACCGGACCGGTAATTGCTCCATTCACCAGGCCGGAGTCGGAAGGGTTTTCGAGGCAGCCATGGCGCTAATAGCGCCATGGCTACCTCCAACCTCGTAATGAGGCCCATAGAATGTGAATGATTACCAGCAGACGACATGTCATACAGAAAAGTGGAGAGGGATCTTACTGGAGGTTTACAGGAAGAGATTGATAGTCTCACTAATCATGCAGAAAATGAGGGCTGGATCTGTAAGGAAGAACTGCAATTTTTGCAGAAATCATATGACAGAATTGCAGTGTTTTACACCATTCTGAAAAATTCACAAAAACAATAATTCACCGGAAAGACTGACAGTCTTGGTTATCAATTCTTTGCTTGAACCTTTGTCAGTGTATACCGACCATTTTCTTAAACCATTTGTGGTGAAGGCCCCTTCGTATGTGAAAGACTCCAGATATGATCAATATCATTCAGGTGACTAATATTGCGGCTTCCGACATTCTTGTCAGCAAGGATGTGGAAGCATTATATACTTCCATTCCACAAGCAGAGAGTCTGGAAGAAACTATTCTAGAGAGACTTCAGACTCCTCAGAAACTGCCTACCTGCTTCATTTTGGAATGTGCCAGGTTGGCCATGATGGAAAACGTCTTCTTGTTCAAGAAACAAATCTATAAGCAACAGAAGGGGTGAGCATGGGGGCCATTGTTTGCCGTAGACGTAGCCAATCTGTACATGGCCAATTGTGTCATCTAATACTAATCTTTTCCTCAACCAGATCCTGGTGTGGAAAAGGAATATTCATGATGTTTTCCTTTTATGGAAAGGCTTGGTGGAACAGCTGAGGGATTTCCATAGATAGTTCAACACATGTGATAAGAATATCAAGTTTACCATAGAATGGAGTGAGAGACATGTCAACTTTCTTAACTTGAACATCTTTAAAGATACACTTGGGCTACCTACCACCTTATTTAGAAAGGCCACAGATCGCAATAGCCTCCTTCACTATACCAGTTTCCATTCAGTTGGGTTTAAGACCAATATTCGCTACAGCCAACTTTTGATGATTCATAGGAACTGCTCAGACAAGACTGATTTTCATTTACATGCAGACCAACTTAAGAGTAGGTTACAAGACAGAGGCTCTCCACGCACATTGGTGAGAAACTATTTTAAAAGGGCAGCCATTACAAACAGAGAGACCTGCCTAACTTCATTAAGTAAATCATCCATAAGAATTGGCACCTGGTTAAGCAAAATGGTAAGTTGGAAAAGAAACTATTGTTCGCTTTCAAAAATAACTTTAACTTGAGACAAGAATTGGTACATACTTGCGGAGACGCTAGAGAAGAGCAGACACTTTTGAATTCACGGGGTCTCCCACCCATTACAGGACACTACAATTGCAGCAAATGTGTCGCCTGCCAATTTACAGACACTAAACATGTGTTTGAACAAGGTCGAGTCAAGTGGGAGCTCAGAACCCATATGAACTGTCAAACAAAAAAATACAGTATACATTATTATGTGTCTGTGTAAGTTATTGTATGTAAGCAAGACCACTGGCCCTATTAAACAACGTGTTTCTGAACACAAATCGTGTATCAGGAATAACGAGTGTGATAAACCCTTAGTCAAGCATTACATTAAACTAGGGCTCACTGACCGAGACATCTTCTGGTTCATTTTACAGACTCTAAAGCCACACCCCCACAGAGGGATATGGCAGAACAATTACACAGACTGGAAAAGAGGTGGATTTCTCACCTTGATACTGTGAGCAATGGCCACAACATAAAGGTGGAGTGGAATAATTTGTTTTTCACATAAATCTTGTAGGACGTGGTGTCCCGTCTTTAGGAGGAGTCAGGTGATACCTGGTACTCCATTCCTGGCATGAGATTTTCTCCATTAGATGAGGGGTGTTTCGTTATTTGGCTATAGGGACCAAGTAGCTTAATCTATCACAGCTTCTAAATTGTAGGGTGCAGTTGTTTTCACTTCTTTTCTCTTCCTGGTGTCCTCGTGACATTTGAGGCATGGTGTCTGGGTAGAACAGGTGAGCCTGTTGATATGGTGACTTCATGGTGCATAGGGCACATTTATTGTGCAACATTTAGTGTTGTGTTTCCAGGAGCACTCATAATAAAGAGGCTACGTGTAGGGAAGCATTCACTTGACACAAGTAAGCCCGGTTGTGGACAGCGCTTTGGCTGATAGTGTCACATTGTGACCGTTAGGTGCTGTGGCATTTACGCTGGAACAGAAAGTTTGTAGTTAAAGTGTGTGATGTTACCTTGCTTATTCATGAGGGAAAATTAGCCGGGGATTGCATTCATATTGAATGCTGGCAAGACATTGTGGGCAGGTGTGCAGCCACCTGCAAGTGTGGGATTTCTAACGATGTAGGGAGTTAGTCTCCCCTTGTTATACATAGTCTGCAGTAATCTAGTGATACAGAATGATGGTAATCCATCGTGGGCAGTTTTAATCCACCCGCAAATGCAGTTCTGCCAATGAGGAGTAGATGAAATAATGCCTCATTGTATTTGATTGTATAAAGTGGAGTGACTGCCTGTTTCTCACAAAATGGGCAATATTACACTGTTGGCATTCTGTGGATGAAAGGGGGCCTGTGCCATATTGCCTGGAGTCACCGGCTGGCAGCCTCCTGTTATTGGAGCCAGTGTTTTGGGCATAGTATCAGTAACACCTTGTGCCACTTCTGCAGGATAGGTGTCAGGTGTTGCAATATGTTCACAACATCTACCTGGGAATGCCACTATTATGTATGCCTGTTGTCCCCTCTAGATTGAATTATGTGCAGATAACATCAGTAGCTACTGCCGGAACTTAGGAAGTGGTGATCAGAGGCACCGCTTGTGCAGACTAAACTAATGGAACCCATATGGTGGAAGGATTTCCCATTGAGTAAGTAAGACTATGAAAATATGCACATAATTAAAGACATGTTTGTGGTCAGTAGGTATATTTAGTTGTGGCATTGGATCCTATTTGGAATCTTACCTTTGGTCGACATCCACCAAATTGGAAATGGCGAGGGGGTGAAGGTATCAAACTACAATTCCATCTTTTAACAAGAAGCGTCACATACCAGCATTCAGGCTACATTTAAGGCAGGCAATAGTAATACCTGCACTGGGAGAGAGTTGTACTTCACGAGGGGGATCATCGACTGGCATTAATAGCTCTTTCACCTGTAACTTGTTCATTTAGTTGATTTGATATCAAAAGAGGGTCAGGTACCAAAAGAGGGGCAGTTGAGAGGAGACGAAGGATGCTAGTACGACAAATAGAGGTATGCATCAATGTTGTTGAATTGATTTCAAGTATAATTGTCTAAGATGATTTAGTCAATAGATGTAGTAAAGTAAAGACAGAGCTTTGAAGGTGTAACTCTTAGTAATATGTTTGTATTGTAGACACCCATGAATACAAGACCGCAATACAAGTGGTGTACAATTTTCATGCCATTCCTGTCCTGATGAAGGCCTGAGCAGTATTTAGCCTGACTGAATGGCTAACGAGAACCGGCCGAAACACGTGTTGATGGATATATGAAGAAATAGACACACTTTGTCATTAGTTGTAGGTGCATTAAAGTGCTATATGTATGCTGCAAGTCTGTTTCTCCGGCACATAGACCAGGTTTTGTTTTAGTTGTTACAGTTCTTTGTGTGATAGTGAATGAATTTGTATAATGAGTATGGTATGCATGTATTCATTAGAATGAAGAGAGTTGTCTGTATTTGTTATTCCTTGGAATTTCTATAATGAAATGCTATATTTATTTTAGTAATTCAATAAAGAGATACTATATTTTGTGAATTGGAAAGTGTATGACTTAAATTAGTTTGTGGTCAGTCCTGTCTGTTACTATAGGTCTTTATGATTGTTTATATGAAAATTTTAATTCAAGGGACTTTCTGATCTTAAAATAGAAATTGGGCAACAACAGTTGAAACACCCGGTCATAGTCATGACTCCAGATGGCACACGTTGTTTACTGAGGAACGATCTCCTGAGTAGGTTATCACCGCTGATCGATTGTGTTAACAAGGTCCTCTGGACTCAGACTAACCGGCCTATCAAACAAAACTTTTACACATTATGTCAGCATGAATGGTACCTGTCATTTAATTGACCAACGCTCCAAGAAAGTAGAATTCCATTTCAAGAATAACCAGGTCCCGCCATCACTGTCATCTCTGTAGGAGAACAAACTGGTGAGGGGAACCCTTCTCCATTCTTGAAAATCAACCTTCCTCACAGTTTTAAGTGGAGGTCTGCACTGAAAGGGAACACTCTGAAATTTTACACCAGTCCAAAGTCAGAAGAAACATTGAGTCCTGTGAATGAAGACAGTGAAGAACCAGCTCAAAGTCTGACGGACATTCAGAAAAAGGGCAAACAGTAGTTTTTCCCCATTCAGATAAATGAGAGGGAGGAGCCTGTGCTCACCAGAGTATGCCTGAATAACGGGAGAAGCTTTATCAGCAAAAGATTATTCAGGAAATTCTGGAAAGATCAGACCATTCCCACATTTAAATTGATGGACAAATGGGAAGTAGGCCTGGATACTCCAAATTACATAAATCTCCTGCCTGGCCCATTGAGGAAGTAAGACTACTCAATGGGCCAGGCAGTATGCTAAAGGTATCAATTGGCAACAAAAGCATAGAGCATAATTGTTGGGTTGTGACAGTTGTCCCTTCTGCTTTTTATTTAGGCAGTGATATTCTCAACCAATTTGCAATAAATGTGGACATAATAATAAAGCGTGGTCTCGACTGGGGCATAACCCCATGGGCTTTGACAACACTGAAAAAGCATTCTAGTCAACTCAATGGCTGCCTTATGCAGTTGAAGTTCAAGTGCGAGAAGAGGTTACCATCCCAGGACAGGTGCGACAATTCACAATTCCCCTCAAAGGTAAGCAAGGACAGAACCTCCAACATCAGGACACCTGTATAAATTTGAATTCCCATCTCCAGCATCAAGGTTTGTCTTTAAATCCAACACCTCTAGTAGACCAAGAACACCACACCATTCAAATATTGGTGGATAACAGCGACCCTCGAAGTATGACTTTGGGTGCAGACACCTTTATTGGAATGGCAGTTGATGGACAATATTATTCTATTGTTTTAGGTAATGAAATCATTGGACCAATTCCAAACGACTGTTTCAACATCACTGACGGTTTTCCTCCAGAAAAGATTTTTACCAGGCCCGTGGGGAATTTGTTGGTATACTCTGCCTGCTCTTATGGGGCAGAAGAGATGACCTCTCACATCAGGAGGGATGAGGTAGTACTCAGAGTCAAGGATCACTGCCTCAAATCCCTGAAACCTCTGGTCCAGCTTAACACCATAAAAAGAGATCTCTCCATCAAACTGGAGAATAACACTGAAATTGCGAAGCCCAAGGTCTTTCCAGGATTCATGCAGATGGTCAAAGAACAGATAAATCTTGCTGATTCCTTTGAGACCGAGGAGCAGAGACAAACGCTGAAACAACTGTTCCTGGAATTCCAGGATATCTTTTCAGTGGACTCATGACTGTGGACGCACATCTTTTCATATAACCACCATACCCACAGACCCCAAGATGGCTCTAGTATTTGTTAAACAATACTGGTTACATCTTTTGTCTATGGAATCACACACTGAGATTATTAAGAACTTGGAATCCCGTGGGATAATTTGTCCAATCCATAGTACCTTTAACAACGCAGTACCTGGGATACTCAAACTGAACGGCCAGTGGAGACTATATGCTGACCAAAAGGAGTTGAACAAAAGGGTGTTACGCTCACCTGATTCCCACGGGGGCGTCGATCTGGACTGGCCCGCTGTTGCTTCCACCAGAGTAACACGTAGGGCCGAGATGACAGACTGGACAGACCCACTTAGCTTCGTTTGTTGGACTCGTACGAATATCTTTCTGCAATGGAGAAAGGGAATTAACCTCCCGTAATCTGAGCGTTAACCCGCCTTCCCACTCCCCTTGTCTGCCCACAGAACACTCCTGAAGTTCCCTCTTAATCTCACCTGAAGATTTGGAAAGATGAGCTCTCCATCCTGCGTCGAGCGCAGGGGCGCGTAGACGACCAGTTACTTCACTGGCGTGGAGGAATTGGTGAGTTCCAGTATTGACTCTAAGTCCAATTGTTCGTAAGAGTTCAAAAGTCTGATCTTCACTCTGCCAGATTCCTTGCAGGTTGCGGATTTAAACCACCAGAAGAGTTCCAAGTGGCAATTGGTAAGATCCTGGTAAGTCTATTGTGGTTCTCCCCTTTGGGGCCGGGGTACAGCGATGATGCAGAATTAACTGCGCCGACCCGAAATGAGGTGAGTACCCCCCTGTGGTAAATCAGGTAAGTCTTTGGGGTTAGGTTGTATTGTCCTTGTTTTTTCCCCTTAGGGGCCGGGGTGCGGCAGTGATGCGGAATTGACTGCGCTGACCCGAGATGAGGTGAGTACCCCCTTGTGGTAATCAGGTAAGTCTTTGGGGGTGATTTGTATTGTCCTTGTTTTTTCCCCTTAGGGGCCGGGGTGCGGCAGTGATGCAGAATTGACTACGCCGACCCGAGATGAGTACCCCCCTATGGTAAATCAGGTAAGTCTTTGGGGGTGGTTTGTATTGCCCTTGCTCACCTATCTGTTCTTGTCTCCCCCAGGTGTTGAAGAATGGCCTGGAGATGCTGGATTCGCGATGGAGTAAAGGAATGCAGCCTCTGTTGGTGAGTTCAGCGCGGCTCTGCGAGGTGCGTGGCAATGCACCTGAGAAGGCTTCTCTCTTCCAGATCGACGATGTGCTGGATCAAGGATTCAGGTAAGGGTTTTGTTCTGACCTCTTCTCCTTCTCCTTTTCTTGTTTCAGGTGTTCCAGGGCTGAAGCGGGCGTGGCTGAAGACTGGAGCTGCTGAAGACACGGTGAGCGTTACGCTGCAGCAAGCAGAATAACGCGAAGCACGTGTGGCTGTCCGGGTGTGGCTTAAATAGCCTTGGAAGAAGTCCCAGGTAAGTATTCTTCCACAGCCCCACCCGAGAGGAAAGGAGTCCCTGAGGTAAAGTAGTCCCTTTAAGCCTCATTTGGCTTGTGGCTTCATGCAGCATGGTCTGCATCAGGTAGGTATGCAGCATGGTCTGCAACAGGTAAGATTTCTGTAATGAGCCTGGCGCCATAGGCGCCAGGACTGTAGCCAAAGAGCCCCTAACTGGGGTTTTTGGGCATGGTTCAAGTGGCATGATGCCTGCTTCCGGGGTTGCTAGGCCTGGTCTGGCTTTCCGGGGGCAGGCATCGTGACAGCGGGTCCACATGTCAAGATAGCCACTTCCCTACATTGAGCAAGGGCTGGTACAGATACAGGGGTCAAACTTGTACACTGGCATTGATTTGAGCAATGGCTACTGGGCAGTAACCATGAGTAGGGAAGACCAATACAAGCTGGCCTTCACTTTCGGGGGGCAGCAGTACACATTGACTCAAACCCCCTTTGGCTATGTAAACTCTGGCAATTAGTTCAATATCTTTCTGCATAAGACCATGCCCGATTTGGGAAAAAGGAGAAACCTGGCCTATGTAGATGATTTTCTGATCAAGAACTCAACTGTGGAGGAACATATAGCAGAAATCCGCTGTGTTCAAACCCAGTTGCAGACAGCCAGAGCAAAACTGTCCTTTCATACAGCAGATTGGTGCAAGACCTGAGCGAACTTCTTAGGGTACAAGATAACTACTGAGAGTCTTAATCATCAGTCAAAGAAGGTGGAAGCATAAGTGAAACTAAAAGACCCTATTGCTCTCCAGGAATTAAGAGTCCTTCTTGGACTCACTAATTACAGTCGAAAGTTCATTGAAGACTATGCAGAGCTCACTTGACCCTTGGTCCATTTATCAAAGGGCGGAGTCAAGTGAGTGTGGGGTCCGGAACAAGCCATGGCATTTAAACAACTGAAAAGAAGCCTTTCCCCAGCTCCTTGTTTGGCTTACTTCTTCAAGAACAAGGAGTTCTTCTGGGAGACAGGGTTCTCAGATACTTGCCTTACAGCAGTATTTTACCAAAAGCATGACAAGGTCACCAAAGTCATCTCATACGCGAGCACGGCTTTGTCCTTGGTGGAGAAATAATTCAATCACCATGAAAAGGCACTCCTTGCAATAGCGTGGGCATTGGAAAATTACCACCCATTCATCCAGGGAGAGCACATCATTGGCGAGACTCCTCACCAACCCTTGCAAAATGTACAAAGTAACAGAATCCGGTGGGGAACGTCAGTAATTCCAGAATTACTTCCTGGATTCTGTCCATGCAAGGTTTTCCTGTGAGGGTCAGGCACAGCTTAAACAAAAAGAGTCCTCTAGCACACGGATTGGTGGACTTGCATGATTGTGCTCAAGAAAATTTTCTCGAGGACGAAAGTCTAATGACCAAAAATATGGAGGCGTACTTAACTTCCACGCACAAGGTCTATGAAGAAGACACGTGTCACGGGATACCCACAGTTTATTTGGATGGGTGCTCCTATAACATTGGGGTAAAAAAACATATGGCTGGTGTTGGGAATGCCTGGATGATTGATACCCTAGTGCACTCTGCTGGTTACAAAAAGGCATGGGTTACTAAGTAGTTAGGCGGCAGAGTTAATGGCTGTTTATCAAGCTGTCCTCCCTGCAGTGCACCACCAACAATCAACTGGTCATAATCACTGTCTCTGATTATGTCAGGAATGGGTTTATGGAACACCTGATTAAGTGGAAGAACTGAGTCATGCTTTGTGCCAACAACAAACGATTAAAGCCAAGGCAAATTGATCCATTCAATTGAGAGTCTGGTGACCTCTAATGAGATGATGTTACATCTGGGTCTCCATCCACTCCTCGCCCCTTGCAGTCCTCATGTATTAGGGAGCGTTTATTTCTCTCTAGGTGCCTCGCTTCTCCTTTCTGGCAACGCTGGAGGTTGCCTAGGAGATGCTTGCATGCACCCACGTCCACTGTACAGGTGTGTCGGTCACATCATGTGACTAGCCAGCTGACTGCAGCGTGGGCCCAAAGACTCCACCCCTCATTGCATTCATAAAAGAACGTGAAACCCTCACGGCGCTGCTTCTAATTGTAGCATTACCATGATTCCGAATTCTGTATTGCCTTTCAAGACTCGTTTTTTCTACTCGACTTGCATTTGCCTGTTCCCTTGGATTATATTGATTTGATGACCCGGAAAGTTGAAACGGACTTCTTCTGCCTAACGTTCTGTGCCTTTGCACTGATATTACATTCCTCCAGTGTGGACTGTGTGCATCCCGCTACACACTTCATGCCCACACTGCTCGGTTGGAATCCTGCTGCACTTGCTATCAATGCAGACACGTATCCCGCTACATCTTGTTATCACGCAGCTCTGCTGGAGTCCTTGTTGGCCACCATGTATCCCGCTACACCTTTGTTACCACATTGCTCTGCCTGGAACTACTTTGCACGCACAAAAACACCCACACCTGGTAAGCTAGACAAGTCAAATGAACTGTGCTCTTTACAGCTATAACTTGACTGTGTGCTTCTGGACTCTGCTGCCCATATTATCATACAGACTTACCTGAGTTGTTGTTTACCTCTGGAATTCCAACTTCAACTTGAAGGTTTTGGACTTAATTCACGTGCATCACTGAACGCTTTGCTGCACGATGCACCATCCCGGACCTAGTAGCGACCCTCGTTCCGTCTGGGGAGAATTCCTCTACTAACCTACCAGTTTATTATTTTTTCTTGCCATTGTCTAAACACTTTGAACCTTCCTAAAAAATTACATACTCATTGGCGGGGGGTAAGTCATTCTTGCTAGTCATTAATCAGAAGTCACTAAATCACCAGTATTAGGAATAGAGAGTGAATACTAGTGTTCTTTGATTCCCATAGGCTCAAACTCTATATGCCCAAGACACCACACTCACAGGTAAACACAGTGTCTTTAGGTTAATACTGGTGCCTTGTTCTGTCCGTGTGTTAACCTGTTTACATTTTTTTACAGCATTGGTGTGGCGGTGTGGGTGTTCCCTGCTCTTTTGTGTAATCAACACCTCTGCCTGTCAATACATTCAAACAGCAGAAGGGTGTATTGCAAAGAAGAGTTCCATCAGGCTGAGAAGGCCTGGTTCTGGGTAAATCCCTAATGGGTGTTGATCCCAACTTTTGCTGACTAGCTGTATTCCAGAGTGGCTCCCTCCTGTCATTCGACTTGAGGTATTCTGAGCGATGCCCCGGCCTGTCCTGCTTGGTGGTGAGTAACAGATGACCATCTATTGAAAGAAAATAAGAGTTAATTCCAAACTAGAGGGGCCATATAAGACTGGGAACAACCTGGCTGACCAGCTGGCTAAAACTAGAGCTCTGCAGGGGGATTTCACAGAAAAGGAATCCCTGCTGGGTGAAATCCAAGTCACTGCTGCTACCAGGTCATAAACACAGGCCAGCCGTGATCTCTTGAAATCCCAGTGGAATAAAGATATACCAGATGCAGATGTGATCATTACACAGAAAGAGGATGTGATATCGGAAACACATTGAAGATCCCGTGAGTTTCCCTCTAACAGAATTGGATTACACTGGTAAGGAGGACCTCTGGGTGTTGGTGAGGTTTTCCAAGATGATCCGGATCCAAGACAGTTTGTTGGTAAGGAGAGCCATATCTGGATGCGACCGATGGGTGGTACCTACCTAATTCTGAAGCTTGATTTTGAACGACACCCATGATGCAGCACCTGCTGGTCATAGGGGTTTTCATACGACATTGGAGATCTTGCGTGAGGTTACCTACTGGCCACACATGGGCCAGGACACTGACGTTTACCTAAAAGGGTGTCTTGTGTGTGCTTCATTCCAACCCAGTTCATTTACACACAGGCCTCCCCTACAAAAAAGGGGAATGATACTGCCTTAGTCAGAATTGCAAGTCGATTTCATAGGGCCAGTGATTCACTCTTCTGGAGGAAACAAGTACATGCTGACTGTCACATGCTTGTTTACAAAGTGGGTAGAATGTCTTTCAGCCCCGAATTGTAAGGCAGAGATAGCTGCCGCACTAATGATCAATCACATCTTCTCTCATGGCCCAACAATTTGTGGTAAATATAGCCAGATACAGACGTCTCGTCCACTGCAAAGGTTTTCAGCGCACTCTGCATTCGGTCAAATGAAGTTGACTTCCAAACAAAATCGACTTGAAAATTATGAGTAACCTCCACAGGTGCACCAACACTACTCCTTTCGTCCTCCCACACACAATTGAGCCATTTTACCAGTAAGCTGATGGCAAAAATGTGGGAGATTCTAGAGGTAATATTACCTACCGCCAAGCCTCGAGCATGGAGGTAGAGAGATACAGAAATACAATTGTGAGCAGCTTAAAGAAGTTTGTGGCAGACTCTGGACCCATTTGGGACACTCAATTACTGCTTGTGGTGCGGCCTATCAGGTCTACACAATTTTCTGCAACTAAAATGTCTCCACTTGAGCTCATGACCGGACAAATAAAATGGTGTTGCCTCAGCATCTACTCTTCAGAAGTCAGGAGCAGACACTGATCAATGCATCCACCACTCATGAGTATATTGGAAATGTAAGGAAGCACCACCAGCACACTTTTGCTTAGTTGGCTGAAGGAATGAAAACGTATTTTGATCTTAAGACCACAAAGAAGGAGTATGAGGTAGGTGACATGGTTTACCTATACAATTTCTAGAGGAACCAGACCAGGGAACGGAATTTTTTTCTGCCTTGGTGTCGGAGCTTTGAAATTGTAGATAAAATATCACCTGTTGCCTATAAGATATGCATCCCAAAAGAAGAACAGATGGAAGAAGAATGGGTCCACATCAATCAGTTGAAAAGCGGCCATCCCAGATATGCATTATGACTGATTGAGGAGCCCAATGTAGGTCGAGCTGAGGAACCATTTGAGGAATGAGAGGTGAGGATGAATACCCTGGATGGAGACCAAAAATATATATAACAGGGATTAACTTAATTAATAACCATAGAAAAGCATAGTTTAAATCTGTCATTGAAACTGCTGTCCACATATATTTTTAGTTGTTCTATGTGTTTCTCAAATATTTTGTCTTTAATTCTCTGTAATGTTTCTGAGGAAATATGTTTTGTAAAAAATACTTAACCTCTCTTTTGCTTCTTATTTCTAGATAATTAACCTCCTTCCATTTCAGCCTGCGGGCAGGAATTGGGTCTTAAGAGGACCCCAGGGACCCAAGAGAGGAGGGGGTTCCATCCTATGCCCCCCAACAACCACAAATTCAGAGGTGGAGCCTGGAGCTCCCACTTCCTGAGAAAAGAAAATGAGTCGACGGGTTCAAACAAAAAAAAGAAAGACTTTGGAGGAAAACTCCACTCTCCACTACTCTTTCCCTAGAATTATCAGTGTCAAAGAGCCAGGGGGATGCGTGGGGTTTAATGACTGCCAGAATGACATAACTGAAAGGCCAGGTTAGGCTTCTGATTTGAAATATATTGCTGCAATGGAAAGACACACTGACATATACATGCCACCTCAAACCTTAGCACAGCGAAAGGTCATGGTGAGTGAACATATGTGTCTTGCTGAAGATGGCACAAAGAACAGTGTATTAAGGAAAGTATGTGTTTTTCTGCAGTTGAAACACAGAGTATGCTGAAAAGTATAATAAGATTCCATATTGGAAAAGTACATTTCTGGCTGAGAGATAAAAACAGCATTTTCATTGAAACTGACAGACATCAAAATGCTGTGCACTATGACAACTCAGAGCACAGAGTGGGCCTTGCTTGCGAAATACAAAACTATGTTAGAATCTTGCATTTTAGGTGTGACAAAGGCCACTTTTCAGCACACAAGACTGACATTATGTAATTAAAAATGCATTTGTGAGTGATCAAAATGAACAGCAGCCCTTCACTTAAAGTTTGTCACATTAATTAATATTGCTGTGTGCAAAGAAAAAAAGACTCTGGGTTAGCCAAAATGACATTTCGGATGGACAGTGGTCTGATGTCAAAAAACAAACTTCTCCCACTTCTGGCTTTCTCTCAGGCCCAAGCAGAAGGATGTAGCTAGAGCGTGACCAGAATTTATTAGTGAGCTTTATAAACCGATCCTGAAATCAAGTGAAGCTGAACTTTGAAAAATAACCCAAATTGAAGAAGTGTTGTGGACTAAGTCCTGGCCGCACTGGGGGATGGCATGCAATAAAAGAAGATACAATATTTGCTGTCTCCCTTAACTCAGCTTTGGACTCCACAAGAGTGACTGATTATTATAGTGCAGGCCTCAGTCAACAGCTTAATGTGCAGACCTGGATCACGTGGGTTCAGGGAAATAGAAAACTGAAACTATCATTTGCACATGTTTATTATGTGGTCATTGACTTTCGTTGCAAATGTCAGTTCATTTAAGAATTCTGAGACTGAGAGACTTACAGGGTTTTGGCAGATGTTATTTTAAAGCTAATTTCAAGGTGATTGTGTTGCCACACATTTCATCCACATGCGATTTTTCGGGACTCAAGCTATAATCAAAAAACATTTCTAGCTTTCCCAAAAAAGGCCTGAGTCAAAAAATGTGTGAGCTGACCGTTAGTTAAATTAGGCATCTGGATATTAAATTTCACATCCACAACTATTATACTTTTTGAAGCAAGGGCAATAAACCATAGCACGCCCGAGCTATGGCATGCCAAAATGAAACTGCCATCTCCTGATCCATCATGAGGACGGGAATATTAATATCTATATATTTTGGCATTTATCAGTAAGTTACTAAAGTTTGCCTTGTAGGAACATTTTGAGGAAAGAACTGTCATGTTTAAAAATGCAATTGCTAGGATGTGTGTACCTCTTCGCTTCTCTTCAATCACATAGCTCCCCTACCCTATCCACAGGGAGGGGTTGGCTCTTGAGAGGAGGAAGAGAGAATAATCCTCCAATGGGAAAGTTAGCATCAATAAACCTGCACCTTCTAATTGTGATAATTGGAGGTGGGGGTTATACATTAAAAAACACTTGCTCT
Source organism: Ambystoma mexicanum (assembly GCF_040938575.1). NCBI lineage: Eukaryota > Metazoa > Chordata > Amphibia > Caudata > Ambystomatidae > Ambystoma > Ambystoma mexicanum. Next base: position 534,096,063 of record NC_090927.1, on the reverse strand, counting down.
ATGCAAGAGAGGATCAGGACAGCAGAATTTGACCATCAGGGGAGCTGCCTAAAATTTTTTTTAAAAACTTCAGAAGATAGGAGCTCAAATCTTCCAGGAACACTTGTCTAAAAGCACCTGCGGGAAAAGCGGAAGGAAGGTGGCTGAGTTTAACCTTACCAGGACAGCTGCCTATCAATTATGTGGGTGCCACTATTGAAAACTGAATTGAGATTTAACCTTGCCCGGGAGGACAGCCGTTGCGGAAGCCTAAAGCTGAGGGGAGCCAAAAAGAGAGGGGAAGCCTTTCCCTGCCTTTGACTGAAGTATCAGGACCAGATCCTGGTGTTCCCACAAGAGAGAGTCCTGGAGCCTGGCTGACATTCCTGTGCACCAAACCCAGAGAAAGCCCATCTAAGTAACTCGCCCAAAATGAAATTAAGTGTGGGGAGATCTGCTCGCCTTAATATTCTTCCGTGAATGGTGGGTGAGGAGAAAATTATGTAGACCCTTAGCACATTTGACTGAATTTTTATTTAATTAATTCCCAAACAGATTGATGCAGGTCAAGTTTGGAGGAGTTTGAAACCCCAAACCTTTTTCCTAGCGGGAACATACATTATAGACTTTTAAAGTAATTGGGGTGCCTTGATTTTTCCTGTTCACCCCTGATTTTTCAAATGAAAGGGATGTCCTTCCCTAAAACTAAATTCCCAACTGATACCCCTTCCCAAAACTTGTTTTTAAACACAAGATATATTTGTCACGTAAACGGAATTGATAACTGACATCCTTCCCAAACCTTGCCTTTAAAACAAACAAAATGCCTTTGTCCCTAAAACGTGAATCCCAATTGATACCTCTTCCCAAATCTTGCGTTTAAATAAAAAGTATACTTATCCTAACACAAAAATCCCAATTGTTACCACTCCTTAAACATTGTGTTAAACAAAAGGGGTGCCCATGGCCCCAAATTAAATTCCTCACTGTTCCCACTCCCTAGACCTGGCCTTTTAACAGAGTGGTGCTGCATATCACTGATGCCTAGGTTTTTTATGCTGTGTGGAGAGGCGTTTTGCAAAGTAAAACTAATGTAATTTCCATTGAACAATATGCACTCTTTCCTGAGAGTGAGTAAGTGATCTTGATCGCAAAAAAGATCTGTAGTGCTTTGGAGTGAAGTAGGAAGGAGTGATCTATCAATCCCAGGTATTGTCAATTGAATTGTGGGATTTCAAACTGCTAGCAATGTCAAGAGTGCAGGAACATTAACCGGACAAAGGTTCTTGTAAGATTGCTTTGAAAATTGAAATGTGTATGTTATTTAAAAGTAAACCCTTATCAAGAAGCGCTGATGTTTATGCTTCAGTCATGTCACCAAGTGTTCTCTAATTTGACAAAGGGGATTCATGGGGCAGGAGGGTTGAACCGATTATTTAGCCCGTGCTACATGTTTGTGAGACAGAAGTAAAATGCAGAAAAAGTGCATTTAAAAGTAACATCCTAAAAAGTCTGTTTTGTAATTCAAGCTTTGTTTTCGGCCACACAGAAGGGGCGGGTGTAATCCGTTCAAGTCATTATTCATTGACCCTATAATTTAAATAAATATATATTTTTTCTATACCCCATCCTGGTTCTTGGTTCACTGTTGGCACATGGGTGAGATTCACGTGGCTCTCTATGAGTCGTCAATAGGGTCAGCGATAAAAACGTAAGCAAATTATCGCTGGGCTACTTGATTGGGGCTTGGGGAACTCCATAAGTTAAGGGTGGTCTCTCAATATATTGCTACAGCTTCGACCTGAGAATAGCTTCAGACCCACCAACACATTATGCAACACTGGGCCTTCCTTTCCCACTATAACCTGTATCCCCTTCCTGTAACCCTTCACATCCCTTCTCTCCATATCTTTTCAAGTGCACCCTTAATATTCTAACCTTACCAGTATTCGTACATTCTATTACTGTAACCCCTTGTACAGTGCTCAACTTATCAATTTATATATATATATATAGATTACATGGCCACAGTAGTGGCCATGTAGTTATGATTAAGTTGCTGTTTCCATAGAAGAGCACTTTTTGGGCGGTTTATAACTTCGCAGCCCCTGGACGAATACTCACCAAACTTTGCAAAATAAGTATATGACCCACTCTGAATTTTGTTTTGCAAAGTTTGGTGAGGATTCGTCCAGGGGGGGAAAAGTTATAGGTGGGGGTCCCAATTTCTTTTTCCCATAGACTGAATGGGAAAATTGTTTTGCTTGCGCCTACAGCCCAAACCGCTGGACGGATTTTCAACAACTTTGGACCAGGAGCAGTGGCTTGGTCCCGAAAGCGTCCTTTTGCAAATTTGGTGAAAATCCGTCCAGGAGATTTTTAAAAAATGACCAAAAAGTAGGTCAGAAAAAATTAGTGATATCTGTGCCCGCTTCGTTGACACACTTCCCTGTTCGCTCCGCGGACAGGCCAGGGATTGGGCAAGCGACTGGCGTGATGTCCGCGGACATGTTACGTGCTTTCCCATTGGCTGCGGTGCAAATGTGCAGTGCGTCAATTTTGAAAGACGCCCGCCATCTTTGTTCATCCCGAGGGATCTGCCGCCTGCTACTACGGTAATGCCCGTGTCTTCCTCCCGTTACCCCCACCCCCTCCCACTCATGCTCCGTGTCTCCTTCCTGTCCCCCCCACCCCTGCTCATGCCCCATGTCTCCCCTGTTCCTCCAGCCCCCGCTCATGGCATCGGCAAACAGTGGCCTGTGGAGGGCCGAGGAGCGGGATCTGCCGCCTGCAAACTAAGCTTATGTCTGTGTTTTCCTCCCGTTCTCCCCCACCCACCGCTCATGCCCGTGTCTCCCTTCTTCCCCACACCCCCCGCTCATGCCCTGTGTCTCCCTTCTTTCCCCCCACCCCCTGCTCATGCCTCGTGTCTCCCTTTTTCCCTCCACCCCCGCTCATTCCCCGTGTCTCCCTTCTTTCCCCCACCCATGCCCCGTGTCTCCCTTCTCCCCCCCACCCCAGCTCATGCCCTGTGTCGTCCTTCTTTCCCCCCCACGCCCCGCTCGTGCACTGTGTCTCCCTTCCTTCCTCCCACCCCCCACTCATGCCCCGTGTCTCCCTTCTTCCCCCGACCCACCACTCATGCCCTGTGTCTCCCTCGTGTTACCCCCCACCCCCGCTGATGCCCCGTGTCTCCCTTCTTTCCACCCCCCACCCCCGCTCATGCCCCGTGTCTCCCTTCTTTCCCCCTCATCCTCCGCTCATGCCCTGTGTCTCCCTTCTTCCCCCCCACCCCCCACTCATGCCCCGTGTCTCCCTTCTTTCCACCCCCCACCCCCGCTCATGCCCTGTGTCTCCCTTCTTTCCACCCCCCACCCCTGCTCATGCCCCGTGTCTCCCTTCTTTCCCCCCCAAACCCCGCTCATGCCCCGTGTCTCGCTTCTTTCCCCCCCACCCCCCGCTCAGGCCCTGTGACTCCCTTCTTCCCTCCCACCCCCCGCTCATGCCGCATGTCTCCCTTCTTCCCCCCACCCCCCGCTCATGCCCTGTGTCTCACATCTTTCCCCACCCCCACCCCCGGGTCATGCCCCGTGTCTTCCTTCTTTCCTCCCCGCCCCATGCTCATGCCCCATGTCTCCCTTCTTCCCTCCCACCCCCCGCTCATGTCCCGTGTCTCACTTCTTCCCCCACCCCCCGCTCATGCCCCGTGTCTCCCTTCTCCCCCCACCCCTCGCTCATGCTCCGTGTCTCCCTTCTTCCTCCTCCACCCCCCGCTCATGCCCCGTGTCTGCCCTGTTCCCCCCACCTCCCGCTCATGTCCCGTGTCTCCTTCCTGTACCCCCCACCCCCCGCTCATGCCCCATGTCTCCCTTCTTCCCCCCACCCCAGCTCATTCCCCGTGTCTTCCTTCTCCTCCCACACCCCCCGCTCATGCCCTGTGTCTCCCTTCTCCCCCCCGCTCAGGCCCGTGTCTCCCTTCTTTCCCCCCACCCCCTGCTCATGCCCCATTTCTCCCTTCTTTCCCCTCCCCACCCCCCCGCTCAGGCCGCGTGTCTCCCTTCTTTCCCCCCCATGCCCCGTGTCTTCCTTCTTTCCCCTCACCCCCCTGCTCATGCCCCATGTTTCCCTTCTTCCCCCCACCCCCATTCATGCCCCGTGTCTCCCTTCTTCCCCCCCACCCCCCGCTCATGCCCTGTGACTTCCTTCTGTCCACCCCCACCCCCCGCTCATGCCCCGTGTCTCCCTTCTTCCCCCCACCCCCTGCTCATGCCCCGTGTCTCCCTTCTCCCCTCCACCCCCTGCTCATGCGCCGTGTCTCCCTTCTTCCACCCCCCACCCCCTGCTCATGCCCCGTGTCTCTGTTCTTCCCCTCCACCTCCTGCTCATGCCCCATGTCTCCCTCCTTTCCCCCCCACGACGTGCTCATGCCACGTGTCTCCCTTCTTCCCCCCACACCCCCCGCTCATGCCCCGTGTCTCCCTTCTGTCCACCCCCACCCCCCGCTCATGCCCCGTGTCTTCCTTCTTCCCCCCCACCCCCCGCTCATGCCCCGTGTCTCCCTTCTACCCCCACCTGCTCATGTCCCGTGTCTCTCTTCTTCCCCCACCCCCTGCTCATGCCCCGTGTCTCCCTTCTCCCCCCCGCTCATGCCCCGTGTCTCCCTTCTTCCCACCCACCCGCCGCTCATGCCCCGTGTCTCCCTTCTTCCCCCCCACCCCCCGCTCATGCCCCGTGTCTCCCTTCTTTCCCCCACCCCCTGCTTATGCCCCGTGTCTTCCTTCTTTCCCCCCACCCCCCGCTCATGCCCGTGTCTTCCTTCTTCCCCCCACCCCCGCGCATGCCCCGTGTCTCCCTTCTTGCCCCCCACCCCCTGCTCAGGCCCCGTGTCTCCCTTCTTGCACCCCCCACCCCCTGCTCATGCCCCGTGTCTCCCTTCTTCCCCCACCCCGCGCTCATGCCCTGCGTCTCCCTTCTTCCCCCACACCCCCGCTCATGCCCTGTGTCTCCCTTCTTCCCCCCACCCCCGCTCATGCCCCGTGTCTCCCTTCTTTCCCCCCCACCCCATGCTCATGCCCTGTGTCTCCCTTCTTCCCCCCACCCACTGCTCATGCCCCGTGTGGCCCTTCTTACCCCCCACCCCCTGCTCATGTCCCGTGTCTCCCTTCTTCCCCCCCACCCCCGCTCATGCCCTGTGTCTCCCTTCTCCCCCCACCCCTCGCTCATGCCCCGTGTCTCCCTCATGTTACCCCCACCCCCCGCTCAGGCCCCATGTCTCCCTTCTTCCCCCCACCCCCCGCTCATGCCCTGTGTCTCCCTTCTTCCCCCCCCACCCCCCGCTCATGCCCTGTGTCTCCCTTCTCCCTCCCCGCTCATGCCCTGTGTCTCCCTTCTTTCCCCCACCCCCCGCTCATGCCCTGTGTCTTCCTTCTTTCCCCCCCACCCCCCGCTCATGCCCTGTGTCTCCCTTCTCACCCCCACCTCCCTGCTCATGCCCCGTTTCTCCCTTCTTCCCCCCCACCCCCGCTCATGCCCCGTGTCTCCCTTCTTCCCCCCTCCCCCGCTCATGCCCCGTGTCTCCCTCGTGTTACCCCCGCTCATGCCCCGTGTCTTCGTTCTTTCCACCCCTCGCTCATGCCCCGTGTCTTCCTTCTTTCCCCCCCACCCCCCGCTCATTCCCTGTGTCTCCCTTCTTTCCCCCCACCCCCGCTGATGCCCCGTGACTCCCTTCTTCCCCCCCACCCATTGCTCATGCTCAGTGTCTCCCGTCTTTCCTCCCCCACCCCCCGCTCATGCGCTGTGTCTCCCTTCTTCCCCCCCCACCCCCGCTCATGCCCCATGTCTTCCTTTTCCCCATCCCCACCCCCGCTCATGCCCCGTGTCTTCCTTCTTTCCCCCCACCCCCCACTCATGCCCCGTGTCTCCCTTCCCCCCCACCCCCAGCTCATGCCCTGTGTCTTCCTTCTTTCCCCCCATGCCCCGCTCATGCACCGTGTCTCCCTTTCTTCCTCCCACCCCCACTCATGCCCCGTGTCTCCCTTCTTCCCCCCACCCACCACTCATGCCCTGTGTCTCCCTCGTGTTACCCCCCACCCCCGCTGATGCCCCGTGTCTCCCTTCTTTCCACCCCCTACCCCCGCTCATGCCCCGTGTCTCCCTTCTTTCCCCCCACCCTCCGCTCATGCCCTGTGTCTCCCTTCTTCCCCCCCGCTCATGCCCCGTGTCTCCCTTCTTTCCACCCCCCACCCCTCGCTCATGCCCTGTGTCTCCCTTCTTTCCACCCCCCACCCCTGCTCATGCCCCGTGTCTCCCTTCTTTCCCCCCCAAACCCCGCTCATGCCCCGTGTCTCCCTTCTTCCACCCTCCAACCCCCGCTCATGCCTGTGTCTCCCTTCTTTCCACCCCCCACCCCCTGCTCATGCCCCGTGTCTCTCTTCTTCCCCTCCACCCCCTGCTCATGCCCAATGTCTCCCTCTTTTCCCCCCCACGACCTGCTCATGCTACGTGTCTCCCTTCTTCCCCCCACACCCCCCGCTCATGCCCCGTGTCTCCCTTCTGTCCACCCCCACCCCCCGCTCACGCCCTGTGTCTTCCTTCTTCCCCCCACCCCCTGCTCATGCCCGTGTCTCTCATCTTCCCCCCCACCCCCCGCTCATGCCCCGTGTCTTCCTTCTTTCCACCCCTGGCTCATGCCCCGTGTCTTCCTTCTTTCCCCCCCACCCACCGCTCATGCCCTGTGTCTCCCTTCTTTCCCCCCACCCCCCGCTGATGCCCCGTGACTCCCTTCTTCCCCCCACCCCCTGCTCATGCTCAGTGTCTCCCTTCTTTCCTCCCCCCACCCCCCGCTCATGCGCTGTGTCTCCCTTCTTCCCCCCCACCCCCACTCATGCCCCATGTCTTCCTTTTCCCCATCCCCACCCCCGCTCATGCCCCGTGTCTTCCTTCTTTCCCCCCACCCCCCGCTCATGCCCCGTGTCTCCCTTCTTCCCCCCACCACCCGCTCATGCCCCGTGTCTCCCTTCTCCCCCCCACCCCCAGCTCATGCCCTGTGTCTTCCTTCTTCCCCCCACGCCCCGCTCATGCACCGTGTCTCCCTTCCTTCCTCCCACCCCCCACTCATGCCCCGTGTCTCCCTTCTTCCCCCCACCCACCACACATGCCCTGTGTCTCCCTCGTGTTACCCCCCACCCCTGCTGATGCCCCCTACCCCCGCTCATGCCCCGTGTCTCCCTTCTTTCCCCTCACCCTCCGCTCATGCCCTGTGTCTCCCTTCTTCCCCCCCACCCCCCGCTCATGCCCCGTGTCTCCCTTCTTTCCATCCCCCACCCCCCGTTCATGCCCTGTGTCTCCCTTCTTTCCACCCCCCACCCCTGCTCATGCCCCGTGTCTCCCTTCTTCCCCCCACCCACCACTCATGCCCTGTGTCTCCCTCGTGTTACCCCCCCACCCCTGCTGATGCCCCGTGTCTCCCTTCTTTCCACCCCCTACCCCCGCTCATGCCCCGTGTCTCCCTTCTTTCCCCTCACCTCCCTGCTCATGCCCCGTTTCTCCCTTCTTCCCCCCCACCCCCGCTCATGCCCCGTGTCTCCCTTCTTCCCCCCTCCCCCGCTCATGCCCCGTGTCTCCCTCGTGTTACCCCCGCTCATGCCCCGTGTCTTCGTTCTTTCCACCCCTCGCTCATGCCCCGTGTCTTCCTTCTTTCCCCCCCACCCCCCGCTCATTCCCTGTGTCTCCCTTCTTTCCCCCCACCCCCGCTGATGCCCCGTGACTCCCTTCTTCCCCCCCACCCCCTGCTCATGCTCAGTGTCTCCCTTCTTTCCTCCCCCACCCCCCGCTCATGCGCTGTGTCTCCCTTCTTCCCCCCCCACCCCCGCTCATGCCCTATGTCTTCCTTTTCCCCATCCCCACCCCCGCTCATGCCCCGTGTCTTCCTTCTTTCCCCCCACCCCCCACTCATGCCCCGTGTCTCCCTTCCCCCCCACCCCCAGCTCATGCCCTGTGTCTTCCTTCTTTCCCCCCATGCCCCGCTCATGCACCGTGTCTCCCTTCCTTCCTCCCACCCCCACTCATGCCCCGTGTCTCCCTTCTTCCCCCCACCCACCACTCATGCCCTGTGTCTCCCTCGTGTTACCCCCCACCCCCGCTGATGCCCCGTGTCTCCCTTCTTTCCACCCCCTACCCCCGCTCATGCCCCGTGTCTCCCTTCTTTCCCCCCACCCTCCGCTCATGCCCTGTGTCTCCCTTCTTCCCCCCCGCTCATGCCCCGTGTCTCCCTTCTTTCCACCCCCCACCCCTCGCTCATGCCCTGTGTCTCCCTTCTTTCCACCCCCCACCCCTGCTCATGCCCCGTGTCTCCCTTCTTTCCCCCCCAAACCCCGCTCATGCCCCGTGTCTCCCTTCTTCCACCCTCCGACCCCCGCTCATGCCTGTGTCTCCCTTCTTTCCACCCCCCACCCCCTGCTCATGCCCCGTGTCTCTCTTCTTCCCCTCCACCCCCTGCTCATGCCCAATGTCTCCCTCCTTTCCCCCCCACGACCTGCTCATGCTACGTGTCTCCCTTCTTCCCCCCACACCCCCCGCTCATGCCCCGTGTCTCCCTTCTGTCCACCCCCACCCCCCGCTCACGCCCTGTGTCTTCCTTCTTCCCCCCACCCCCTGCTCATGCCCGTGTCTCTCATCTTCCCCCCCACCCCCCGCTCATGCCCCGTGTCTTCCTTCTTTCCACCCCTGGCTCATGCCCCGTGTCTTCCTTCTTTCCCCCCCACCCACCGCTCATGCCCTGTGTCTCCCTTCTTTCCCCCCACCCCCCGCTGATGCCCCGTGACTCCCTTCTTCCCCCCACCCCCTGCTCATGCTCAGTGTCTCCCTTCTTTCCTCCCCCCACCCCCCGCTCATGCGCTGTGTCTCCCTTCTTCCCCCCCACCCCCACTCATGCCCCATGTCTTCCTTTTCCCCATCCCCACCCCCGCTCATGCCCCGTGTCTTCCTTCTTTCCCCCCACCCCCCGCTCATGCCCCGTGTCTCCCTTCTTCCCCCCACCACCCGCTCATGCCCCGTGTCTCCCTTCTCCCCCCCACCCCCAGCTCATGCCCTGTGTCTTCCTTCTTCCCCCCACGCCCCGCTCATGCACCGTGTCTCCCTTCCTTCCTCCCACCCCCCACTCATGCCCCGTGTCTCCCTTCTTCCCCCCACCCACCACACATGCCCTGTGTCTCCCTCGTGTTACCCCCCACCCCTGCTGATGCCCCGTGTCTCCCTTCTTTCCACCCCCTACCCCCGCTCATGCCCCGTGTCTCCCTTCTTTCCCCTCACCCTCCGCTCATGCCCTGTGTCTCCCTTCTTCCCCCCCACCCCCTGCTCATGCCCCGTGTCTCCCTTCTTTCCATCCCCCACCCCCCGTTCATGCCCTGTGTCTCCCTTCTTTCCACCCCCCACCCCTGCTCATGCCCCGTGTCTCCCTTCTTCCCCCCACCCACCACTCATGCCCTGTGTCTCCCTTGTGTTACCCCCCCACCCCTGCTGATGCCCCGTGTCTCCCTTCTTTCCACCCCCTACCCCCGCTCATGCCCCGTGTCTCCCTTCTTTCCCCTCACCCTCCGCTCATGCCCTGTGTCTCCCTTCTTCCCCCCCACCCCCCGCTCATGCCCCGTGTCTCCCTTCTTTCCACCCCCCACCCCCCGTTCATGCCCTGTGTCTCCCTTCTTTCCACCCCCCACCCGTGCTCATGCCCCGTGTCTCCCTTCTTTCCCCCCCAAACCCCGCTCATGCCCCGTGTCTCCCTTCTTCCACCCTCCAACCCCCGCTCATGCCCTGTGTCTCCCTTCTTTCCACCCCCCACCCCCCGCTCACGCCCGTGTCTTCCTTCTTCCCCACCACCCCCCGCTCATGCCCTGTGTCTCTCATCTTTCCCCACCCCACCCCCGCTCATGCCCCGTGTCTTCCTTCTTTCCTCCCCACCCCCCGCTCATGCCCCGTGTCTCCCTTCTTCCCTCCCACCCCCCGCTCATGCCCCGTGTCTCCCTTCTCCCCCCACCCCTCGCTCATGCCCCGTGTCTCCCTTCTTCCCCCCACCCCTGCTCATGCCCCGTGTCTTCCTTCTTCCCCCCCACCCCCCGCTCATGCCCTGTGTCTCCCTTCTCCCCCCCACCCCCGCTCAGGCCCCGTGTCTCCCTTCTTTCCCCCCACCCCCTGCTCATGCCCCGTTTCTCCCTTCTTTCCCCTCCCCACCCCCCGCTCAGGCCCCGTGTCTCCCTTCTTTCCCCCCCCATGCCCCATGTCTTCCTTCTTTCCCCTCACCCCCCCCGCTCATGCCCCGTGTGTCCTTTCTTCCCCCCACCCCCCATTCATGCCCCGTGTCTCCCTTCTTCCCCCCCACCCCCCGCTCATGCCCTGTGACTTCCTTCTGTCCACCCCCACCCCCCGCTCATGCCCCGTGTCTCCCTTCTTCCCCCCCACCCACCGCTCATGCCCCGTGTCTCCCTTCTCCCCTCCACCCCCTGCTCATGCGCCGTGTCTCCCTTCTTCCACCCCCCACCCCCCGCTCATGCCCCGTGTCTCTCTTCTTCCCCCCCCACGACCTGCTCATGCCACGTGTCTCCCTTCTTCCCCCCCACACCCTCCACTCATGCCCCGTGTCTCCCTTCTGTCCACCCCCACCCCCCGCTCACGCTCCGTGTCTTCCTTCTTCCCCCCATCCCCCGCTCATGCCCCGTGTCTCCCTTCTACCCCCCACCTGCTCATGCCCCGTGTCTCTCTTCTTCCCCATCCCCTGCTCATGCCCCGTGTCTCCCTTCTTCCCCCCCGCTCATGCCCCGTGTCTCCCTTCTTCCCCCCCACCCGCCGCTCATGCCCCGTGTCTCCCTTCTTCCCCCCACCCCCCGCTCATGCCCCGTGTCTCCCTTCTTTCCCCCAACCCCCCGCTCATGCCCCGTGTCTCCCTTCTTTCCCCCACCCCCTGCTTATGCCCCGTGTCTTCCTTCTTTCCCCCCAGCTCCCCGCTCATGCCCCGTGTCTTCCTTCTTCCCCCCACCCCCACTCATGCCCCGTGTCTCCCTTCTTCCCCCCCACCCCCCGCTCAGGCCCCGTGTCTCCCTTCTTGCACCCCCCACCCCCTGCTCATGCCCCGTGTCTCCCTTCTTCCCCCCCACCCCCGCTCATGCCCTGCGTCTCCCTTCTTCCCCCCCACCCCCCGCTCATGCCCCGTATCTCCCTTCTTCCCCCCACCCCCGCTCATGCCCCGTGTCTCCCTTCTTTCCCCCCCACCCCATGCTCATGCCCTGTGTCTCCCTTCTTCCCCCCTCCCCCTGCTCATGCCCCGTGTGGCCCTTCTTACCCCCACCCCCTGCTCATGTCCCGTGTCTCCCTTCTCCCCCCCCACCCCTGCTCATGCCCTGTGTCTCCCTTCTCCCCCCACCCCTCGCTCATGCCCCGTGTCTCCCTCATGTTACCCACACCCCCCGCTCAGGCCCCATGTCTCTCTTCTTCCCCCCACCCCCCGCTCATGCCCTGTGTCTCCCTTCTTTCCCCCCACCCCCCGCTCATGCCCTGTGTCTTCCTTCTTTCCCCCCCACCCACCGCTCATGCCCTGTGTCTCCCTTCTCACCCCCACCCCCCGCTCATGCCCCGTGTCTCCCTTCTTCCCCCCCACCCCCCGCTCATGCCCCGTGTCTCCCTTCTTCCCCCCACCCCCCGCTCATGCCCCGTGTCTCCCTCGTGTTACCCCCTGCTCATGCCCCGTGTCTTCCTTCTTTCCACCCCTCGCTCATGCCCCGTGTCTTCCTTCTTTCCCCCCCACCCCCCGCTCATGCCCTGTGTCTCCCTTCTTTCCCCTACCCCCCGCTGATGCCCCGTGACTCCCTTCTTCCCCCCCACCCCCTGCTCATGCTCAGTGTCTCCCTTCTTTCCTCCCCCCACCCCCCGCTCATGCGCTGTGTCTCCCTTCTTCCCCCCCACCCCTGCTCATGCCCCATGTCTTCCTTTTCCCCATCCCCACCCCCTCTCATGCCCCGTGTCTTCCTTCTTTCCCCCCAACCCCCCGCTCATGCCCCGTGTCTCCCTTCTTCCCCCCACCACCCGCTCATGCCCCGTGTCTCCCTTCTCCCCCCCCACCCCCTGCTCATGCCTGTGTCTCCCTTCTTCCCCCCACCCCCGCTCATGCCCCGTGTCTCCCTTCTTCCCCCCCACCCCCGGCTCTTGCCCCGTGTCTCCCTTCTTTCCCCCCACCCCTTGCTCATGCCCTGTGTCTGCCCTGTTCCCCCGCTCATGCCCCGTATCTCCCTCCTGTCCCCCCACCCCCGCTCATGCCCCGTGTCTCCCTTCTTTCCCCCCACCCCTGCTCATGCCCCGTGTCTGCCCTGTTCCCCCGCTCATGCCCCGTATCTCCCTCCTGTACCCCCGCTCATGCCTCGGGTCTTTCTCCTGCACCCCCCACCCCCGCTCAAGCCCTGTGTCTCCCTCCTGTACCCCCCACCCCCGCTCATGCCCTGTGTCTCCCTTCTTTCTCCTCCCACCCCCCGCTCATGCCCTGTGTCTCCCTTCTCCCCCCCACCCCTCGCTCATGCCCCGTGTCTCCCTTGTTCCCACCCACCCCCCGCTCATGCCCCGTGTCTCCCTTCTTCCCCCCTCACCCCCGCTCATGCCCCATGTCTCCCTTCTTCCTCCCCCACCCCCCGCTCATGCCCCGTGTCTGCCCTGTTCCCTCCACCCCCCGCTCATGCCCCGTGTCTCCCTCCTGTATCCCCACCCCCCGCTCATGCCCCGTGGCTCCCTCCTGTACCCCCCTTCCCCCGCTCATGCCCCGTGTCTCCCTTCTTCCCCCACCCCCCGCTCATGCCCCGTATCTCCCTTCTCCCCCTCACCCCCGCTCATGCCCCGTGTCTTCCTTCTTTCCCCCCCACCCCCTGCTCATGCCCCATGTCTTCCTCGTGTACCCCCCACCCCCGCTCATGCCCCTTGTCTCCCTCGTGTTACCCCCCACCCCCGCTCATGCCCCGTGTCTCTCTCCTGGACTTCCCGACCCCCTGCTGATGCCCTGTTGTGTTCTCTTTATACACCCCACCTTCTCTTTCCCTGGTGTCTATCTTGGTAAAAGATTTCCCTTCCTACTGCGGTGTCCCGGTTTGGGAAGAAAAACCTTTTTTTACCACCCCGGGTTCCCACTTTGAGAATCTAGGATGCTAGTGGTCTTCCTCCATTGAAAAGGACGTTATGGTTACGTTGCATTAATATAAAACTATGCAATTCAGTAAAAAAAATGTGTTAAAGTGACTTTATGGTTAAGTTGCACTAATAAAAACCTATGAAATTCAGGAAAAACATCTTTGTTAAAGGGACGTTATGGTTAAGTTGCGCTACTAAAAACCTATGAAATTCAGTAAAAAACTTTGTTAAAGGGATGCTATGGTTAAGTTGCGCTACTAAAAACCTATGAAATTCAGTGAAAAAAACTTTGTTAAAGGGACGTTATGGTTCCCAGTAAAACCGAAAAACCCTTGAAATTCGTCAGTTATGGTAAGCTAAGTAACCATAACTCGCGTCACCACCGTGCACTACTAAGACTAACACCCAGGACATCAAAGATGACATCACAAAAATGTTATCTGTATCGTAACCAAACAAGTGGGTATTAACTGCGTCAGTGCGAGAGGTCCTTTCCAAATATATAGACACCAGCCTTTAATTATTAGGATATCACGTAAAGTCATAGACCTTCAAAGATGGCGGATATTATTCCACGCGCAACTTTAGAGCTTTAGAGACATCTCGATTACAGCTCGATCAGAGTCACATGACTATGACGTGTTTGGTCAGAAAGGCAGTAGTGATCACATGATCCAATGTAGAGAGTGAGACGGAGCGCTCGCGTAACGCGTTAACGCTCACTTGGTTACCTTTTAAAAACAATAGCGGGAGTGCAACCAAATGGATTACAAATGGCATGACGAAGCTCTTTGAATAGAGCGGAACGCGTGGTGAAATCCACCCGGTGAGGTACTCATCATGCTTTTTACCTGGTCTGCATAGAATTGAATAAGAATTTTTTAACACTGATGCTCATTATTGCAATGGAGAAATAAAATATATATGTTTTCACCAAAGCGGTCTAGAGTGCTTGGGCATTATTGTGCTATGATATTCTTAGCCTTAAACACCTCTCTGGCTGGAATTTGTAGTTTGATACATTTTTGAAATGTTGTCAGCTTAGCCAAGCTGTAGCCCGGTAGCACCAGCTATTTGATAGAGGTAGAGGCAGAGATCTTTAGCTAAACGTGGATTTTTGAATTTAAACAGGAACTGCAGCCACCTCCCGTGATAGTGTGTTAGGGAGAATTCCCTCTTTAGGCTGAATTTCCTAACCCAGTGAGTCCCCCAGCAGCTTTGCTGGATTTCTGGAGTTTGTTTTTTTCTCCTGCCAAGAGTGAGACTCTTTTTCTCCCATTCTTGGACATGATTTATGGTGTTCCTTTGACTGTTAATGTGTTTTATGGGCTATGGGGTCCTTTACTCCATAGGGTCTCATGTGTTTTTACTATGTGTGTTACACAGCACCCTCCTTGCAGTGACACAGGGGTGTCATAGTGACACCCCACCATAGACTCCATACCCTGGGACTGACTACTGTCTCCCAGGGCATGTAAAATCACCATTGGCTTTACTAGTCCCAAATTATTAACAGAAACCGGTACAAACCATCATATTGTGGACGTACTGGTCGGGGCAATTCGATTGCCCCGGGGTCTGTTAGTCGAGGGGGCACGTCTCCATCCCCCCTGATCAAGTTTTGGCTGGTGGCAGTGGATACTACTTTTTATATTCGATCGCGAATATATCCCTATGGGATTTTCCCATTGTTCGAGGCTACCAACTTTAATTATTTAATTCTCATAGCCTCGAACATACCCCCGGTTTATTTAATTAATATTAATTCGCCGGTTGGTATTTTTTGCCAGGACTCGATTCTAAAATGGCGTTTGTGTTCTCTTCTGTGACTCCAACCCAAGTCGAGCCCTTTGTTACACTTTTTGGCGGGCTTCTCTACAGAAGCCTCCAAAAGTGGTGCCACTCTGTCTGGGTACCACAGGGGGCGTGGGAGGAGGTTTAGGCACCCTGGACTGAGTTACCTTGGTAACTCAAGTCGCACTCTTGTGTGATTGGCCCAAGTGATGAGCCGGCCGGCTCACCACTTAGCATGTTTGATTGACAGCTAGGCTGAGTGAATGGGGGTGTGCTGCATAAAAGCAGGGCTTTGGGGACTGGAACTTCAGAAGTCACCACAGGACCTGAGAATCCGACGAGGGAGAAGCTGAGCCGACCTACCAGGACGACACCACCGGTGGAGCCCTGCGGAACCGGCTCACCACTTCCCGACGACAGAGAAGATCTCCCGGCTGGAGAGGCTTCTTCCCCTGACTGGTGGGCACAACCAGTTTACCTTCTTTTCCTCGCATCCCAGGACGTCTTGTGGTCGAATTGCCCGTGCCAAGCACCCCGGCAACCGGATAGCCACTTACCACTGGACCGCGAATAAAAAGACTGCTCCTTTTACCTGAGAACTCCGTGGCTGGTTTCTTCCCTGGCAGTGCAACGGACTCCTGTCTTCCTCCCCGACGATATCCTCTCTTCCCCCGGACGGAGCACCGACTTGCATCCGCTGCCAGGAACAACTGCCCCCGCTGGAGTATTCTCACCACTTTAAGGTACCGTGTCCGCCATGCCTCCTTTTCTAAAGATTGCTACAAGGTAATAATAATCCCTTAACCTTCTGGACTGGGCTGACCGCCTTGACCATCTAACTGGTCCCTTTCTTTGGTCCAACTCTTTTTGAACCTTTTCAAGACTTTTGTGCACTGCAACCTTGTGACCTTGGACACATTTCGTTCTGATCCTCTTAACGTGGATCCGGCCTTCTGAACTCTAACTTCACGGTTTACTTTGCCTTCCTCTCTTGTTATGTTCTTGTGAAAGTGTTGGGATCTGTTTCAAATTATACTCTGCTTTTCTCTCCCTTTTTAAAACGAATTATTAGAGTGCCTTCTGCGTTAAGCGCTCACCGCTGTCTGAAAATAAGTGGGGCTTTACTTAAGACTTGTCTAATATTCTTTTAAGGGAGTGTATATCTTTTAGTGACCGTGTTTCTTAACTGCTTAACCTTAGTGCCTGTGTGTTTTACTAGATGTGATTTTAAATACATAAGTATATCTCTTTTACACCAATCTCTGGTCAGTGTTACTTGTTCTACTGTGTTCTTCTGACCTATTGTGAATACTCTGTATACTGCCTAACTCTTCTTGAGGGAAGTCTGACTGCTCAGCCACAGCTACCAAGTGAATCTGTGTGGTACAGACTGCTACCAAGTGGGTTTACTGCCAAACACCTGTAGTCTTAAATCTTTGGCAGTGGTCCCAGAGGGAACTTCACAAGTTGCTGCCTAACATAGTGCAATTTTGCACACACTGAATGAACTTTGTACATATATCACGGTATAGCACCCTTCGCTTTAGACAAATTAAGAGGAGCAGGGCATTGTTCACGCACCTTTATATAAAGCGTAAAGGGTAGACCCTCAGACTAGACTACTGTCAATAACAGTTAGTCATATTTAAAAGTATAATTCTTGAATTTCTCTTAATAATCTGGGCATTTGAATGAATCCATCGAGCATCAAAATTACAACATCAGATACAACAGAAACACTTACTGTTGATATCAGGATGGCAGACCAGGTAGAAGCAAAGAGAATAGCAGCGGCACTCATTCTCTTCAATCAGGACAAGTCGATTGCGGATAACAGTGGAGACAACAGTTTACCAGCCAGTTTGACTGTTCAACAGAAAATGGACAAACTGGAGAGAGTCAAGAGAAGAGAGATATCCAAATGGTGGGAAGCAATAGCATTACAGATGTATTTAGAGGCCAAGCGCATTCCCAGAGGACTGAGAATATTGACAATTCCAACATTTGAGGACATGGATCCCTTGCTCATAGAGGAATGGACAAGCCATACAAATACTTGCTCCTTCAGAATGATAGAAAGTCTGATCAAGTATGCCAAGCTGGATAGAACCAAGTTGACTAAAGAAATAGAAGACATGGAAGAGCAACTTTTCTCCTCTGAGGAAGGAGATGAATGTAAAAAGAGAATGGCAAGATTAGAGGAAAACTTAGAAAGATTCGAAGGAGAAATAAGATTAAGAAAACAACTCAAATTTAAACGAGATAGGCTTGACTATGAGCAAGGTAGAATCTACACTTTTGCTAAAAGATTTGATGGCCCAATAAAAGCCAGAATGGAACAACAAGAAGCAAAAAAGGTATCGATCACAGCACAAGTGGATGACCCAAGTAGTTCTGAAATAGAAACCTCAGATGTGGAAATGGGAATATCCAAAAAGCTGAATTTTTTAGACGAGTTCAAACTGTTACACATGGACAGTCGATCAGACAAAAGAGGAAGAGGCCAAGCAGCAAGCCGAGGAAGAGGACAAAGAGGAAGAATGGCCAAGTCATCACAAGGAGGGCCAGCCGATCCAGACAGCATGAACAAAATAGCTACAAGATCTGGCAGCAATCAGAAGGGGAAGCCGAGAGGCAAGAAGACATGAAATAAAAAATGTCAACATCTCATCAAGAGCACTATCCCCGGGAGAAGAATTCATTTTACAACTTGGACTATCATACAGCCCCACCAATGCATATGATTTCACAGCGACAAGAATTGATTTATTCAAATTCACTAGAAAGCTCAAACTGACAAAGTTGTATGCAACACAAGTCAAAGAACGTAAACAAACCACACAAGGGGACACATTATCACCCTTTCCCCTTACGGAGTCAGACATGACAATATTAACATGTCTGAATGAACTTCAATTAAATCCATACTCAAGGGAACAAGAAAGTATGATAAATGACAATGACTTACAAGAGAGGTTTGGTATTGATACTGGCATGAGCAGCGCAAGCAATTTGAGACCTAAATCAGTTTTTTGTCCTAACATCACATGTAGTGCCATTGACATTTTTAAAGAACTAGTTGTCAAAGATTTAAAATCCTTATCTGGGATTGCACGGAACAACAGAATCAAAAATCTGAATCCATCACAACTACAAACTCTGGAACATCTAAAAAATGATCACACAATAGTGCTCAGACCGTCAGACAAAGGTGGAGGAGTGGTAGTCATGAACAAAGAGAACTATATCAAAGAAGCAAATAGACAACTAGGCAACACCATGCACTATGAAAAAGTTGAAATGATAATTCTGAATGAGACTAAAACAACATTCTTCTCTCTACTAGACATTTGGTGTGAAGAAGCACTAATTGATGATGATGAATACCTATTCCTCAAGATGACACATCCAACTACACCAATTAATTACTTTAATCCTAAAATTCACAAGGGATTAGAGGATCCACCTGGTCGTCCAATAGTTTCCTCAATTGGAAGTTTATTGGAGAACACGTCAAGATTTTTTAATTACATCTTTCAGCCTTTTGTTCTCAGTTTAAATTCATATATTCAGGACACTGCTGATCTGTTAATCAAGTTAAAAGACATTAATTGGGAAGCCAATTATCTTTTGGTATCTTTAGATGTCACATCACTTTATACTTCTATAGGACATCAATATGGTCTGAAAGCCTGCAAATACTTCCTTGATGGAAGATCAGTGAGTTATCACAAGCATAATCAAATGCTTTTGGATATGCTTCAGTTCTGTTTGGTAAATAATTACTTTTTATATGATGATGTTCTCTTTCGGCAAAAACAGGGAACAGCCATGGGTTCATGCATGGCACCAACCTATGCCAACCTCTATATGGGATGGTGGGAAATGAATGTAGCCTGGAGAGAAGAGCTTGAATTCTATACCAAACATATAATAGTCTGGTATAGATTTATAGATGATCTATTCCTTATATGGGATGACAGTGAACAACTAATGGAGGAATACACTAACATCCTCAATGAGAACATCTTCAATTTGGAACTAACCAGTGTAATGAATAAAAAAGAGTTGGTATTTCAAGATGTTCAATTCAATATAGAAAACAATAATCTGAAATCCAGCCTGTATAGAAAGGAAACAAGCTCTAATTCCACGCTGCACGCTAATAGCCACCATCCCTTTCCCCTGAAGAGGTCAATACCATATGGGGAATTCTCAAGGACAAAACTAATTTGTAGCTCGGAAGAAGATTACCAAAAAGAAGCCAGAAAATAGGAAGCAGATTCATCAACAGGGGATATGCTAAAAAACCTATAACTGATGGTTATGTGAAGGCAGAAAAAGTTAAAAGAACTAACTTACTCAATCCTGTGTTAAAAAGCAAAGATAAAGTGATTAGATTTATCACAGGATATAATCAACATGCGGAACAAATCAAGACCATAATGCAGAAGCATTGGAATATATTAACTACGGACACAGACCTCAATGAAGTATTGAGTGAAAATTCTAGTGTAACGTTTCGTAGAGCACCAACGCTTAAGAACATTCTAGCACCAAGTACGGTCAGAACAAAAAAGAATGACTCCAATTGGCTTCAGAATAGGAGCTATCAGGTGGGCTTTAACAAATGTGGACATTGCAAAATGTGTAATCATGTAACCAAAGTACCGTTTGTGAGTAGTAAAGGGATATCATGGAAATATAAACACAAGATAACATGCATTACCAAGTATGTAGTATATGCTATTACATGCAGTTGTGGACTACATTACATTGGATCCACAATAGGTCCCTTAAAACTGCGCATCTTGCAACACTATCGGGCCATAAAAAACAAGGACCAAACCTATTCACTACCAATTCACTTTGAAGAAAAACATAATAGTGATGTGAAAGCAATGTCTTTTGTGGGTTTGGCACATGTTCCCCGGCATCAAAGAATGGGAAACAGAGAACTCAAATTACGCCAACTTGAAGCCACTTTAATTTGTAAACTTGATTCACTAAAACCAAATGGATCAAACATTGATTCGGAATTATATGTGTTCCTGTATGAATAGAAATGAAATTGATGAAGCTACTATTATCTCTTTTAAATCTGCTCAGAGCCATTTGAAAAATAACTATGAACTTGACTTCTCTTTTTGATGTATTATTAGAAAAATATGACTTGACATATGAACATCTAAACTGTATCCTAAACATTCTATATATTGTGTACCTGTTTTTTAGAGAATGAGATAAGTACTTTTAACATACAGTCAGCACCTTATGTTTTCACATTGTATATGACATTATGAATAATGCACTGGCACTTTAAATAGCTAATTTGCACAAGCTTATTGCACTTTATAAAAATGGAAATTTGCACAAGCTTATTGCACTTTATTAAAATGCAATTTTGCATGGTTTCATGCATAGACAATTGAACATGCATAAACAAACTATTTTAACTTTCAGAAATACATATACATATGTGGATTCCACTCATTGTTGGAATCAAATGTTACATGGGCACGAGCACTAGCATTCCGATTATGGTTATAAGAACCAATTAGGAAGCAATATAAGAGCTCACTATAACATGGCAGTGCAGGATATTAACATATTAGTGCCACTAGGTACATGACAGTATGTGAAAAGGTAACTTAGACTGCATTCCTTTGTTTCTGCATGTAATCGTAATCACCGGGGAGCTTTATAGGCGTGAGAACGGAAATTGTAATTCTGTCCTCTCGAGCCTATTATAACGATAGAAATCACACTAGTGGAATATTCCTGCAAAGTTTTTTTATCTGTGTCGTAACCAACCAAGTGGGTATTAACTGTGTGAGTGCGAGAGGTCCTTTCTAAATATATAGGCACCAGCCTTTAATTATTAGGATATCACGTAAAGTCTTAGACCTTCAAAGATGGCGGATATTATTCCACGCGCAACTTTAGAGCTTTAGAGACATCTCGATTACAGCTTACTCAGAGTCACATGACTATGACGTGTTTGGTCAGAAAGGCAGTAGTGATCACATGATCCAATGTAGAGAGTGAGACGGAGCGCTCGCGTAACGCGTTAACGGCCACTTGGTTACCTTTTAAAAATAATAGCAGGAGTGCTACCAAATGGATTACAAATAGCCTGACGAAGCTCTTTGACTAGAGGGGAACGCGTGGCGAACTCCCCCCGGTGAGGTACTCATTATGCTTTTTACCTGGTCTGCATAGAATTGAATAAGAATTTTTTAACACTGATGCTCATTATTGCAATGAAGAAATAAAATATATATGTTTTCACCAAAGCAGTCTAGAGTGCTTGGGCATTATTGTGCTATGATATTCTCAGCCTTAAACACCTCTCTGGCTGGAATTTGTAGTTTGATACATTTTTTAAATATATATATGGCCATGTAGTTATGGTTAAGTTGCTGTTTCCATAGAAAGAGCACTTTTTGGGTGGCTTATAACTCTGCTCCCCGTGGACGAATCCTCACCAAACTTTGCAAAAAAAAGAATATGGCCCACTCTGAATTCTTTTGTACAGTTTGGTGAGAAATCGTCCAGGGGGAAGGGAGTTATAGGGGGGTCCCAAAACATCTTTTTTTTCCCATAGACTGAATGGGGGAAAACCTTTGCGCACCGCTACAGGTGAAACCGCTGGACAGATTTTGACGAAATCTGCGGCAGGTACAGGGGCTTGGTCCAGAAAGCGTGCTTTTGTAAATTTTGTCACCATACATGCAGTATGTTCATTTATAATGATGAAAAAGCAGGTCAGAAATAATTAGTGATATCTATGTTTACTGCGCAGTCACACTTCCCTGTTCGGTCGACGAACAAGAAACCGATTGACTAAGGGGCTGCCGTCATGACCGCATACACGAGACGTCTCTGTCCGTTGGCTGCTGCGAGACGTCCTCTGCGTTAGATGGTTTGGATGCGTCTGACATCTTGGATCCGCGGAAAGCAGAGTAACAAACAGCGTACACATGCTTTTTCCATTACCCTATTTTGCTGTGGCACAGAGCATTGGGAAAGGTGCACACAGTAAGAAATGGGTGATCTATGCATTTGTTTCTCAGCCATCATGATGTAATTTCTATGGACACCTTGTACGTACAGTAAATGTGGGGGATAATAACGATAGCACTTCAGTCCATATAGTGGGCAGGACATTTGTAACACTTGACTGCATATAGTGGATAGGAAATGTGTAACTCTTGAAAGCACACGGGTATAGGTAGGCAACATTGAAATTGACAACATGCCATGACCGTATTATTTTTCGTAATGCCTATTATTACAATCATTAGTACGCCGCCATGGGTGGCACATGCAACGGTGGTAGTGGCCAGGGGCTACAGTCTTCACATATGCGTGATTAATGCACTTGTTCTGGGGGTCGGTCGTCATGATCTAATGTGTATGGACATCTTGTATGCACAGTACACTTATACCTACTTAATGACGTATGTTCTATGGCCTCTTTGTACGCACAGAAAAGGAAGGGTCCAATAAGGGCAGTATTTGAGGCCGTGTATTGCTCGGGGGAGTTGTTACATTTGTACGGACACGTCTGGTGTTAGGGAACATTGCAGTTGCCTACATGCTGTAAATACAGTACTGTTTCCAATGCCTATTATTATATTCATTAGTACGCTGGCATGGTTGGCACATGCTACGGTGGTTGTGGCCAGGGCCTAGAGTCTTGGATGCATGGCTGTCAGCCGAAGGCCAAAGGCCTTACTTCGAAGACTCTAGGCCCTGGCCACAACCACCGTAGCATGTGCCAACCATGCATACACCCGTTGTGTTGCATTTTCATTGGCAAGTTGTGGAGAGTGTGTGCAGTGTTGGGTGCAAAGAGGTGGTTGTGGGAACATCCTGCTCTCTTGGGTGCAAGGTCAAAGGCCATGCACCCAATAATACACTTACTCATACTTTACGACGTATGTTCTGTGGCCTCATTGTACGCACAGAAAATGAGGGGTCCAATAGGGCCAGTATTTAAGGGCAGTATTTGAGCCCGTGTATTGCACGGGGGAGTTGTTACATTTGTATGGATACGTCTGGTGTTAGAGAACATTGAAGTTGCCTACATGCTGTGAATACAGTACTGTTTCCAATGCCTATTATTATATTCATTAGTACGCTGCCATGGTTGGAACATGCTACAGTGGTTGTGGCCAGGGCCTAGAGTCTTGGATGCATGGCCGTCAGCCGAAGGATGAAGGCCTTACTTCCAAGACTCTAGGCCCTGGCCACAACCACCGTAACATGTGCCAACCATGCATACATGCCTTGTGTTGCATTTTCATTGGCAAGTTGTGGAGAGTGCATGCAGTGGTGGGTGCATGGTCAAAGGCCATGCACCCAAAATCAAAGAGGTGGTTGTGGGAACATCCTGCTCTCTAGGGTGCAAGGCCGAAGGCCATGCACCCAATAATACACTTATACATACTTTACGACGTATGTTCAGTGGCCTCCTTGTACGCACAGAAAATGAGGTGTCCAATAGGGCCAGTATTTCAGCCCGTGCAGTGCATGGGGAGTTGTTAGATTTGTAGGGACATGTTCATTACTGTTTCCAATGGGTATTAGTATATTCGTTAGTACGCTGCTATGGTTGGCACATGCTACGGTGGTTGTGGCCAAGCCCTAGAGTCTTGGATGCATGACCGTCAGCCGAAGGCCGAAGGCCTTACTTCCAAGACTCTAGGCCCTGGCCACAACCACCGCTGCATGTGCCAACCATGCATACACCCCTTGTGTTGCATTTTCATTGCCAAGTTGTGCGGAGTGCGTGCAGTATTGGGTCCATGGCCAAAGCCCATGCCCCCAACAAGAAAGTGGTAAGTACTACACTTGGAAGACACTGCACACCCATCCTGTGTAAGATCTACAGACATACACCTAGGAGGGTAGCCTCTGGGCAGGGGTACGGCAGGATAACACACCTTTAGAATAACCCCCACTACCAGACATCACCAAGGTGGTTGTGGGGAGACCCTGCATTCTTGGGTGCATGGCTGAATCCCATGCATGCAATACAGAAGTCATAAGCAGTGCAGTTACAAGTTCATGTGGGTGTGGTGGATTCTGGTTGTTGTTTTGATGCCCTAGTTTCTTCACTTCTAGGCTGTAGACGATGGTCCAAAAAGTAAATTTATAAGCAGCTCATTTACAAGGACCATGTTTCACATATGCAGTGATGGTTGTGGATAGGACCTGTACTCCTTGCAACTTGTTTGTAAGGTGTAGGCGGTAGGTTACTCACCGCAGACAAAAGGCCAGCCTACAGGCACTGCAGCATATTACTACCACACATTCTGCGAGAACATAACCATGTGTAGAAAATGTCTGCCAATATAATTACTCCTTACTTTGTTCACAATCCAGAAACTTTTTTATGGTTGTTGTTCGTACTTGGCAGAAGTATCACTTTTTCCACTTCTGTGATGAAAGAAAAAGGTGTGTTAATGTTTGCAGATTTCCACATTTACCACATTGCTTAATAGACGGTACATTTTTTTAGACCCTCATTTTTACTTTACAAACCAGTGTACTGTGCATTTTGCGCTCAGTTTCTGTGTTTGCTTTTCTAATATTTGGGTCTGGGGAAAAAAATCCTTGTCGGATTAAAAAAAAAACTTAATTTCTTATGCAACTAAGTACTTCATATTTTTCCTTTCAGTGTTTTCCTCATTTTTCTGATCAATGTTATGTTTGTTGCCTTCCTGCCCATTTTTATCAACAGTTAGATACCTGTAGGCGTATTTATACTGTGCATTTCTTCCTAAAGATTTTCGATACTCATTAATTTGTGTCGTTGTTACATCCTATTTCCTTCATCTTTCCCATTGATGTTTTCTTTGTTGCCTTCCTGCCGATTTTTAACAACACTTAGATACCTATAGGCATATTCTACCTGTGAATTTGTTTTCAACGATCTGTGATAATCATTTATTTGTGTCATTCTTCCATCCTGTTGGGTAGTTAGATACCTGTAGGCATATTCTAACTGTGCATGTGTTCCTACAGATTTGTGATACTGATTCATTTGTGTCGTTGACATATCCTGTTTCCTGTATCTTTCCCATTAATGTTTTCTTTGTTGCCCTCCTGCCCACTTTCAACTACAATTGGATACGTATAGGCGTATTCTGCCTGTACATTGGTTTCCAACAATCGGTGATAATCATTTATTTGTGTCATTCTTCCATCCTGGTGGGTAATTAGATACCTGTGGGCGTATTCTAACTGTTTGTAGTCTTTCACTTACTTTGTTCACAATTTTGAAGTGCACATTATTTCGTACATTTTGGCTTCGAGAACATTAAATACGCATTTGTTAGGTTAGCTGGCAACCTCTGCTTTAGAGTAATGGTGCTATCATTACATTCAAACCATCCACAATTCTGTTTAATGTATGCAGTGTAGTGACCTGCATTGGTTGTAGCTCCTGCATGGTAGATTATTCCCACTGTTGTAAAGGTTTTCTTTCCAAGTGACACTTGACCGTGTGTAAATCCAGTTAGTTTGCAGTCGTTTTTGGTGCCATCTGCATTATAACGTAGAAGCATAAGTATTACGTAGGCACTATGTGATTGTATCAGTAAGGTAGAGCGATTGTCTGAATTGCAAATACTACATAATCTACCATGGTTTGTATTTTGTACAAGTTGCTGAAAAGGAATGCTCTCACAATTTGGTATGGAAATATACACAAATCCCTCATTTGGGATTTCTTCCTGTATCACTTTGTTACAGAGAGTGCATGTATGTTTCCACATGTACGACATTTGGAAGATTTCATTCACAGGTATACTTTTGTTTTCCAATACCAATAGTATGTACATTAGAAATTCTTGTGGATCTTCTTGTGAGTTCATAGTGAATCTCACCATTCCAGCACAGCCGTCCAATTGTTGCCTTACTCCATAAACACTGTATGTGTTGTCAGGATTGCTTGTTGCATTTCTATGCAGTACTAACATTTGCAAACACAATTGGTCTGTGGTGTGCAGGTAAATATTGTTAACGATTGGTGGCAATTGAAATAGAATATTCATTGCTACATTTGCATAGCAACTTACCCCACTTTCATTTGTAAACTTGAATGGGCCAGCAAGTTCTGTACCTGAGTGCATTTTTTGTTTTTTCTGTTGCTTCTTTGCCGACGTGCCTGGTTTACATTCCCTTATAGGTTCTTCTATGTTTGTGGCAATTGATGACACTTTCGCTTTTTTTCTTTTTTTTGCAGAATTTCCTGTTGCATTCTGTTGCATTTCTGTTTTATTTATTTTTCTTTTACCACATTTCACTTTATCTGAAACAGGGTATTGTTTCAGATGAGGGGTATACAGTGAACACAATCTATTGTATTCTAGAAAGCAAGGAACATCAGCTTTGACTTTACTTGAATCAAAGTTTATCAACAAAAGACCATCAAGTGTACGTAAGTGTGATAATGCTACGTAGGTCATGCCTTCCTTAAACACTGTCTATCCTATATCTATCATGCTTTATCTAGGGTCAGACCTTGGGATTTATGAATGGTAATTGCATATGCAAGAGTTAGAGAAAATTGCTCTCTATGTACATACATGTCTTTGAAATGAAGGAATCGAGCCATTGAGCGCCCTATCCTTTTTACTTCTGAAACTTTATCAAAGCGAATATTTACAAACTGAATGCTGTTATCACATGGGTATGATTGAAAGCCAACAACTGTGCCCAGTGCTCCATTAACTAGCCCTTGCTCTACGTCAAGGTTACGTTTAAGCATTACTCTAGAATTTAATGATAATTTCAATACTTTTTCCAACCCAGCTGTGTTGGAGATTGAATGTTCTAAACTGTTTAGTCTTGTTGTGGCTTGCTCACACATGGGTACTGTCAACCCATGTACGTCTAGTTTGTCTGTGGCGCTAATTTCTACTATTGCTTGCATTTCTTTCTTTAACATTGTTTCATTGAATTTGAAACAGCTTGAAGAGTTGGCATTAAGGCCATACAATTGACATTTTTGTGCGCTATTTGTTCCATAACATCAGTTGCGCATGCATTATCGCCATAAAGTGCATGTATATGCCGCTTTTTCAATACAGCTTGTGCTTCTTGCGATAATACACCAACTCTAATACTTTTTAAGATGTTGGCATAAGTGAGATCTGCAGATTGTCGCATGTTCTCAGTTAATTCTCTGTATTCAAAATGTTGCCAAAGATTAACATTACCTATGCTACCAACAGTTTTCTGGCAGAGTTTGTGGCCTAATGTTTTAAAAATCGGTTCACCTTTTACTGGTGTTAATTGTAGAAGATTTACAAAAACAATAATGTGTTTCCCAGCAAAGAGTTCTTCCTTATTACTTTTAAGTATTTCTTGCAATCTGAGATGAATCAAAGCCAAAATTGGATTGGAGACCATGCTCACTTCATCTATTAGTAGCATTTTCATTTGCTTCAATACTCTCCGTAATTCCATTGCAGCTTCTGCAGAAAGTTTGTAGTAGTCTCATTTATTTTGATGCTCTACTGGAAGCAGTAGTAATTGATGTAAAGTCACACCGCCTATGTTGTAGGCAGCTAAACCTGTGGGAGCTGTTGCAACAGCTGACAGCTTGTTGTTTGTCAATTGCTGCAGGAACTTGCTAATAATTTTTATTAAGAATGTTTTCCCTGATCCAGCTTCACCACTGACGTACAGCAGTATAGGTTTGTAATTTTGGCAGGTACATTCTTTATTTTCCTGCTGTACGCCATGCACAATTTGTTTTGTTACCTCTTCAAAAATGGTGCGGTGATCGTTGTTAAGTTTTCCTTGTTGCACAGTTAAATCCTCTGTATCTTTTTGATACTGATACATGGTGTTTTCTACTTCTGCCATAGCAACTTCAGCCTCATTTGCTATTAGTGGTTGTCCTAATGGCTCTTGACTTCCTGTTACAGAAGGTTGACTACTGTCGGAAGAGTCTTTATTTGGATGGGCCTGAATTTCTTCTTCTTTTTGCTGCTCATTGTGTAACATTGTTTTGTACTGCTTAAAGTTAACATCAGTAATAGTGCTTTCATTTGCTTTGAAAGCATCTTCATAGCATTCATAATTACCTAGTATGTCTTCCTCTTTTCTCCATGGTTTAAAAAGTTGCAAAAGAGACATGCAATATAGTTCTTTCTGTTGAGTAGTTTTAATGACAACTTCACATGATTAATTAAGCTTCGTTTGTTAAGTTTCACTAAGCTCCCTTCACAAGCGGTCACTCTATATTTACGTTTACTTTCATCGGGTTTTACATTATTTTTGTATGCAAAATTTTGAGCTATCTGATACAGACACATGCTTTCCAGAGGGGTACTCCTGTTCGGATAGTATGTGTCCAGTAAATTGTTTTTTCAGAATGTCTTGGCTGTTGGAATCATTTCTGGCAACAGTTTCTATGTCCTCCTATGATTTTAACACTCTTTTTCTAGATTTTGCAGGAACAAGATTGAGCCATACTATGTTTCTGATTTTCTGTACAAAGCAGTGTCGGTTAAACGATCTGCTGCTTCATAGGCCCCACATTCTCTATGAGAGAGCATTTTTATGCCTAGGCTGTACAATTTCTGTGATGTTTTGTCTGATGCTAGGTCATCCCAGAGGTCTTGAAGCTCTCTTTTTTCTGCTTTTGTTAAGTAGGCTGTAACATATCGTGCAACAGCAGTTGAATTGTCTGCAATGTACTGCACATCTATGTTTGCATTCCATAATAGGGCAATGATTGCATTATAATCATTGATATATTTTGATTCTTCCCTTCTTTTTATACAATACGTGTTTTTAGGTGATTTACCTTTAACACTATGTCGAACTGAAGACTTGAAGTTGTTTACTTGAACTGTTTCTGTAACTGGTCTAGGGAAACCAAAGCGGCATTTGGTGTATTATTTATCTTTGTTTTTGTATTTACGGCGACAATATTTGCCACATTTGTGTCTTTGAAATTGTAAAATCTGCACATGCAGTTCACTATGACTCTGTTGTGAAGGGATTTCACATGTCACATATTTTTGGATAAACTGCAAAACAGTGCTATCACTGTCGTGCCCAAATTTCGGTGCACCTTTGAGCCATAACAGCATGTGAATATGTGGCGCTCCTCTCACTTGATATTCTTTACTCCAAAAGAAGTGTTGCACTTCTCCAAGGGGAGGAACACTTTTATTGCAAATAAAGTGTATCATTGCAATGAAACGATGATGGAAATATCTTGAGAACAAAGTTCTCCAGGTGTTAATATATCTATGTTGCTTTTGTTGCTGTTTGCTATGCGTAGAAACTCAGGCAAATCTTCCCATGCGTATTCTGCACAATATAAGCATAACAAACCAAGTTGGTGGTCCAAGGTTTCTGATCATGCAACGCACGTCTCTGTGCCGTCTAAACCAGTATTCCTTTGTACCGCGCATGTTTGCACACAAATTTGTTATACTTGATTGTAAAACCTCATCTTTTTCTTGTACTTTTTGTATTAACTGCGCAGCTGACATATTTTGAAAGTGCATTCGGGATTTAAGAATGTGTGCAACTCCATAACATAGTGTTGCTAATTCACTTTCGTAGAGTAGGTGGAATATGTATTCCACATTTTGTCTAAATCTGGGATCTTGGGAATACATTCTTAATGAGCGGTATTCTGAGGCCCCAATCTGAGTGGGTCTATCATCGTACCTCCCACATTTGCCAGTAGGAAATAGCAGTGGAAAAGCATGTGCTTCTATACTTTTTTCCAAAATACTCATTGGTGACCCTGCATCATCTATACTTTCATTGGAATGCAATGGATGATTTGTGTAATGGTTTAAGAGAGTGGATACTGTAGCTGGATCCAGAAGTTCGAATTGTCCAGTTTCTGATGGCTCTTGAATTATTTCAGTTGTTTTTCTTAAGCTTTCATTAAAATATATTTCCTTGTAGTACTCATTGTTGTCTTTCAGATATTGCAATGCTTGTGTAACTTTGTGTAAGTCTACTAATTGTTGCCTAATTTTGTTTGTCCTTTGTTGGTACTCCATTTACCAAGACTATTAAAGAATGCTCTATTGAACGTTCCACTCCTAGAGTGTGCACATTTTCCGTTAGATCTAATGGCAAGTACACAACTTTGCCACAAATGCCTTTCACCAATTCAGAGGGATGTAAATTTGCTGTTTTTGGATGAAGGCGTATAATTGCTTGAAATGGGTGAACTGTTTGAATTATTATGCTCTCATGCAAATTGAGCTGTTGCAGGATTTTTGGTAATGGAAACAATTCCAAATTATTTGTAATTGCACGTGAAGGAGTGTGGTTGTTGTCCAATTTTGCAGTACAGTAACTGCAACATATTAAACGTTCAGTTACTTCATATTTGCTTTCAGCTAAAAGGTACAAAGCTAATTCAAACCATTTAGAGTCTTCATTGTTTTCTATTTTGTATGCTATGTCCACATTTTTTGTGTTCCTTTTGTAAAATGTTCTGCGGCAACATACACACACATGGTTTGGTACTTCAGCCGAAGACCTTTTAAATTTTAGTATTTCTTTTCTGTATGTGTGTAATAGAAGGTTGCTATGTGCAGAATTGTTGCTACTATGCTCTAAAACAGTTGCATTTTCTACGTGGCTCTCACTTCCAAAATACTTTTTCTGAATATGGTCCATTTCTTCTTGTAAGTATTTGGGTGTACCATGCAGAAGAGTGGTATTTAAGTTGCCTAATTCTGAAGTTGGACTTTTTGCACAACATATTTTATACACTAAATTTCTTACTTTGGAATGATGTACTGATATTCTTTTCATATCATGGAAGGTACTTTTGCAAATAGGCCCAGAAATGCAGGCTAGTGAATGTCCTTTTAGTCCTCGTGTGTTTTCACACTACACAAATATCCATATTTGGCAGCACTTTGATTTTACTTTTGTCTTTACCTTTTACATATTGATTGAGGAACACACGTAAAGATTTGAAAGCTTTATTTGGAATGGCACACATTGATGTGCACAGCCATTTGTATATTGGACGGTGTGGTTCTGCTGAATCGAGAGGCAATTCTGAGTTTTCAGAAGACAGTTTTGCAAGCAGTGTTTCTTGTTCCATGATGGTAGCATTGACTTTCTCATACCCACGTCCACAGCTATGGATGGCAATTGTGTTTGTTTGATTTTGTTTGTATGCTTCTTCATTGAAATATGGCTCTGTGGTTGTTGTGGGACTCCATTCACCACCACAAACATGCAAAACAGATTTTTGTTCACATTCCGTTTATTGCTAAGTTTCATTTGTAGTTTGGTACTTACTTTTGTTAGTGCTTTCATCCTTTTTAACACTAATATGAACAACTTCCTTTTGAGAAGGATTGCACTGTCCACGAGTGCTTGCAGAATTAACTTTCTGCGGTACGTTTTAAGGGGTGAGGATGACTTTGGTCCTCTTCTTAGTAGATTCTGAAGGACTCTGTGATGAAACATTTTTGCTAAAATACTTTTTTTACTATGGATTATTCTTAAACTATCAGGATTATTAGGAACATTGTTAGCTGTACTGACAACCGCTTCTTTGACATCATTTCTGTGTTTTGTGATACTTTTTGATGAAGGACATACAGTTTCGGCAGATGAGACTTCCTTTATTATGTTACCCAATTGCATTAGGTGGTTTGCACCAAGATTCTCCCCTAACTGTACAACAGGTGGATGCTTACATTGGGCACCTTTATTTTTATTTGCTCTAATTCTGTGTTCCTTTCTACGGAGCTGCTTTTTGGTAGGCATTCTTTGGTGTCTGCTGAGAAAAAAAAATATTCTTTGGTCTGTTGTCCAATGTATATGTGCTGTGTGCATGTGTGCATAAGTGTGATGAGGAAACTCTTTGGCACGGTGTGTGAATGCAGAGTGACCTCTACCTGTCATTTGGTAAGGCTACATTACTGTTTGAATAGTAGTACAATGTGCTTTAGATGAGAGTACAAAGTGCCCTACTTGTGCCGAGATTCATTATTAATAACCAAAATGGCAAAAACTAGCTACCGCCACTTATTTTCACAATCTAACCTTCTACGGATTTCCTATGTCATTTCAGTACCAAGCACACAGCCATTTGTCAGCCATTCCACCTGTTAATTTTTGTCCTATAAATCGATATTTGTAGGCAGAATGGTTTACAAATGAATGCTTCCTTTGGTGCCCAAAATAAACAAATAACCCACACAGCCTCTTTAAGGAGAAGTTACAATATGAAGGTTGTTTTTTGTCCAAGATGACAAGGTTTCTTCGGATATGTCCTCTGCAGTGCTGATTCTCAGGAGAGTAGTCTTCACTGTGAATTAAAAAAACAATATCAATTACTTTGTGTGTTTGCAGCCGTCATGATACTGCAGCCTTTACTTGTACTTATTTCGTCATATGAATCAACTTTCATGTTTCAACCCAATCCACGTGCACATTTCACTTCTCGCTACGCACTCTTTGTATACTACTTTCAATATGGTACTTCAAAGTCCTTCAAAATATCTATCTTTTTTTAGGGGTTTAGAAATGCCTTGTTCTTTACAATATGTACTATGCATAGGAGAGAGGTTTGTAAGTGATAGGGCAACGTAGTAGATGGGCAAACATTTTGTACTTCTTAATAAAAAAGCACAATGTCCAAAAATCGGGAGACCCTCCGAAGGAAATGTCAGCACCACAATCGGGAGCGATTACTATTCTCATACAATCACATTGCAAGTAGCATTACTGTTGGCAGTACAGAGGACAGAACTGCGATATTTTCACATACAAAATTAAGGTGTGCCCTAAATTATACTTCTCCACTCACATGCTTTTGGTGGGTGTCTCCCCCCCTTGTAAAGGGCAAACTCACCCGCCAAGCCTCCTGCACGGCCATTCATTGAAATGGGTGTGTCACCCGCCAAAAACAAAATCAGCTCATTTTACCCGCACTTCACACAAAAATGGTTGAGAGCTATGCCTAAATAGGCATGCTTGCAACGTATGTACAGGTTTTGCAGAAGAAAGTAACCAGTCGTGCAATTTGCTAATGGCAAATCGGCAATCTTGCACTTTACAAGGGGGAGCATTGCTATGTGCTTCCTATGCAAATTTACCAGCATTATTTTGTCTATTTTAAATTATAAGGCTTCCACATGTACTCTGATTAGAATGAACATACCCGTACTCTATACTGATGTATGTGGTCATGCATGGAGCTGTATGTAGAAATTTGCAATCCTTGCACAGTAGCTTGTGAAGTAGGAGCTTTGCAATGGTATGTGCTTTCCATTAAGAATCATCGACAGTAACTTTGAAGTGTGCAATGTTGATGACGGAGTTAAAATTCACGAGGTTCTATGTGATTGGTGGCTGATTGTGCGCCCGCTTAGTTGTGTCCAATGATGGACTCGCTTTGGTACCGCTGTAGAAAGGGTGGAAGGATTGGATAAGAGTGACGTGCCGCACGTAGGCAACGCTTGTCCGCTGGTAGGGCGTGTCACATACGGGTTTCTACAGCTAATCCTGCATGGAAACATGACTGTAGCCATCAGCCAATCAGATGTTCACATTACTTTTTTGTGTCGAAAGACGGTGAACACACTGAAAATGGCAGAGGTGCAGAGGGTCAGGCTTTTGCTGCTCGGATACATTTTTGTGCAAGGCTTACAACACTATGCCGAGAGTAGGCATGTGGCACACCATTTCGATGTGCGAGGAGTGGAGGTGGTCTGGAGCGCTGACACTGATGCCAGTGCTGCGGCAATTCTGCAAGTTTGCAGAGATATGCGTAGAATGACCACTCCTCGTGTGATAATTTTGCA
Source organism: Ambystoma mexicanum (assembly GCF_040938575.1). Taxonomy (NCBI): domain Eukaryota; kingdom Metazoa; phylum Chordata; class Amphibia; order Caudata; family Ambystomatidae; genus Ambystoma; species Ambystoma mexicanum. The sequence continues at coordinate 534,062,302 of NC_090927.1, read as the reverse complement.
CTATGGTGCTCGCCACTAGGGATACCTGACTTTGTGTACTTTGTTGGCAGATTTGGCACAGTTGGTTGAAGCAATCATGACCATCTTCGAACATCCAAAGTTATTTTTTCTGCTTTACTCCCCAGACTACAATGGACCAACACTTCTGTTTTCTGTCCAGATCAAAGCATCGGGAGGTGCATCATCAATCGCGGCATGCGTGCATTCATGCTGCGAGTTGGTATGTTTTTTTGTAGCCACGATAACATTGCTCCCAGCAATGCGCATTACTTTGAAGGAGATGGTGTTGCTCTATCCTCTTTGGGAAATGCAATGTTCTTTTGGAACATAAGGCTTGCTTTAGAGAAGGTTCTGTAATGTTTGCAAGAGCAAAGCAAGGACAAAAACTACAGAAAAATGCATAAAATACCACATTTCTGTACGATATGTGGCCAAAGATTTTAAAAAATACGGCTCTTCTCAGAGCCTACCTTAAAGGGGAAAAAGGGGACTAGTACTTTAATGTATCGTCGTCACGCTCTGCTCCTCTACATGTTCGCGAACATGGCGGTAGTTAACTACCAGCACATATCACCACCGGGGATTGAAGGGTGGAGCCTCATGTAAATGAGAATGAGCGGAGCTAGCGATTGGTCCACAAAATTCAGTAGGTGTATTCTGACCGACGTACTTTGGTCAGACCGTCTTCTCCCTCACAGGACACCACACAGCCATGGCTTTCCATGCTCGAAAACAGATTCACTGGTTTGTGGGAGACTCATGGATCCACTGGTTGAAGGTGCATGCCAAAAGCTGCAGTTTATCTACAAATCTCGGATTTCCACATGCGGAAGTGCACTGGCATGGCGTGCGTGGCATGAGATGGCTGGACTTGGTACCTCTTTGTGTTACTTTACAGAGCGACCTTCCTCCAGACATACTCATCATTCATTGTGGCGGCAACAGTTTAGGCCATGTATCTGGAATTTCTTTACAATTTACCATGAAGGAAGGACTCACGAAGCTCATGGACATGTTTCCAAATTGTAAAATACTTTTTTCCCGTATTGCCCAAAAACAAATATGGTTGCGTTCTTCTGCATTTGGTCCACAAATGGAGAAGGTGAGATGCAATGTGAATAAGGCTGTGTGTGCCTTTTTAAGAGATGTTGGTATGTCCTCTTTCCACAATGAAAACATTTCGTTTTGTAGCAATTTCATTTTCCGCAGAGATGGAGTCCACCTCCCATATGCTGGCAATCAGATGTTTCTTCACAATATACAAAATACATTGCGCCCTCTTTTGCAATCACACTAACCTATCTGACAATCCGTTTTACTCAATCCACTGCTTTTTAACCCACACAACACACCACCAAAAGACTCTTTTCAGAGCCGCCATTTACTCCCAATGTACACTTTATTGGGTTTGCTCTGCTTGCATCCTCCCTTTTTGCCCTCTACGACTGTCTGCAAACTTTTGTTCGACTCTGTAGGGCTCTAGGCCCTTCACTTCATACCTCTATTGTTACACTGAGAAAGGCGCCTCTGAAAATATCCTTTTCTGTCATTTTTGTTGTTTTTAAGTTTGTTGATTAACAGTACTCCACACACTAGGAGAAGAGGCGAGAGGAGGGTAAGGAAGGGACACCAGCCACGGGGATAAGAAAGGGCAACTGAACAGAGAAGTATTAAGGGTGATCTTTATTTAGGTAAGGAGCAAATCTTCTGGTGCTTGCTGACTGCAGCCTCAAAAGCACTTTGAAGACTCTTCCCCCTGCAGAGTACTGCGTCACAATACGTGCAGACTACTGTCACCTTCAAAAGGTAAGGGTCCACAGCATTGCGAATGGCTTGTGAAGCAGCTGGAGGGAGGCGCTCCCCCACAGGAGTGTCTCTTGTGGTGGGAGGATAGGATTCTGAGGATGCTGTGGAGGAACTCAAACGACTACGCTCTTCACATGGCACCACCTTGCGAATGTCCGCAGTGTGGAACGAAGTGAGGTGGTGCTTCATGGTTGTCGTACCAAAACTGTACGCTCCACATCTCCCATGACTCAACCACATTGCACTGGTTACACTTCACCAGGTTCGCACGTGCTTTTGGTACGTTCCCATAAATGGAAAACAACCGCCACACCCACGACTCCCGCCGAGTGCTCCTAGTGCGCAGTTCCTCCACTTCATTCTCTTCCTCCTCTTCTTCCTCAATCTCTACATCCTCACCCAAATATCTTATTCCCCCATTATATCTTACTATAATGGGGGAATGCGCAGTGGTGTTTGGTTGCACTGTGAAGTATAACATTCCTTTAGTGACATTTTTTTACTGAATGCACATATATATGTATGGCAGGGAAGGAAAAGAAAGGGGCTAAAAAGTGATGTTGTCATTGATGTAAGCATTCACATTTGAGATGACATCTTTCATGGTCTGGGTGTTAGTGTTAGCAGTGCACAGGGGCGGTGGCAGAGTTGGGGGCTTACTTTACCATAACTGGCGAATTTCAGGGGTTTTTTGGTTTTAATTTGAAGCATAAAGGGGAGGAGGAAAGTTTTTTTTTAGTGAAGTGTACAGGTTTTTGTTAGGACAACTTAACCATAATGTCCCCTCAACAAGGTTTTTTTGTAGTGAATTTCACTGGTTTTTGGGAGGGCAACTTAAGCTAAACGTCCCCGTAACAACGTTTTTTTTGTAGGGAATTGTATAGGTTTTTGGAAGGTGGAATTTAAGCATGAAATTGTGGCAATGAAGTCGTTGAGCAGAATATACACTGTAATCATGTGATTTTGAGAGATAAGTAGTATAATCTACGTACTTGGCATACATTTAATATAGAACATACAGAACCCCCTCCCTATTGATATTGGAAAGGGATGGACTGAACGCCTGTTTGCGGACAGGGTTGGACAGGATCAACATTACCCAAAGAGGCATGGGATAGCTGAAAATGTACTATTGTCTTACACAAAAAATGTGCAACCTAGAAGAAGGACATAAAGATATTATAAGTAGTAAATTGTAAATATGGAAACCTGAAGCTGGGAAAAGAAAACAACACATTTAATAACCATCTAGAATAAAGTGGATGGTACCATGAAAAATAAAGGATGCCTCCAGCGTAATCACTTCATAGAAACTCGTCAGCCTGGAACGACAGTGGACAGACGCAGTAGGACGAAGGGACATTACAGCAAAAGAGTGAGTGCAGGTCATTTTTTTATATGGGTGATGTTTTTTTTGTGGTATGTGGTGCAGAAATAATAATTTCTTTCTGTTGTTTTGACTCAGAAATGGCTAGTACTTTGGAATGGCTGGAGGAGTATTTCCCGCAAGGGGAAATGTCTGAAGACAGCGACAATAATGGTACAGAGTGCACTGCATATGCAAAATAGTGAGGCATTCAACTTATGTATTTCTTTTTTTGAACATACCAGGAAAGAAAAGAAGAAAGGGCAACAAACGAGACAGAAGAAGACAGGATAAAAAAGATAGAGCAGAAAATGGACATATTGAACGACAATTTTCAAAGTTTACGGGAGTTTGTGGAGGACTGTGTGAGAGGAAAAGTTCATTATCATTGTCCTACCTGCACCTGCCCTACTTCTCCATTCCCTAGTGAACCTTCCCCAAACCTTGAACAGGAAAATAGATGTTTTTACGAAATATCCATCCCTTCTTCCCCTCACAAATCTTCTCCTCATAACCAGCCGTGTTGAATCCTAATTCCCCCATATTTGTTTCAGTGTCCGCTTCCCCCAGTATTTCTTTAGAATGATGTGTGTGTGTTTGAAATGTTTTTGTACAGTAGTTGTAGAGAAAGAGTTTGTGTGTAGATTTCTTTTTTTTAAAACATAAAATGTTCGCGAACAGCGCGCCTGTTCGACCTATCCGCAAGGAATGGAATGTGGGTGCTGTCTACTGTCAAGTAAGACGGTTGTGATGTGTGACTGCACTATCTGTTGAAATTGTGCGTACATAAACAGAAAGGGGTGTCCAAAGGATATACTACCACGGCGTACATCTTGGAAACGAGATAATACATGTTCGTAGAACACACCAGATGTTCGGAGTGGATGTAAATGAGGAAAATGGGAGTGTGTGAAGGACAGTATAGCGGTCCGCATCGGACGCAGCGAAAATGGTGACGTCCGTAGAACAGGCACGGAGGCTGGCAAGTTTGTCAGCAAACAAAATGGAGTTGTCCTAAGGACACTGGAACTGTCCATACAGTGAACATAGCATGCGTGCACATGCGCAGTAGAAACGTATGTATTGCGAACATCCCGCCTGTTCCTAACTGTCCGTCTCACTTGAGAACCCAAACACTGTCCGTAGGACACTTGTGCACATGCGCACGTTTGATACTTTGCATTTGCTGTCCAGGGGACTTTCATTACTGGGGCGGATGTGTTGAGGACGTCATCATGTGACCGCACCTACGCTGAGCGTGGGGACTAATTTCCGCGGTTGGTGTGCTTCCGCAACAATACAAATGAACTTGTAGACACAAGGCAAAGTATTGTAAAGTGTAAACATTTAATTTCACACATCCCAAACAATAGACCACCTCAGGACTTGCTGTTTAAAATATGTGTACCGTTTTGTAGGGATGAAGACGGTCACGAGGCACACCCCTGCACCCCTACAAAAGGCCACACCCCCGAGCTCATCTTCATTGTCCTTCTAGCTATAGCAGATTGAGGTGCGTTGCCTTTACTGCTGTAGTGACCAAAAGGAAACTAAACGGTATGGCTTCCATGGCTGCTGTTGGGTCATTAGCCTCTGCACCACCCCCAAACCCGCCACCACCACCACCTCACCAAGGGCCTGCAGAGAGATATATGGGTGAGGATGTAGAGATCGAGGAAGAAGACGAGGAAGAGAATGAAGTGGAGGAACTCTGCACTAGTAGCACTCGGCGGGAGTCATGGGTGTGGTGGTTGTTTTCCGTTTATGGGAAAGTACCAAAAGCATGTGCGAACCTGGTAAAGTGTAACCAGTGCGAGGTGGTGTTGAGTCGCAGGAGATTTGGAGCTTACAGTTTTGGTACGACAACCATGAAGCAACACCTCACTTCGTTCCAAAATGCGGACATTCGCAAGGTGGTGCCATGTGAAGAGCGTAGTCGTTTGAGTTCCTCCACAGCATCCTCGGTATCCGATCCTCCCACCACAAGAGAGCGCCTCCCTCCAGCTGCCTCACAAGCCATTCGCAATGCTGTTGACCCTTACCTTTCAAAGGTAACAGTAGTATGCACGTATTATGACGCAGTACTCTGCAGGGGGGAGAGTTTTCGAAGTGCTTTTGAGGCTGCAATCACCGAGCACCCAGTGGCTGGTGTCCTTTCCTTTCCCTCCTTTTGCCTCTTCTCCTAGTGTGCCGTGTGCTGTTAAGCAATGAACGTAAAAACAACAAAAATTACACAGAAGGCTCTTTTCAGAGCCACCTTTTTCAGTATAACAATAGAACTATGAAGTGACGGCCGTAGACCCCTGCAAGTTCTGAAAAAGTTTGCGGACAGTCATAGAGGAAAAAAGCGAGGGTGCAAGCGGAGCAAACACAATAAAGTGTACGTTGGGAGTAAGTGGCGGCTCTGAAAAGAGCCTTTCGGTGGTGTGTTGTGTGGGTCAAAAACAATGGACTGGGGAAAACGGATTGTCAGATAGGTTAGTGTGATTGCAAAAGAGGTCGCAATGCATTTTGTACATTGCGAAGAAAAATCTGATTGCCAGCATATGTGAGGTGGACTCCATCTTAAAGTGCTGCGAAAGAAAATGTTTTCATTATGGAAAGAGGCCATGCCAACATCTCTTAAAAATGCACACACAGCCTTACTCACATTGCGTCTCGCTTTTTCCATTTGTGGACCAAAAGCAGAAGAACGCAGCCATATTTGTCTTTGGGCAATATGGGAAAAAAGTATTTGACAATTTGGAAACATGTCCATGAGTTTCGCGAGTCCTTCCTTTATTGCAAATTGCAAAGACATTCCAGATTCATTGCCTAAACTGTTTCCTCCACAATGAATGATCAGTACATCTGGAGGACGGCCTGTCAGTAAAGTAACACAAAGAAGTACCAAATCCAGCCATCTCATGTCACGCACGCCATGCCAGTGCACTTCCACATGTGGAAATCTGAGATTTGTAGATAAACTGCAGCTTTCTGCATGCACCTTCAACCAATGCATCCATGAGTCTCCCAAAATCCAGATAATCTGTTTTCGAGCATGGAAAGCCATGGCTGTGTGGTCTCCTGTGAGGGAGAAGACGGTCTTACTAAAGAACGTCGGTCAGAACACACCTACTAAACTTTATGGACCAATCCCTAGTTCCGCTCATTCTCATTTACATGCAGCTCCACCCTTGAATCCCTGGTGGTGATATGTGCTGGCTGCTAACTACCGGCATGTTCCCGGACATGTACAGGATCAGAGTGTGACAACGGTACATTAAAGTACTATTCCCCTTTTTCCCCTTTAAGGTAGGCTCTGAAAAGAGCCATTTTTTTTGTTTTTGGCCAGATACCGTGCAGACATCTGGTATTTTATGTATATTTTGGTATTTTTTGTCCTTGCTTTACTCTTCCAAAATTACAGAACCTTCTGTAAAGCAAGCCTTAACGTTCCAAAAGAACATCGCATTTCCCAAAGAAGATAGCGCAACACCATCTCCTTCAAAGTAATGCGCATTGCGTGGAACAATGTTATCGTGGCTACAAAAAAACATACCAACTCATAGCATGAATGAACGCATGCTGCGATTGATGATACACCTCCCGATGCGTTGATCTGGACAGAAAACAGAAGTGTTGTTCCATTGTACTCTCGGGAGTAAAGCAGAAAAAATGACTTTCATTGTTGGGAAGATGGTCATGAGTGCTTCAACCAACTGTGCCAAATCTGCCAACAAAGAACGTGAAGTCAGGTATCCCAAATGGCAACTATCGTAGTGCAAAAATTACCACATGAGGAGTGGTCATTCTACGTATGTCTCTGCAAACTTTCAGAATTGCAGCAGCATTGGCATCAGTGTCAGCCCTCCACACCACCTCCACTCCTCGCACATCGAAATGGTGTGCCACATGCCTACTCTCGGCATAGGTTGTAAGCCTTGCACAAACATTTCTCCAACCATCAAAACCCTAGCCCTCTCCACCTCTGCCATCTTCAGTGTGCGCACCGTCTTTCCACACAAAAGAGTAATGTGAACATCTGATTGGCTGATGCCTACAGTCACCTTTCCATGCAGGATTTGCTGTAGAAACCCGTATGTGACACGCCCTACCAGCGGACAAGTGTTGCCTACGTGCGGCACGTAACTCTTACCCAGTCCTTCGACCCTTTCTACAGCGGTACCAAAGCAAGTCCCTCATTGGACACAACTAAGCAGTCGCACAATCATCCACCAATCACACAGAACATCGCTAATTTTAACTCTGTCATCAACATTGCGCACTTCAAAATTACTGTCGATGATTCTGGATGGAAGTCGAATACCATTGCAAAGCACCTACTTCACAAGCTACTGTGCAAGGATTGCAAATTTCTACGTACAGCTCCATACATGTCCTCATGCATCAGTATAGAGTACAGGTATGTATATTTTAATCAGAGAACATGTGGAAGCCTTATGATTTAAATTAGAGAAAATAATGCTGCTAAATGTCCATAGGGAATACATAACAACGCTCCCCCTTTAAAGTGCAAGATTGCCGATTTTTCATTCACAAATCGCACGACTGCTTACTGTCTTCCTCATAACCTGTACATACGTTGCAAGCATGCCTATTTATGGCAGACCTCAATTTTGTATGTGAAAATGTCGGAGTTCTGTTCTCTGTACGACCTACAGTAATGCTATTTGCAATGTGATTGTATGAGAATAGTAAGCGCTCCCGATTGTAGTGCTGACATTTCCTTCTGAGGGTCTCCCGATTTTCCGACATCGTGCTTTTAATTAACAAGTACAAAATGTTTCCCCATCTAGTACTTTGCCCTATCGCTTACAAACCTCTCTCCTATGCATAGTACACTTTGTAAAGAACAAGGCATTTCCATACCCTTAAAAGATTTAGTTATTTTGAAGGACTTTCAAGTACCATATTGCAAGTACTATGCAAAGATTGCACAGAGTGAAGTGAAATGTGCACGTGCACTGGATTGAAATATAAAAGTTCAATCCTCTGACGAAAGAAGCACAAGTAATGTCTACAGTATCATCACTGCTGCAAACACACAAAGTAACTGATTTTGTTTTTTAATTCGCGGTGAAGACAACTCCCCTGAGAATCAACAGCATCTACACTGCAGACGACATATTCGAAGAAACCTGGTCATCTTGCACAAAATGTAAGTACAGTACAACCTTTATATTGTAACCACTCCTTAAAGAGGCTGCATGGGCTATTTGTTTATTTTGGGCACCAAAGCAAGCATTGATTTGTAAACCATTCTACCTACAAATATCAATTTATTGAACAAAGAATAACAGGCAGAATGGCTGACAAATCCCTGTGTGTTTGGGACTGAAATAACATAGGTAATCCTTAGAAGGTTAGATTGTGAAAAGAAGTTTCTGTAGCAAGTTCTTTGGCATTTCAGTTATTAATAATGGTTCTCGTCACAAGTAGGCCACTTTGTACTCTCATCTGAAGCACATTGTAGTAGTATACAAACAGTAAAGTCGCCTTACCAAATGATTGTTAGAGTTCACTGTACGTTGACACACTATGTCAAAGAGCTTCCCATCAGACTTATGCACACATGCACACTGCACACATACATTGGACAACAGACCAAAGTATATTTTTTTTCTCAACAGACACCAAAGAATGCCTACCAAAAAGCAACTCCATAGAAAGGAACGCAGATTAGAGCAAAGAAAAATAAAGGTGCCCAATGTAAGCATTCACCTGTTGAAGAGTTTGTAGAGAATCTTGGTACAAACCAGCTAATGAAGTTGGGTAACATAATAAAGGAAGTCTCAACTACCGAAACTGTACCTCCTCCATCAAAAAGTGTCACAAAACACAGAAATGTTGTCAAAAAAACGGCTGCCAGTACAGCTAACAATGTTCCTAATAATCCTGATAGTGTAAGAAGAACCCATAGTAAGAAAAGTATTTTAGGAAAAATGTTTCATCACAGAGACCTTCAGAATCTACTAAGAAGAGGACCAAAATCATCCTCACCCCTTAAAACGTACCGTAGAAAGTTCATTCTACAAGCACTCGTGGACAGTGCAATCCTTCTCAAAGGAAGTTGTTCATATTAGTATTAAATAGGATGAAAGTACTAACAAAACTAAGTACCAAACTACAAAGGAAACTCAGCAATAAACTGAATGTGAACAAAAATAATTTCTTGCAAGTTTGTGGTGGTGAATGGAGTCACACAACAACCATAGAGCCATATTTTAATGAAGAAGCATACAAACAACATCAAATTGCCATCCATAGCAGTGGATGAGGGTATGTCAAAATCAATACTACCATCATGGATCAAGAAACACTGCTTACAAAACTATCTCCTGAAAACTCAGAATTACCTCTCGATTCAGCAGAACCACACCGTCCAGTATACAAATGGCCATGCACATCAATGTGTGCCATTCCAAACAAAGCTTTCAAATCTTTACGTCATTTCCTCAATCAATATGTAAAAGGTAAAGACAAAAGTAAAATGAAAGTGCTGCAAAATATGGATATTTGTGCAGTGCGGAAAGACACAGGACTAAAAGGACATTCATTAGTCTGCATTTCTGGGCCTATTTGCAAAAGTACCTTCCATGCTATCAAAAAAATATCAGTACATCATTCCAATGTAAATTTAGTGTATAAAATATACTATGCAAAAAGTCCAGCTTCAGAATTAGGCAATTTAAACACCACTCTTCTGCATGGTACACCCAAATACTTACAAGAAGAAATGGACCGTATTCAGAAAAAGTATTTTGGAAGTGAGAGCCACGTAGAAAATGCAACAGTTTTAGAACATAGTAGCGACAATTCTGCACATAGCAACCTTCTATTACACACATTCAGAAAAGAAATAGTAAAATTTAAAAGGTCATCCGCTGAAGTACCAAACCATGTGTGTGGGCCTCATTACAAGGTTGGCGGTAAGGCAAAAATTATGCCGGTATGGTAATACCGGCATTGTTTACTACTCTGGTGTATTCCGACCTGCAAACCCTCTATTAGCAGCACCCTAAATAACGGTGCCGCTAATAGCGGCATAGGTGCGTACACGCGCCCCTTCGGGGAGCAAATACCGGCATGGCGGTAATAGGGGGACATCCCAACCCACGCGGACATGCAAATACCGGCATCGCGAAGCAGGTAATCACGGCTGCACGATGCCGGACATACAGACATCGCGGACCACCCGCAAACAGCAATTAGGATACAAGGCAACTGCCACAGGTGCACACAATCCCCACAGGTGGAGTCAATGGAGGCTGGGCCAGTATAAAATGAGCAAACCCACACACCACACCCCTTCCAACTCCAAAATGTTACCACTAGCTGTTGCAATCATGGCGCTGGAGGACATGCCCATACTGCTACAACTACAGCAACAACAGCAGCAACAACAACTACAGCAGCAACAACAACAACTACAGCAGCAACAACAACTACAGCAGCAACAACAGGCAGCACAGAGGAGACGCAGGAGGAGTAGGAGGGTGAGACAGGCCCAGCAATTACCACCAGCGCAGGCAGCAGTGCCTCGTAGGCAACCACCAATCCCTCGCACCAGACCCAGCCCTTTTAACCTAACCCCTGAGCAGATCCACACCCTGTACCGGTTGGACCGTGACACCATCACCACCATAGTGGACATGAAACAGGACGACATTGCCAGTCTCATTGAAATACGCACTGCCATCCCCCCGCTACTAAAGGTGGTGTCTGTGCTCCACTTCCTGGCCACAGGCACCTACCAACACACAGTGGGGCAGCTCATTGGCATTTCACAGCAACTATTTTCACGCATATTGAACCAAGTGCTGGATGCCCTCCTGAAGCACGCAAGCACCCACATATCCCTACCACGGACTGCCCAGGAGATAGCCGACACCAAAGTAGGCTTCCATGCACTGGCAGGCATGCCCAATTGTGTTGGTGCCCTCGACTGCACCCATGTGGAATTGGTAGTCCCCCATGCCATAGAGGTGGTGTACCGCAATCGCAAGCAATACCACTCCATCAATGTGCAATTGGTATGTGACTCCAGCAAGATCATCACACATTGCTGCGCCTGATTTCCCGGATCAACACATGATGCCATGGTACTGCGCAACTCCACGCTACCCCGTCACATGGAGCGACATGCTGGACCACGTGCCTGGATGCTTTGTGAGTTGCACAACTGTCCCATGGCAGTGCTTTGGGGTACTGCTGTGTAGGGATGCATAAGGGGGGGCATACTCCACCTGGGTGGGAAAGGGGGGGCATACTCCACCTAGGTGGCAATTGCCGGTGATTGGAGAATGCATGCAGAGCTAAACATTCCTGACCTGAACCGGCCAAATGGAACATGACACATCACTGGCCCACATTTCACAAATTATGCATATCGATGACAACAAGTAAGAGGCACAACCAGCCCACCATGGTGATGGCAAGCAATGCATGAATGAACAGGATGGCAACTGTGGCAATGTGGTCAGTGTGACCATGCACAGTGAAGAATGAACAGCATGAATTGGAGGCTAAACATTGTTGCACTACCACAGCACATCTGCCTCAGCGTGCATGATTACACCCTGCATCATCTATTGAACGCCATCCAGACTATCACACCTCATGACAGTATAGATTGCATCTAGGTGACACATTTGCATGCGTACAGGGACATGTGCATGCCCACACCAAATAGCTGCCGCCATGACTGTGCTCTCTGAAGGTGGCAGTTCAGAGTGACACACACCTATTTGTATCTGCTTGCAGGTGATGGAGGATATCCCTTGAGGCCGTGGCTACCTACCCCTGTGCGGAACCCACAGAACAGCCATGAAGAGGAGTACAATCGTGTGCACACCCGTGCCCGTGTTGTGATTGAGCAGACCTTTGGCCTGTTGAAGGCGCGGTTCCACTGCCTCAGCAGGTCTGGTAGGGCACTCCTATATAGGCCTGAGAAGGTGGCGAAGATCACCATGGCCTGTGTCATGCTGCACAACATGTGCGTCCGGAGAAATGCACCACTGCCACCTGATATTGCCATGCATGCCTGGGTAAGGATGATGAGGATGGAGACGGAGGTGAAGTAGCCCCCCCTGCTAGTACATGATGCATGGGATGGCCATGCTGTACGCCAAGCACAGAATCACGAATACTCCTGACCCACAGGGACTATGAAAGACATGTGTCAGTCAGACACTGGGCCAATGTGGACATGCACACAGGGAATGTTGGGAGTTGGGCACTGACCACTGTAACACATTAAATGGATCCACACGAAAATAACAATGTCCAGCCATGGATTTTTCTTATCATAACGTGTGTATTATTCACAACAGCAAAAATGTGCCCACTCCCCCCTCCCTAACCCCCCCAACAAACTCCCAGCCCCCCCCCAACAAACTCCCATACCCCCAACAAACACCAATACCCCCAATAGACTCCACAAGATGCACCCCTTCACCCCCAACCTTGTGTCCCACTCCCATTGTCCCCCCCACACTACTTCTGGGACTTTCTCCTGTCCGGAGGTGGCATTTCAGTGTGCCTTCCACTCCTACGTGTCTGGCGCGCTGGGCTGGTGGGGACAGATGAAGCAGGTGTGGAGGTGGTAGGTGAGTCGCTGGCAGGTTCCACACCTCTTGCAAGCCGTGGCTGCTGCATATGAAGCAGCATTGAAGTCAGCACCTGTGTCACCGCCCCCAGACAGTCCCTCATTAGCCGAGCCGAAGCATTAACAGCGGCTGTGTTGGCTTCGATGGCCGCTGTGGTCCCCGCAATTGCTGTGGCAATACCCCGCCTGGTTTCCTCCCCGTCCGCTATGTACTGGCGGAGTAGGTCTAACATGGCCTCCTGTTGGGCCTCCACCATCGACAATCGTGTCTCCAGGGTTTTGGAGGGGGCTGGAGTGGTGGGTTGTGCAGTCACGTGGACGGCATTTTCAGGACGGTACTCCTCAGAGGTGGGTAGGTCACAGTCACGAAGGTAGGGATCAGCTTCACTGTAGGTGGGTGACTGCAGGTGTTGGGGCGAGGGGGTGGGCACGGGGCTCGGGGTGGCCGGGCATGTCACCTCGGTGTCTTCCTCAGGCTCCACACTGGCATCAAGTTCTTCCCCAGTGGAGGTGGGTGCTTCCAGGGACTCCCCTTGGACAGGTGTGGGTGTGGCCTGCTGGATCAGTGGTGTGTCAGGCACACTGGCAGCAGGTGTTGCTGGCTGTGTCCCAGCTTGCACAGGCACACTGGCAGTGGCTGTTGCCCGCTTGCCTCCTCTGGAGGTGGTGGTGGTTGCCCTCTTCTTAGGGTGTGAGGTGGATGCCCTTGCGGTGGTCTCCTGCGTTGCTTCTTCCTCATGGGTGCCTGGGGGGGTAGAAGAGATGCAGGGCATCAGTGATGGTGTGACATGGCAGAGGCATAAGATGGTGCTGTTCATTATTCATTTGATCATGCATTCATGTCTTACAGGTGTGTCGTGCAGGGTATTCAGAGGGGGCATGTTAGCATTCACTGCATGGCAGGTGGCATGCCGTTGATTTTGGGTTTGTATGATGTATCACATGGGCAAGGTCCAGGTGTGTTGGCTGTGTGTTGGTTATGGGATTGGCACTCAGCATGCATTTCAGTGTGGCAGCGTTTGGTCCGCCATCTGGACTTGGATATGGTCATGTGGGTGTTGGGACATGCATTGCCTTGCCTAGACTCTCTACCACTTCACTTGTGCTACGTCATGGTCTCCCCTACAGGGATATGCAGGGTCACTCACCTCCTTCCGCGGTTGATGCCGCACCCGTCTCCATCTCGCATAATCCCTCGATGGACTCAGGACTGATGAATCTGCTAGCCTTCTCCTCCCAGGGCATCAATTTGGCAGGGGGGTGGGCACCCCCGCCTGTGGCCATGGCCTCCCTCCGATTGCTGGCCATGATATTGCATACCCTCAACCGGAGGTCATCCCACCGCTTCCTGCAGTCCCTCACACTGCGCGGGGTGGTACCTACGGCTGATACCTTGCGGGCTACCTCCTGCCAGATTTGCCTCTTTTGTTGCTGCACCTCCCGCTTCTTGTCGTGGGATTGGATTATGCCTGCATGTGCAGCTAGAGTGTCCGCTAACATGGTCAGCTCTGCGTCTGAGTAACGCTGTTTCCGCAGCCGGGGGGTGGTCTTCCTGATAGCCTTTGACATTCTCTATGGATTTCCACTGTGCTCTCCAAGTATCGACTGGTGGTTAGGGAGGATGGCAATGGATTGTGTTTTTGAAGATGGCCGCCGGCCCATTTCCAGTTCCTGCGCGATGACGTTATTTCCAGGTCCGGTTTTGCGAACCCGGTATTAGCATAGTGGTATTACCGGGCCGGTATTTAGGGGTTGCTCCTAGGTGGTGCTGGTATCGGCGGGTCCCGCGATGCCGCTATCGGAGGCAATAATAAGCGGCATGCCGGTATTTCCATTACCGGCATGGGGGTTCCCACGTGCTCGCGCACTCATAATCACCCGCTATTAGCGGCTTCATACGAGCACGGACCCGCCCTTACCGGCATGCCGGTAATGAACCCGTTTTTACCAGGCTACAAAAAATGTGGACATAGCATACAAAATAGAAAACAATGAAGACTCTAAATGGTTTGAATTAGCTTTGTACCCATTAGCTGGAAACAAATATGAAATAACTGAACACTTAATATGTTGCAGTTACTGTACTGCAAAATTAGACAACCACACTCCTTCACGTGCTATTATAGATAATTTGGAATTGTTTCCATTACCAAAAATCCTGCAACAGCTCAATTTGTATGAGAGCAAAATAATTCAAACAGTTCACCCATTTAAAGCAATTATACGCCTTCATCCAAAAACAGTAAATTTACCTTGCTCTTAATTGGTGAAAGGCATTCGTGGCAAAGTAGTTTACTTGCCATAAGATCTAACAGAAAATGTACACACTCTAGGAGTGGAACGTTCAATAGAGCATTCTTTAATAGTCTTGGTAAATGGAGTACCAACAAAGGACAAAAAAATTTGGCAACATTTAGTGGATTTACAGAAAGTTAGACAAGCATTGCAATATCTAAAAGACAATAATGAGTACTACAAGGAAATCAATATTGATGAAAGCTTAAGGCAAACAACTGAAACAATTCAAGAGCCATCAGAAACTGGACAATTCAAACTTCTGGATCCAGCTACAGTATCCACTCTTTTGGACCATTACACAATTCATCCATTGCATTCCAATGAAAGCATAGATGATGCACTGGAAACTTACCAAATGCGACAAACCAAAGGGTCACCAATGGTTATTTGGGAAAAAAGTATAGAAGCACGTGCTTTTCCACTGCTATTTCCTACTGTCAAAGGTGGAAGATAAGATGATAGACCCACTCAGATTGGGGCACCAGAATTCCGCTCATTGCGAATGTATTTGGAAGATCCCAGATTTAGACAAAATGTGGAATACATATTCCCCCTACTCTATGAAAGTGAATTAGCAACACTATGTTATGGAGTTTCACACATTCTTAAATCTGGAACACACTTTCAAAATATGTCAGCTACGCAGTTAATACAAAAAGTACAAGAAAAAGATGAGGTTTTACAATCAAGTATAACAAATGTGTTTGCAAACATGCGCGGTACAAAGGAATACTGGTTCAGACGGCACGGAGACATGCGTTGCATGTTCAGAAACCTTGGACCACCAACTTGGTTTGTTACGCTAAATTGTGCAGAATATGCATGGGAAGATTTACATGAGTTCCTATGCGTAGCAAACAGCAACAAAAACAACATAGATATATTACCACCTGGAGAACTTTGCTCTCTAGATCCAGTTAATGTCTCAAGATATTTCCATCATCGTTTCATTGCAATGCTACACTTTATTTGCAATAAAACTGTTCCTCCCCTTGGAGAAGTGCAACACTTCTTTTGGAGAAAAGAATATCAAGCGAGAGGAGCACCACATATTCACATGCTGTTATGGATCAAAGGTGCACCGGAATTTGGGCACAAGAGTGATAGCACTGTTTTGCAGTTTATCCAAAAATATGTCACATGTGAAATCCCTTCACAACAGACACATAGTGAGCTGCATGGTCAGATTTTACAATTTCAAAGACACAAATGTGGCAAATATTGTCGCCGCAAATACAAAACGAAAAATATATATACTACACCAAATGTCGCTTTGGTTTCCCAAGACCAGTTAAAGAAACAGGTGAAGTAAACAACTTCATGTCTTCAGTTCGACACAGTGTTAAAGGTAAATCACCTAAAAACGCATATTACATAAAAAGAAGGCAAGAATCAAAATATATCAATGATTATAATGCAATCATTGCCCTATTATGGAATGCAAACATAGATGTGCAGTACATTTCAGACAGTTCAACTACTGTTGCACGATATGTTACAGCCTACTTAACAAAAGCAGAAAAAACAGAGCTTCAAGACCTCTGGGATGAGCTAGCATAAGACAAAACATTATCATAGACATTGTACAGCCTAGGCATAAAAATGCTCTCTCATAGAGAATGTGGGGCCTATGAAGCAGCAGATCTTTTAACCGGCACTGCTTTGTATGGAAAATCAGACAACATAGTATGGCTCAGTCTTGGTCCTACAAAATCTAGAAAAAGAGTGCTAAAATCATATGAGGACATAGAAACAATTGCCAGAAATGATCCCAACAGCCAAGACATTCTAAAAAACAATTTACTGGACACATACTATCTGAACAGGAGTACCACTCTGGAAAGCATGTGTCTATACTACATAGCTCAAAACTTTGCATACAAAAATAATGCAAAACCCGCTGAAAGCAAATGTAGATATAGAGTGACCGATTGTGAAGCGAGCTTACTGAAACTTAACAAACAAAGCTTAATTAATCATGTGAAATTGTCATTAAAAACTCTGCAACAGGAAGAACTATATTACATGTCTCTGTTTCAACTTTTCAAACCATGGAGAAAAGAGGAAGACATACTAGATAATTATGAGTGCTATGAAGATGCTTTCAAAGCAAATGAAAGCACTATCACCGATGTGAACTTTACGCAGTACAAAACAATGTTACACAATGAACAGCAACGGGAAGAAGAACTTCAGGTCCAACTAGATAAAGATTCTTCCGACAGTAGTCAACCTTCTGTAACAGGAAGTCAAGAACCATTATGACAACCACTAATAGCAAATGAGGCTGAAGTAGCTATGGCAGAAGTAGAAAACACCATGTATCAGTATCACGAAGATACAGAAGACTTAACTGTACAACAAGCGAAACTTAACAACGATCAGCGCACCATTTTTGAAGACATAACAAAACAAATTGTACATGGTATACAACACAAAAATAAAGAATGTACCTGCCAAAATTACAAACCTATACTGTTGTACGTCAGTGGAGAAGCTGGATCAGGGAAAAAAAACTTTATCAAAATCATCAGCAAGTTCCTTCAACAATTGACAAACAACAAACTGTCAGCTGTTGTAACAGCCCCACAGGTTTAGCTGCCTACAACAGCGCCGGTGTGAAGCTACACCGATTACTACTGCTTCCAGTAGAGCATCAAAATAAATTAGACTACTACAAACTTTCTGCAGAAGCTGCAATGGAATTACGTAGAGTATTGAAACAAATGAAAATGGTACTAATAGATGAAGTGAGCATGGTCTCCAACCTAATGTTGGCTTTGATTCATCTCAGATTGCAAGAAGTACTTATAAAATAATAACAAAGAACTCTTTGCAGGGAAACACATTATCGTTTTCGGAGATCTTCTACAATTGACACCAGTGAAAGGTGAACCGATTTTTAAAACATTAGGCCACAAACTCTGCCGGAAAACTGTTGGTAGCGTAGGTAATGTTAACCTTTGGCAACATTTCCAATACAGAGAATTAACTGAGAACATGCAGCAATCTGCAGATCTCACTTTTGCCAACATCTTAAAAAGTATTAGAGTTGGTGCATTATCGCAAGAAGCACAAGCTGTATTGAAAAACCGGCATATGCATGCACTTTATGGCGATAATGCATGTGCAACTGATGTTATGGAACAAATAGCGCACAAAAATGTCAATTGTATGACCTTAATGCCAACTCTTCAAGCTGTTTCAAATTCAATGAAACAATGTTAAAGAAAGAAATGCAAGCAATAATAGAAATTAGCGCCACAGACAAACTAGACGTACATGGTATGACAGTACCCATGTGTGAACAAGCCACAACAAGACTAAATAGTTTAGAAAATTCAATCTCCAACACAGCTGGGTTGGAAAAAATATTGAAATTATCATTAAATTGTAGAGTAATGCTTAAACGTAACCTTGACGTAGAGCAAGGGCTTGTTAATGGAGCACTGGGCACAGTTGTTGGCTTTCAATCATACCCACGTGATAGCAACATTCAGTTTGTAAATATTCGCTTTGATAAAGTTTCAGACGTGAAAAGAATAGGGCGCTCAATTGCTTGATTCCTTCTCTTCAAAGACATGTATGTACGTAGAGAGCAATTTTCTCTAGCTCTTGCATATGCAGTTACCATTCATAAATCCCAAGGTCTTACCCTAGAGAAAGCATTGATAGATATAGGAAAGACAGTGTTTAAGGAAGGCACGAGCTACGTAGCATTATCACGCTTACGTACACTTGACGGTCTATTGCTAATAAACTTTGATTCAAGTAAAGTCAAAGCTGATATTCCTTGCATTCTAGAATACAATAGATTGTGTTCACTGTACACCCCACATCTGAGAAAATACCCTGTTCCAGATAAAGTGAAACGTGGTAAAAGAAAAGTAAATGAAACAGAAATGCTACAGAATGCAACAGCAAATTCCGCAAAGAAAAGAAAAGAAGCTAAAGTTTCATCAATCGCCGCAAACATAGAAGAACCTATTAGGGAATGTAAACCAGGCACGTCGGCAAACAAGCAACAGAAAAAACGAAAAATGCATTCAGATACAGAACTTGCTGGCCCATTCAAATTTACAAATGAAAGTGGGGTAATTTGCTATGCAAATGTAGCAATGAATATTCTATTTCTATTGTCACCAATTGTTAACAACATTTACCTGCACAGTACAGACCAATTGTGTTCGCAAATGTTAGTGCTGCATGGAAATGCAACAAGCAATCCTGACAACACATACAGTGTTCATGGAGTAAGGCAACAATTGGACGACTGTGTTGGAATGGTGAAATTCACTATGAACTCACAAGAGCCACAAGAATTTCTAATGTACATACTATTAGTATTGGAAAACAAAAGCATACCTGTAAATGAAATCTTCCAAATTTCGTACATGTGGAAACATACATGCACCCTCTGTAGCAAAGTGATACAGGAAGAAATCCCAAATTAGCGATTTGTGTATATTTCCATACCAAATAGTGAGAGCATTCAATTTGAGCAACTTGTACAAAATGCAAAACATGGCAGATTATGTAGTATTTGCAATTCAGACAATCGCTCCACCTTACTGATACAATCACATAGTGCCTACATAATACTTATGCTTCTACGCTATAATGCAGATGGCACCAAAAACAACTGCAAACTGACTGGATTCACAAACGGTCAAGTGTCACTTGGAAAGAAAACCTTTACAACAGTAGGAATAATTTGAATGTAATGATAGCACCATTACTCTAAAGCAGAGGTAGCCAGCTAACCTAACAAATGCATATGTAATGTTCTTGAAGCCAAAATTTACGAAATAATGTGTACTTCAAGATTGTCAACAAAATATGTGACTACAAACAGTTAGAATACGCCCACAGGTATCTAACTACCCAACAGGATGGAAGAATGACACACATAAATGATTATCACAGATCGTTGGAAACAAATGCACAGGTAGAATACGCCTACAGGTATCTAACTGTTGTTAAAAATCGGCAGGAAGGCAACAAAGAAAACATTAATGGGAAAGATGAAGGAAACAAGATACTGCATACATTAAAAAGAATTCTGGATGGTTTGAATGTAATGATAACACCATTACTCTAAAGCAGAGGTTGCCAGCTAACCTAACAAATGTGTATTTAATGTTCTTGAAGCCAAGATGTACGAAATAATGTGGACTTCAAGATTGTCAACAAAGTATGTGAAAAACTATAAACAGTTAGAATACGCCCACAGGTATCTAACTACCTAACAGGATGGAAGAATGACACAAATAAATGATTATCACAGATCGTTGGAAACCAATGCGCCTATAGGTATCTAACTGTTGTTAAAAATCAGCAGGAAGGCAAGAAAGAAAACATTAATGGGAAAGATGAAGGAAACAAGATATAACAACGACACAAATGAATGAGTATCACAAATCTGTAGGAACAAATGCACAGTTAGAAAACTCCTACAGGAATCTAACTGTTGATAAAAATGGGCAGGAAGGCAACAAACATAACATTGATCAGAAAGATGAAGAAAACACTGAAAGGAAAAAATGAAGTAGTTAGTACCATAGGAAATGAAGGTTTTTTTTAATCTGACAAGGATTTTTTCCCCAGACCCAAAGATTAGAAAAGCAAACACAGAAACTGAGCGCAATGCACAGTACACTGGTTTGTAAACTAAATATGAGGGTAAAAAAAAATGTTAACTGTCTATTATGCAATGTAGTAAATTTAAAAAAAATGCAAACACTAACACACCTTTTTGTTTCATCACAGAAATGGAAAAAGTGATACTTCCGCCAAGTACGATAGCCAAATAAAAAAAAGTGTGTGGATTCTGAACAAAGTAAGGAGTAAGTATATTGGCAGGCATTTTCTACACATGGGAATCTACACGTCTAATGTATGGTACTAATATGCTGCAGTGCCTGTAGGCTGCCCTTCCATCTTCGGTGAGTAACCTACCACCTACGCCTTACAACCAAGTTACAAGGAGTATAGTTCCTATCCACAACCATTGCTGCATATGGAAACCAAGGTCCTTGTAAATCAGCTGCTTATAAATTTACTTTTCGGACCATTGTCTGCAGCCATGAAGTTAAGACACTCGGGCATCAACACAACTAGCACATTCCACCACACCCATATTGACTTGTAACTCCACTGCTTATGACTTCAGTCTTGCGTGCATGGGCTTTAGCCATGCACCCAAGAGTGCAGGGTCTCCCCACAACCACCTCAGTGATGTGTGGTAGTGGGGTTTATTCTGTAGGTGTGTTATCCTTCAGTACGTCTGCGGAGAGGCTTCACTCCTAGCTGTATGTCTGTGGATCTTACATGGGATGGGTGTGCAGTGTCTTCCACGTCTAATACTTACCACTTATTTCTTGGGTTCATGGCCTTTGGCCATGCACCCAGCACTGCACGCACTCCCCACAACTTGCCAATCAAAATGCAACACTACGGGTGTATGCATGGGTGGCACATGCGGCGGTGGTTGTGGCCAGGGCCTAAAGTCTTGTAAGTAAGGCCTTCGGCCTTCGGCCGACGGCCATGCACCCAAGACTCTAGGCCCTGGCCACAACCACCGTAGCATGTGCCACCCATGGCGACGTACTAATGAATATAATAATGGCCATTGGAAAAAATAATGCATTCACGGCATGTTGTCAATTTCAATGTTCCCTAACACCACACATGTCCTTACAAATGTAACAACTCCCCCGTGCACTGCACGGGCTGAAATACTGGCCTTATTGGACCCCTCATTTTCTGTGCGTACAAGGAGGCCATAGAACATACGTCATTAAGTAGGTACAAGTGTACTGTGCGTACACAATGTCCATAGAAATTACATAATGACGCCCGACCCCCAGAACAAATGCATTGATCACCCATATCTTAACACTGTAGCCCCTGGCCACAACCACCGTAGCATGTGCCACCCATGGCGGCGTACTAATGAATATAATAATAGGCATTGGAAAAAATAATGCATTCACGGCATGTCAATTTCAATGTTGCCTACCAATACGCGTGTGCTTTCAACAGTTACAAATTTCCTGTCCACTACATGGACTGAAGTGTTACAAATTTCCTGCCCACTACATGGACTGAAGTGCTATCGATATTACACCCCACATTTACTGTGCGTACAAGGTGTCCATAGAAATTACATCATGACGACCGAAGAACAAATGCATTGATCAGCCATGTCTTACTGTCTGAACCTTTCCCAATGCTCTGTGACACAGCAAAATAGTTTCATGAAAAAAGCATGTGTACGCTGGTTGTTGCTCTGCTTTCCGCGGATCCAAGGTGTCGGGCGCATCCAAACCATCTGACGCAGAACACGTCTCGAAGCAGCCAATGGGCAGAGATGTCATGTGTCCGCGGTCATGACGCCAGCCCCTTAGCCAATCAGTATCTTGTTCGTCGACCGAACAGGGAAGTGTGACTGCGGAGCGAACATAGATATCACTAATTATTTTAGACCTACTTTTTGATAATTATAAAGAAACATACTGCTCGGATGGTGACCAAATTTACTAAAGCACGCTTTCTGGACCAAGTGTAACGCTCACCTGATTTCCGCAGAGGCGCCGGTCTTGACTGGGTGAATGCCGTATCTTCAAAGGTGATGTGTAACACATGGTTGGCTCTTTAGGCTGGACCCCTGTGCACTGTATGTCTGACTCGAAGAGTAAGATGTCTGCAGATAGAAAATATGGGATTAATGAACTGGGGTTATTGGGTGCCTCTCTCCTCTTCCCTTTCTCTTCTCCTGTAGAACCCCAAAGGTTAACGCCCTCACCTTAGGTAAGTGAACGCCAAGCTCTCCATCTGCCTCGGGGCAGGGTGCCGTAACCAGTTTCTTCACTGGATAAGGGTGCAGGCCTCTTGACCTCAGAGGACTGCTGTCCGTCGTTAACTGCACGAACGGTAAGTTCTGGGCACTTCAAATGTCTTAAAAGTCTTTTGTAATGATATCTCTTGTTTTGCAGGGTTCCGGCGATGGCGGATGGCGGGCTGATGAGAGTTGGGGATCGAACCCGCGTGAGGAATAGAAGCGCCTGGAAGCACGTAAGTAAGCGCTTGCAGCCTGCTTCACGATGCGCACTAACTGTCCCTTTTATCTTGCAGGTACAAGTTCGGAGCTTTAGAGAAGCTGAAGGGTGCTGGAATACCCACTGGATTTGGCGTGGGAAGGAGTAATGGCACGTGAGTAATAAAGTTGCCCAATGTCTTTAAACGCACCTTCTTTTGTCTTTCAGATGCGGGATGCAGCGCCGAAGGCCTCCGGAGCGTGCGAAGAGCTGGTAAGCTTTTGTCTTTCAGATGCCGGAATGCAGTGCGAAGACCTCCGGAGCATGCGATGAGTAGGTAAGCCTTTGTCTTTCAGATGCCGGAATGCAGCGCGAGGCGTTGGTGACAGCCGATGGACCAGGTAAGAGATGCGCTGCCACTGAAGACCGTAGTGCTAACCTGTTCTTTCTTTGTCTTTACAGGTGCTGCTGAAGACTGGATTCCAGGATGGTAAGCCTTTGTTCCCTTAGGCCCAGGATCAGAAGCAGAAGACACGATGAGCGTTCTGCTGCAGAGAATGCAGAATAACGCAAAGCAAGATTCATCCATCGGGTGTGGTTTAAATAGCCTCCTGTAGTGCTTAGGTGTCTCCTTCCACAGCCACGCCTAGGTAAGAAAAGAGTTCCTGCTTTCCAGAAGAGTTCCAGTGCTCTGAACCTAGGGAGTGGCTCCTGCCCCACCCAACAGGAAAAGTAGTCCCAAACAGAAGAGGATCAGGGGTTCAACTGGCAGGTAAGTAAGCAGCATGGTCTGCTGCAGGTAAGTCCACCCAAGCATTATGAGCCCGGCGCTTCCAGCGCTGGGACTGGGCATCTTTATGAGCTTGGTGCCAGTCCAAATTGGGACTGGCTGGCACTCGGAACCGGGGTTATGGGTCTGCTTCCAAGGGAGTCGGGCAAGTCCTGATCTTTTGGAAGCAGAGATCATGACACCAAGCCCCTGTACCTGCTGCAGATTTCATCAAAATCCGTCCAGCGTTTTCACCTGTAGCCGTGCGCAAAGTTTTTCCCCCATTCAGTCTATGGGAAAAAAAGACGTTTTGGACCCCCCCTATAACTTTGCCCCCCCCCCCGGCCCAAACATCTCCAAACTTTGCAAAAATTCAGAGTGGCCCATATACTTTTTTTGCGAAGTTTGGTCAGGATTCATCTAGGGGGAGCGGAGTTATAAGCCGCCCAAAAAGTGCTCTTCATATGGAAACAGCAACTTAACCATAACTACACGGCCACTACGGTGGCCGTGTAATATTCATATGTACATAATGTATAGGACATAATCTTCCTCACCTGCTGATCAATAAGCAGAAGGGCGCTGCAACAATATGTTCATGCTGGCAGTGCACAGCATATCCTAGCATGGCACTGCAAAAACAATTCATGCTGACTGTGCCGAATATATGGTGACACACCGGTATGCAAATACATTTCATGATATTTGTGCCAAACATGGAAGCACTTCTGCTACATGCATGTTGATTCTGACTGTACCCAACATGTTCCAGCATTCCATACTGTGAGAACACATGTCCATGCTGGCTCAGCCAAATATATGCCAGCATTCTACTGTACGAACATATTTCTTACTGACTGCAGCCAATATAAAACCATGTTCATAGTGCTTCTGTTCCTAGTATACAACATAATACTGTAAAAACAGATGTCATTTCGGTTCTGACCAATATATACCAATAGTGTCACTGTAAAACATGTCCATGCTAGGTGCGCCCAATATATAGCAGTAGTACATTGAAATAACATGTTCATGTTGACTCCTTGCCCATACTGCCTTTCTGCTCAATACATGCCACACACACACTCTCACATAAGCACTCATGCAGACACATATATACACACAAACCCACTCACTCACACGCGTTCATGCACTTATTCAGACGCTCTGAAATGCACATAAAACACTTTTTTTCAGCATTTTTTTTTCTTGCTCTTGTGGGGTCCTCTCTCATTCTCACTCTTCAGTCCAGTGCTCCTGGGCAGCAGGCAGGTGGGCATAATGTTCGATTTAAGAGAGAGGGAGCGTCAAGTGGCTCCCTTTACCCCACCCACTCCCTTCTTCCGAATGGAGCCATGGTTTGCAGTATGGTGACCATGGCCTCAGTCTGAGACCTGCAGGGAAAGGGAGGGGTGAAGGTTTCTTCATTGCATTCAGCAGGACTGCAATTTGCAGCACCCATCGAAACAAAATAAGGATGTGACATCATTGTCACTGCCACTCAGGACCCCCTTATGCCTGGCACAGTGCTGCTCATGTGTCAGGATTTTCTTGCAATGGACAAGCGCTGGTCCACATACAAAACTGTGCAAGTTGCCTGGAGAACCAGTCTTTGCATTTACCAATAATCTAAATATTTCTGTATTTTTTTGCAAATGCTATGGTTCTGGTTTGCTGCAAACGGCAGTTGCATCATGGAGTGAATGAAAGACACTTACTCTTTTTACTACAAATTAATCCGGGTTTTGCATGTCCAAGAAGGTCTAGGAAAGGGGGGTGGTGGCACCTGGTTGCCAATGATAGGCCAGATGCCACTGAATGATATGGAGGGGGGGCTTGATATAAATTAACTCAAAATACACAGATGCAGGGTTTGGCCATTGTGATAGTTCTATGATCTCTTTCTGGAGAAAACAAGGACACCACCAGTGCTGTACCTGCTGTAGTTGAGAAGAAAACTCAATATAGAAAGGTCACATCATGCAAAAGGAGTTACCTCCAGCTTTAACAGACAAGAGCGACTTTCCCAAGTGCTTCCAGGTCATGAGCCAGGACAAAGACCGATGGCACAACACCATTGATAAAAAGCTGAGCTATGGAACTATTTCCTGTGGTCTTCAGCTTGACACAGACTATAGCTTGCAGCTGCCTTTTAAACAGAGATCTGTGTTAAAAGATAGCTAAAACAGACAAAGCCCTTTGGAACCTAGTTCTAACATCCTTGATACCATCTTTCTCACTGTTAGTATTATTATAAATAGGGTATTTATTGAGCATGGATGTAGCTTCGAGAATCAATGGAGCACTTTACAATCAGAGTGGGAAGACCATGGTCAAGGGAGCAGAGAAACAACTGAGTGGGGAGCTAACAACGGGGGACGGGGAGGGTGGGCAATGTTCAGCAAGGTTCTACAAGCAACCAGGGGAGGAAACGGTGGGGATCAGATCACCCACTCTCAGGTACGGTGGGGAGTGGAGGGTGTGTGGACCTAGGTGGTTTGGAGGGGAGTGGAAGGTGTGTGGACTTCAAGTGGTTCACATGCCAAGAAGCCTTTTGTCACCAATGAGTGCATGTTGTGATGAATTAGAGATAGCAATGGGTGCTGCCAGCCAATTAGCAGCCTTCCTTGCATTTTTCACAGCTACTCCAGTGGAGGAGAGCTTCCAAAGCACTGATCCCCTAATTAACACAATCTCAAGTTTGGTTTCAGGCCTTTCAGCCAGTCAGAGTGCGGTACTTTACAATCGTATTCTCACTTGTCCATTTGCAAAGTTGGCTTGCATTTAA
The DNA here is from genome assembly GCF_040938575.1 of Ambystoma mexicanum. Taxonomy (NCBI): domain Eukaryota; kingdom Metazoa; phylum Chordata; class Amphibia; order Caudata; family Ambystomatidae; genus Ambystoma; species Ambystoma mexicanum. Next base: position 534,035,626 of record NC_090927.1, on the reverse strand, counting down.
ACAATACAGGTTACAATTGTCTCTTAAAAGAGATCTTTACAGGTTGGGATTTTGAGCACCTTTAGGTTTCACAAAATTAATCTCCCAATGTACTGGGATAATATCTCTCAAAAACTAAACACCTTTTCTAAACTTCTTCCACGATTGTCATTTTTTGGCTTTTTCATTCCTCTTTCTTCACAGCCACAAAGAGTCCCAGATTGGTCGTTGCCCTGCATCCACGCTGCTGCAGGGAGCTAGCTCTTCACTATCTTATGAACCTTGATCAATTGCAGCCTATTCCACTCATCAAGCAAAATTCATCTACAAACAACCACGATGAAAAATCAACCGAGGTTTATAGCGACCGAGAATAGAACTCACTCGCCTCAGTATGATGACATTGCCTAATCGTGAAACTGAGGCAAACTGAGGTGTTTCCTAGGTATGTGACTGACTAGGTCTGAACGATCCCTCAAATATGACCAAAACTTGCACTTGAATCGACCCTATCCGCAGATAAGGACAGTCTTGCATTACAGATGAGACACTTGTGTACGTCGCCAACGTGTGGATATTTGAAAATGCAATCCCTGCATGGGAATAGCCCCGTTGTCCATTTGAATGCCTCTGTACTCATGCTCCAGCACCAGGTGAATTAACTTTGTCTGGCTACGTGGCTTTAAAGTGATGTTCGGGCACCATATAAAACAATAAATAGATACATACATAAATAAAATGGCCTGACAACGTATGCACCTCCGTCAAGACTCACCTGAAACATCAACATGTATTGAATTAATTAGAAACTCAATAACAAAATACCATACCATTTAAAAAAAAAAATCATTGGATTAAAACGTTCCTTAAATAGTCTCCTACATATTGCTTCCTCTAGGTAAAACAGGAAACAGGTACTATCAGCCATCAGATGGCAAGTTTGTCTCAGAAGGATAGCTTAGGGGCAACGTGCTCGCCTTGGAAGCAAGACGACAAGGAGCAATACAGGTTTGAATCCCGGGTCCGTGCTTAGAAACCACTGGGTATTACGCGCATTATAAATAACCTATCATACCATATCATAATCTCCTGCCACATGCTGTCGGTCTAAGCTTCCAAGCCAGCTCTATCGATCACAGATCTGTGTAGCCTCCTCTGTTTCAATGTTCTGCTTAGGAACTGCGTCACGGAGAAAACGATGTGCTCCTCGACCACTGAGCGTAGCCTTGGTACTGTCCGACAGGAAAACGGATCAAATAAAAAATGATAACATGAATGTAATGCCAACGGTCAATTCAAAATAAAAATATCAATACTTGTATGTATGCATATTGCACCTGCGTTTCACAGAGGTACTCACAATGTATTGAAAGCATACACATTTGTGTTATTTAGGCGCAAACGTACCTTCAATGTATGCAAAAATACCGATTCCTTCCGAACACATACTTTTGCTGATAATTACTGAGCATATGTTTTGTTTTGTTAAAGCATTTTATTACATACTAAATTATCCATGATATAGTAGCACTCCTTTACTCTTTTCATTTTGACTGCTTTTGGTATAGAATTTCTAATGTTCAAGTAAATACGGGTCTCTAACCGAACAATCTAATGTTGCTTGAATCTTGAAAAATAATGGCAAGATAAAAAAAAAAAAGCACACGTGTTGCAATGTCCCATGATTAATGCGTGTCGCACAAGCTTTTGGAGGTTATTACTAAAATGATAATCTCCCCCCATGAGACACAATTGATTATGTTATGTTACTTGGTACTTGTACAGTACGACATTGCACTGAGTGTGGCCTCGTAGCACCGAGTGACCAGTGCGGCACATAACTGGCTGTCTGGAAGGCTGTCGGCTGAAAGCATAGGCAGAATTCACCATGGCAGGAATTACAGCAGTAAGAGGCTGCCCAAAGGCTGTCCATTCATTAGTGCAACAGGCTAAAGGCAGGAGGTATGCGTTCGGTTGTAATGTACTGTGTGAGGTGAAATCGGCTACTATTCTTGGTTGCATGAGGGTTTGAAATGGAGCGTGAGACTAGTCAGAAGTTCACGCTGCACGAGAAGAGCAAGAGGTATTTAGGTGGTAGGCCCAGCCAATTGGCTGGAAGTTGCAGGCGCTGCCTTGTTTCACGTGGTAACAGTGAATGCATTGCTAATGAAAGCACAGGGGTTGGATCAGGCTGACATGTTCCTGGTCCATCATGCAGGGCTTCAGCAATGTGAATATTGAAGGCGAAGTCTGCATCTCCTGACAGGGTTGGGGGATTAAGTCGCAACAGAGTGGGTGATTTGGTTGCTGGCGTGATAATGGGCAATGCTGCATGGGCATCCCAGAAGCGAGGCAGGGTAACTGCTGTTACCATCGGCTGCTGGGAGAGGGGCAGCCCCAACCCCCGCGCCTGCTCCTCCCCTTCCCCCCAGCTACGGAGACACGCAGTCTCGGCAGCACAAAAGCCACAGAAGGGTAAGGTGCGAACAGTTATCGCACCCTTCCTCCAAACAGCAAGGTGCTAAAGCGCCACAAGGAAACAACCATCAGGCAGGGCCCTGGTTCAAAGTTCTGCCCCCACCAGGGGGTCAGACAGTCGGCTATCCGGCCGGGGGCTGTGACAACAGCGGCCCCCATCACATACACAACAAAGACACAGGGCCTCCCTGGGTCCTATAAATGAGAGCAGCATGCTCAGAGTAAACACAATCTGTTTGTGGACCCTGAACGGAGACCCAAGCAAACAGGAGGTTCACTGTTTACTCAGTGTCTTCCAAATCTTCTTGCTTCTTTAGCAATTCTTGAAGTTCGCTGTACATCGCAGTGTCTTTTTCCTTCCCGAACATTGTACTGTTCAAAGCATTTCAATACAGCTTTAACGAAGGAAGAAGCGGCAACCGAACGGCCAGCGCGGACACTATCAACTTCAACATTTTCGGCATAAGAACGAAAAGCGAGCAGCGAGCGTGTCCAAAACAAAACAAACAAAGACGCGTGCCACAGAAACATCCCCAAAACCAGTGCGAACGAGGGAGAAGATGCACACGAAGAAGCACGCGTGGACGGCTTACGATTTCAACACTTTTAAGGTGAGCCACCGCGCTGGGGCTATGAGGGAGGATAAATAGATATTTATGTTCAGAAGTTTGATTACAGTGGACCGGAACCCCCGCGTTATAAGGCAGACGGGGCAAGATAACACAAGGCAGTTTTAAACTCGGGTAGAGTCACAAGCCAGCTTGGGACCTCGTCTTTGCTTTACAACCACACAGAGCTAGAGAACACAGTTCCAAGCGCGGCGGGCCCAAAGACTGCAGATTTAAAATAATTTCTGTAATATTGCAGGGTGACCTCACAGCAAAACCAATCAAACCTGGGGGCTGCCCAATTTTCTGAGCCCGGGCAAGAAGGCATCAGTAAACAGTTACCCAGTCACGGGCAACAAATAGAACAGGCGCAAAGAACTCGCCGATAACAACAGTTTAACTCCTTGATAAAAACCCCCTTTTTTCTTTTTCCTATAGCAGGCATAGAAAAACATGGGGCCCAAACGGAAAACACGGGCACCCCCAACACCGGCGCAGAAGCCCAAATCTCCACAATTGCTGGCAGCCATTGAAGCGGCAGAGCACTACGGATGGGCATGGGTTAGAGAAAACATGTACGGCCTACCCAGGGAAGAAATTCCCAGCCCACCCAGCCAGGAGGAGGTTTCTGCACCATTAAAAAGGAGAAAAATATCCAAAGGTGCCAGAAAAGGTATCAAAAAATTGTCAGAACTATGCGAGACTGTAGCGGAATTACAGCATCTAATGGTAGAAATAAGGGGGAAGCAGACACCGCCCACAAGGGAACCTGGGGCCTCAAACCCCACCATCACAATAGAACCTACAATAATGGTTGTCAACCCACCCGTAACACCACCTATAGCAATCCCACCACAACAAGCTCAGCAGTTTCCAATAGCCCCTACAGCTATAAATACAACAGCCTCCACAATTCCAGCAACTGATCGAGCAGGTGCCCTAAAAGCTTGGACGACCCCAGGCACAGAAAACAGGAGCGTGACAGGGACACCCGGCAGCAATACAACTGACATTGTAACAATTTGTAATGCACAATTAGACCAGAAAATGAAATCCTTCCAAATAGAGATATTAAATAGATACAAAAGATGCCTGGCATGGAACATTGATACCACAATCAAAGAAGCCATATGGGCCAAAGAATTTATAGAAATCTTCTCCCTAATAGAAGCCCAGCACAAAGGGAAAGACGCTTTCAGAGACCCCAAAAAAATAGAAGAAAAAGCTATTGCCAGAAACGCCCAGGTCGAACAAAACTGGGACAACCGGTTACAGGCTTTTGCCATCTTAGCAACAATATACGAAGAAAAATTCCCTTTGGATGGCAGGAAGATCTGGGCATACGTTGATAAAATAAGGGAAGTAAAAGTAACACAGAGGGGAAGACATGGCTTGCATAAGACATTAGATTTAGGAGGAGCATGTCAGAAAGGCCGGCCATTGAGTGAGATGAAGTCCAGAATGATTTGTATACCCTCAACGCCGAACCTCCCCAGGAAGAAGATACCATGCAGTCTTCTTCCAAAAATAGCAAAAATTCCCAAGTAAGCAAATCCCATGACAATGATAAATCCAAAAAAGAGGAGCAGCCCTTTCGGAGGAACCAGCCTTGGGCGGCTAAAAACAATGCCCACAGACAGAACAAGCAGCAGGCTGTCAAATCCAACATCCCATGCAGAGATTCTGGGAAAAACCAGTGTACATGGGGCAAAGAATGCTGGTACAAACACGCCTGCAAAAACTGCAACGGCGACCATGCAGCAGGCAACTGCACCAGACTACCAGCCAAGAAAGAATGATATCCCAGTTTTAGAACCAGGACTAACGCCCATCAACCCGGGCAATTTTAGGGACGCCCTAAACAGCTACCCTGACAAGGAAACCAGCAGGATAATATTACAAGGTTTCACCGAAGGGTTTTTCATCCCATTTAAGGGCACTGGGTCACAACACATCCCGATGAACCTAAAGTCAGCCAGGGACAACCCCCAGATAGTAGAAACCAAAATCAAGAAAGAACTGCAACTTGGGAGGGTAGCAGGTCCCTGGGATTTCATGCCTTTAAAAGACTATTTAATATCTCCACTAGGCCCCGTCCCCAAAAAAGAACCCGGAAAAATGAGACACATTCATCACCTCTCCTACCCTAAAGGCCAGTCTTTAAACAACGGCATCCCACACACAGAATCTGCGGTATCTTACACGCATTTTCAAGAGGCGATAAGGCTCATACAAGAGTGCGGCAGAAACGCGCTGATGGCCAAACTGGACATCAAATCTGCTTTCAAACTCTTGCCAGTCCATCCAGAGTCACAGCAGTGGTTAGGTTTCACCTTTAACAACAAATTCTACGTAGATAGATGTATCCCCATGGGGTGCACAGTATCCTGTGCACTATTTGAACAATTCAGTTCCTTTTTTCAATGGGCTTTCCTAAAACAGAGACCAGGGACAAAAATAGTGCACTACCTAGACGATTTCATGGTCATAGGGCCACCAAACTCCGAGGAATGAGGCTGGGCTTTAGCAAAACTCGAGCACATGGCCGCACAGTGGGGAGTTCCCCTAGCGAAGGAAAAAAACACCAAACCAGACACAAACATAATTTTTCTGGGCATCGAAATAGATTCAGCAAAGGGACTCTGCAGTATCCCCAAAACAAAAATAGCAGAACTCCTGGCAAAAATACTAAACCTGATAATGAGAGAAAAGGGGACCGTAAAGGGAATACAATCCTTGGCAGGCAGCCTCAATTTCGCATCCAAAATAATACCTCAAGGAAGGATATTTGCCAAAAGCCTGGAGTTCAAAATCAAATCACTCACCAAACCACACTTGCATATCCGGCTAGGCAGAGAGGTGAAACAAGACCTGGAAACATGGGGAAAATTCCTCAGAGATTTCAACGGGGTTTTACTTTGGCGAACGCCTCTAAATACCCGGTCAAACAGGGTCCTATACACCGACGCAGCTGGGAGCAAGGGGTTTGGAGCCATACTAGACTCCGAATGGGTGGCAGGACACTGGCCCATTTCATGGCAAACAGCAGGGTGGACAAGAAACATCACCCTACTAGAAATATTCCCCATCTGGCTAACATTACACATCTGGGGCAGGCGACTAGCGAATACGGAACTTTTGATCTGGTGCGATAACATGGCTGTAGTGGGCTCCATAAACAGAAGGTCTACAAAATGCCCTCTAGTACTAAAAGTACTACGAGCCATTACAACAGTCACACTACAAGTAAACGTTGTACTCAAAGCGAAGCACATTTCAGGGGCAGATAATAACATTGCTGATGCCTTATCTCGTTTCCAGTGGACAAGATTCCGAGAGCTAGCGCCGCACGCCCAAGAACAGATGACGCCAATACCAGCAGAATGCTGGACAATAATGGGAAGACAAGAATAACGGCATCAACCCCAACCCCAGAGAGCACAGGCCCGGATGCCCAACGAAAACCAGGCACCTCTAAAACGGGTGCCAACAACACATTGACATCAACGCCTAAGCCAGAGAGCCCAGGCCAGGATGCCCAACAAGAATCAGGCACATCAACAACGGGTGCCAACAACCTCACAGCCTTCCTAACAGCGATGGCAGGACGGCGGTGGCAAGCACCACTGCAACGCAGTACAGTAAGTGTTTGCAAACAGTATTTAAGGCCACAGGTATAAACCACGTAGAATTTATAACGATTAAAGATATAGAAGTATTTTTAAAATGGGCCCGGGAACAAGGTTTCAAAAGGGATTGGGCAAAAAGACACCTGGTGGCAATTTCATACTTTACAAAAATTTGGGGCGATTCAGACCCCACCCAGAACGCCCTCATCTCTTACGCAATGAAGGGATAGGGCAGAATAGAGGGTCCACAAGTGGACACCCGCTGACCCCTTGATTTCAGCAAACTGGTGCAGATAGCAAGCCAGTTGGAAGCCATATGTTGGCACCCATACGAGATAACGTTATTTAAAACGGCTTTTTTCCTAGCCTACTTCGGGGCTTTCCAGGTGGGAGAACTCATCGCTTCCAGCACCAAGGCCACAAACGGCCTGGGTGTCATGGAAATCAGGGTGAGGCAAGAGAGTGTTAACATAGAAATGCAGCAGTTGAAAACGGGTGCGAAAAGAACCATCAATATTTGTTGCATCGACGAGGCAACAAACTGTCCAGTTTGTATCACCAACCTCTATTACGCGCAATGACCCAAAGTAGGGGGGAGCTTTTTAATATAGAAGGATACGTCGGCCCTAAACCGCTAACAATTTAAAGGAGTGCTGATAAAAGCAATCAGCAGAGCAGGGTGGGATCCCAAACAATTCGGCACTCACTCCTTCAGGATAGGTGCCGCCACTGCAGCATGGCAAGGAGGTTTAGCACTGCAACTACTAAAAAACATAGGGGGATGGAAGTCAGACTGTTACAAAAGATGTATCAGACCAAAATTGATATAGCCTTCCGCCCTAAAAAAAATTCTTTCTTTTCCCCTCCTCCCACCACCACAGAAACGACAGGTGAATCGAGGACCACACTACGATCAGCATGGATAGTTGGCCACTCTTTCGTTTTCAGGACAGGCAGATGGGCTGAAGAGACCAAAGAAGGGCCACCGTTCAGAAACACCATTACTTCATGGTGGGGATACAGAGGCCTACGCTGGGCTGATGTCCACGAAACACTAGCAGAACTGGTGGCATACAGGGACCCCCCAGAATTCCTGATCATCCATCTAGGGGGCAATGATCTAGTTAACACAGCTAGACGCATCCTATGCGAAGAAATCTGCTCCTCCCTAGCAGGCATTTCACACAACTGGAGGGGGACGGAACTATACTTCTCAGCCATTTTACCAAGAAAGATATGGCTAGGGGCCAACTGCTACAAATCTATAGACATATCTAGAAGAAAACTGAACAGGGCGATAGAGAGATTCTGTATGACAAGATGATTGGGTTTCATAAAACACCCAGCCATTACACTAGGCAACCCAGACCTTTTTCTCCATGACGGCACCCATCTGTCTAACCAGGGCATGGAGCATTTCTTTTGGGAAATCAATACAACGCTTGCTCACAGGGGCTGTCTCTAGGGCATACTCTTGGGGGAACACGGTCAGCCGGGAACCTGCGTGTGGCGGCACGGGTCCGAGGGGGTAACCTCAGGACCCGGTGCCCAAAAGTATGATACCATCACGATATGTGATATTGTTATTGTCATAACCCATATCTGTGCAATAAAATCCTACGCCCTTTTTATTGCCAACACTTTAAACAAGTTGTGAGCCTATCATTATGGGTGAGGGTTTGGGGTTCGGCCATTACTAATGCATACATATGGGTTTAGCAGTTATGGGTAATGCTGCATGGGCATCCAACAAGCGAGGCAGGGTAACTGCTGTTACCATCGGCAGCTGGGAGAGGGGCAGCCCCAACCCCCCGCGCCTGCTCCTCTCCTTCCCCCCAGCTACGGAAACACGCAGTCTCGGTAGCACAAAAGCCATGGAAGGGTAAGGTGCGAACAGTCATCGCACTCTTCCTCCAAACAGCAAGGTGCTAAAGCGCTACAAGGAAACAAACATCAGGCAGGGCCCAGGTTCAAAGATCTGCCCCCACCAGGGGGTCAGACAGTCGGCTATCCAGCCGGGGGCTGTGACAACAGCGGCCCCCATCGCATACACAACAAAGACCCAGGGCCTCCCTGGGTCCTATAAATGAGAGCAGCATGCTCAGAGTAAACACAATCTGTTTGTGGACCCTGAACGGGGACCCAAGCAAACAGGAAGTTCACTGTTTACTCAGTGTCTTTCAAATCTTCTTACTTCTTTACCACAGAACCCACCCAACCTACAAAAGGGGAGAAGAACAAAAAGAAGTACATGGCACTGTACGGTGCCCACAACAAGTCGTGGGACACAAGAAGGCGGCACGGGTCCGAGGGGGTAACCTCAGAACCCGGTGCCCAAAAGTATGATACCATCATGATATGTGATATTGTTATTGTCATAACCCATATCTGTACAATAAAATCCTACGGCTTTTTTATTGCCAACACTTGAAACAAGTTGTGAGCCTATCATTATGGGTGAGGGTTTGGGGTTCGGCCATTACTAATGCATGCATATGGGTTCAGCAGTTATGGGAAAATGTGGAAGAGTGCTGCCCGAGGATATCCAGAGAGTCTTGCGCTTTAGCAAGTACAGCGCCCTGCGCTGGGGGACTGAACACACAGATCAGATTCAGAAGGTACCCTCTCAAGCAGATTATTTGTGACAGGATGACTCTTGCCAAATGTCTGTCAACAGCAGTTTTATCCTTGTGATTAAGTTGATAAAATGTGCATCTGCCCTTTTCTGGCAGCTCCTATGAATGGTTGAGCTAATTTCGCTGGCTCCAGGAGCCAGCCTGAGAGAAGTGGCTGGCATGAGAAACATGTATGGGCACTTAGACCCATGCTTAAGTGGAAAATTACATTAGGACTTAACTTCTAAATCCCCATCTCTGCCACCCCCTTTCTACCACACCCTATTGCATTCACACACATCCTCTCTGCCACACTCTTCTTTCTGTCTACTGCACAGCTGCTCTCTTCTCTACCACACCCCAATCTCTCTTTCAACCCCCTCTGTAGAGAGAGGGGATGCGGTGTAGACAATGTGTTGCAGAGGGAGAGCAAGTGTGGTGCATGTGGTAGAGAGAGGCACTATAGTAGAGAGAGAGAGAGAGAGAGAGAGAGAGAGAGAGTAGTACAGAGCCAGGGGAAGGGAGTGCGGTAGAGATAGAAGAGAGTGTAAGAGAAAGGGTGAGTGAGAAACAAGGAAGGGTAGAGCGCAGGGATGGATTTAGGGAGAGAGAGAGGGAGTGTGGTAGATAGAGAATGAGGGAGTGTGGTGTTGACAGGGAGTGTGGTGTAGAGAGAGAGCGGGCTTCATTACGAGTGAAGCTCCATGGGATTGGTGAGATGGAAGCACCGGCACCGTTGCTAACAGTGCCTGTACTTAAACTCTGCTGGCGGGTGCCGTTGAGCCCGGCAGGTCAGACCTGCCGGGCACAATGGCCTCCACCTGCAGAATTGTAGTATGGCGGTCTGGAAAGGGTGCCAGCACGTTGCTACTGGCACCCTCAATACGGACCGCCACACTCATGAGGCCCAGTGTGTGGTGTAGAGAGGGAGTGTGTGGTTTGGAGAGGGAGTGTGGTGTGGTTTGGAGAGGGAGTGTGGTGTAGAGAGAGTGTGTTGTGTAGAGAGGGAGTGTGGTGCGGTGTGGAGAGGGAGTGTGGTGTAGAGTGAGTGTGTAGTGTAGAGAGAGAGTGTATTAAAGAGAGGAAGTGTTCTAGTGAAGGAAAGTGTGGTAGAGCGGGGCAGTGTGCGGAAGAGAAAGAGGAAGGGTGGTACCAACAGGGTCGAATAAACATAATACGGAAAACATGACTTTTATATAGGCACTGCAGTACATCAAAGCAGCCTTCAATGGCCGAATAAATAAGAACCTGCCAGCAACTATGTATGAGCCTTGAGATAAAACTGGAGTGAGCTACAAGGGGCCGTCCAGATGCAATACAGATAGCCACATTGCCATTGAAAGACAACAACAGCCGGAAGGCATTTTGAAATTCAGCGCCCATTATTACCTGTCACACCTCAACCAGCAAGGTAAAGTTCAGGTAGATAAAGGGCGCACCCATGTACACACTGTGCATTCTAACCCACGCAGTCTTGCTCCCTAGTGACTGATGTCACAGCTCGGAAAGGTTAGGCAGAGACACTTATCTATTTGGTCACAGATGGACCCCGCTTTCTCCAGCTCCGCACAGCATCAGAGCGCAGTGCGCATCGATAGCCCTGCCTTCCATTAATCTTGAGGGGATATATCCTGCAACTTCACCCATGAATATACACATTTACCCATTGAACTAACCTGGGCAAGACTCCGAGCCATGCTACAACATTCATCCTCACTAGTACTCCCTGACATACAACACATGACAAAGTGCAGTGCGTTCAAATAATAAAACTATAAGTAGGAGTTTCTTCATAAGGCAGCCTTTTACACCATGGATACATCCTCGCGAAACACACACATTAGAATGTGCATCTCCGACACAGCCAACATGGGGAGATAAAGGGTTTGCAGTAACACAAAATGGGCCTCATTACGAGTTTGGAGGTAGCCATGCCGTTTTTAGAGGCATGGCTACCCCCAATCTCCGGTCCCGCAAAATGGGAATTACGGGGCCATTCCGACCTTTGCGGGCCTGGTAATTCACATTCGCGGGACCCGGACCCGGTACGTCGCCATTCCCATTGAGCCCCTATAGGGCTCAATGGGAATGGGGAGGAAGCTAACAACGGACCGTTCATACCGTGGCCGCCACAGTCGTAATGAGGCCCAATAACCCTAAAAATAACGCAAATCAAAGTCAACACACATACACGGCATTGGGAAGGCGGCAACCCATTCGCGGGTGGCGCTAATGCCGGGCTCCCGATCCCCATTCTACCTCATAGTTAAGACCTGGCGGGCTGTCAGGAACCCACAAGCAGAACTCTTAATGCGGCAAGATGGTATGAACGGTGCCGGTGCCTTACCGGCACCGTTCATACCGTCACCGCCAGGGTCATAATGAGGCACAATGACTGCCATTGAAAATGAGGACAATGCACACGTTGCTGTCCCAATAATGCCCCTTCTGAAAAGCCATACTGCATGTGGATGCACTGAAACTACTCATGAAGTGAGAAAGGAATACTAGCGGTGTAGGCAGAGATATGGCAGACTGGTTTTGGGCACAGACAGACTTTTGATTAGGACTTCCTGACACAGACTATCCTTAGTTTTCTTTAGGTAGAGAAATCCCACCTTAGCATAGGACAAGTTAGGCCATACTCCATCCTGACTTTTAAGTTAAATAAAACTTTGGATTACAAATTTTAATCTGTTGTCTGCGTCTTACATCATGATGCCTACACAGATGCTAACGGCCCAAGTTAATGGGCCAGCAGTGAATGCGGGCCGCAGGTTATTGCCAAGAGACAGGGGTGTTGCTAGGTCTGGAAACGATCCGGAGCTACACTAATTTTGGGACGGTCGGGACTGGGGGCTTGCTAACCTTTTTGGTTGTAACACCTGAGCTTCTATCCGGGGCTACAACCATAAGACCCGGTGCTATATCCCCCTTTGTCCCCCCTAGCAACGCCTCTGCCACCAGACAAGACTTGAAGATGTGGGCATTATAGCTATCAGCCCCTAGAGAAAAACGTTTCTGTTGCTAAAGGCTGGTGAAGCGATTGAAAATGTGGCAAACATGTGACTTGAATTCACAACAACAAAAAAACATGGCTGGGTCTGCCAGCAGTATCGGACACAGGCTTCCATCAGGAAATAAAGCCCACTTTAGGCGTAACCCCAATGGGCCGCCGCACAAACCCCAGCGGCTAATAAGAAAGTTATACGATTTATTAACTTGCAAGTTTGAGAAAATACTCAAATGAATTTAAACAAGTCACCGGCAGGCCTTTCTGACTTTGGAAAATGATTTGGTTATTCGAAAATACATAAATATTGAACAAAAAGATCTCGGTGGTGGGTATGGATTTCATTAGAGAGGTTGATGACTTTGGAGCTGAGAAAACAGAGTTTGAATCCTAAACCGGTTAAACCCCTGTATAAGGCCAGGTCCCGCGCCAACCAAGAGGGAGGTTATTGGTGGGCATTGCGCTTAGCCATGGTACCCACTGCGGTGAGCAAAGTCTCCAGTTGCTTGCAGAGGTTGGGGCAGTAGGGATTGCATGTGGTTAGGGGATTGAGCGTGGCATTTTCCAGGGCCAAGTGGGAGGGTTTATTTGTGATATAAGGAGGTATGGAATTCCAAATGGTGGGGGCTGTGACACAGAAGCTAACACCTCCTGCTGTGGCATGTTTGAATCAAGGGGTGACCAGAAAAACATGTTGTTAGATGATCACAACACCTGTCCCTCATACCTGCCTACATTACCAAAAGCAAAACCCAGGGAATTACATCAGCCGCCCCCTTCCCCAAGACCCCGGCGACCAGCCTCGACCATTTTAAAAACAAAAAAAAAAACGGCTGAGAGACACGCAAACACGCAAACAAAAAAAAGGGAGCAGTGTTTCTTCTTTTTGTTGTGGGTGCACAGGTGTCACTCTTCACATCAGTGCAGGAGATGCTGCTAACTGGGCGCTGGCTTTCAGATCTGTCGCAGATCCTTAGTTTCCACCTACACCTCGATTTGATTGGCCACAAACGGTGTGTTTGTAGTCAATCACAATGAGGAGTGGGCTGATTTCCTTGGATTGCAGGAAACCCCGGAGACTCCACGCTCTTCCCCCGAGAAGAGCGTAACAACCCGGAGTTTCCGGGGTATACCCGGAGATTGGGCAGGCATGCTGCCCCTGCTGTTTCTTAGAAATGCCATTATTGAGGAAGATTGGAACGTTGTTGTAAATGCAGCAGTGAGCAACGGTCAATGTTTTAAAGTCAATACAGGCTTTAAAGTACATGGTGTGTCCACGTAAAAAGTGCTGCCTGAAACCACAAGGGTCCAGCACAGCCAAAAGTCAGATTAGGGCACACCGGAGTACAATAATCTTTCCGGAGACTATCGATCATGCAATGGGGAAGGGTCGTGTGAAGGTGGAGGGGGTTGTTGGAGGTGACTGGTGCCCCCCGCGCGCATCGCCGCAAGCCCCAGCACCAAGGACTGAGGCACACACGTCCGTCTTGGTTCGGGCTTCCCGGTCGCTCTCACGCGGCCGGGAAACGCCCCGTTTATTTGTACTGCACGCGACGGCGTGCAACGACATGCCGCCGCGTGCGCGCCCCTCATCGGGCAGCGCCACACTCCTCCTTTTTCGGGGAGAACCAACAATCACAATTCAACTATACACTGCAAACCAAACAACACTGCAAATAGAACAAGTGACAAACCCCGATGCCATGAACACCCCTTTATTAGCATCCACCCGGGTCCCCTTAGCTAACAGTTCTCATCCTTCGGATCATCAGCCAACTGTCCCAGCACGTAATCGGTGAGGCGAGCAGGTTTCCCTCGCCCAGCCCTCTGGGGGTACCTCCGACTCGCCTCCGGCACGGGTGATCTGTCCACCGACGGGCCCCGGGCTGGGGACTCCAGCATGCAGGGTGGGTCTCCCTCGTGCTGGGAGCTGGTCCGGATCAGGAGGTGGATCAGTTCTGGGATCCCTAATCTTTTTGAAGAAGCTTACATTGCGAGTTACTTCCGACCGGCCATCTGACGCAGTTACCATGGAGCCCCGGGCCGCCACGACGTCCAGTGGCTCAGGCCCGTACGGCAGGGAGAGCTTCCCATGCGGATGTCGATTGTGAATGAGGACCTCATCGCCCGGCTCCAGCTGTTGTGGGCGAAGCCCCCTCCGCACGTTCTCTTGCTCAATTCTCACTCGCCGGTCCATTTCGACTCGTTGGTCATCGATCACCGCAGGCTCTCGTTCTCCGACCTCTGGCAACAATCCTCGAGGACACCTCCTGAACATCACCTCTGCCGGGGCCACCCCCGTGGACGCATGGGGCGTGGTGCGGTATACCCTCAAGAATTGTTAAAGGGCTCTCTGTAGGGACTGCCCCTGTCCTTGGGCGATCCTAAAGGTCTTATTGAGAGTCCTCATCAAACGCTCTGCTTCCCCATTTGCTCGAGGCCAGAGAGGCGTGATCTTCCGGTGCACCACCCCACAGCTCACCATTAGTTCTGCAAACCGTTCACCCTGGAATGGCGCACCATTGTCCGAGCACAGCGTGTGTGGAAACCCATGAGCCGCAAACAATTTCTCCACAGCCACAACCACGTGCTCAAACGCCACGGACTCCACGAACTCCACCTCGGGGTACCTGGAGTACTCGTCAACCAGGACCAGGAAGTGGGTGCCCATGGTGGTGGACCCGAAATGCCGCCACAAAGTCATCCACCTTGCGTTCCAGCTCGGGGAACCACACCTTCATCCGGAGGCGGGCCTCGGTCTTGGCGGCCCCTTGATGACCCCGGTGCGCCAGTGCAATCACCTCGCCCACCTTCGACTGGGGAACTACAATCCGATCACCCCAAAGTAACAGGCCCGATGTTGAGAAGGACAGTTCTTCGCGGACCTTCTATAGTTGCTCCAACCCAGTCCGGGCCTCCTGAGTGCGCCCCGCCAGGGCCTCGAGCGCTGACTTCCAGGAGCCTTGCTGCATGGACTGCCTCAGCACCTTGAAACACTCATCCTGTGCCGCCGCAGCCTCCAGCTCCTGAAGAGGCATGGCATTCGGCGTGGCTGCTTCCACCACGACTCGGACATGCTCCTCAGCTTCTTCTTCACAGGTGTCTTGGTCCCCTCCTCCAGGCACCCCAGGGTGTCTGGAGAGGTAGTCAGCTGCGTTATTTGCCCCCGGTCGGTATACCAGAGTCACCCCATACTCCAAAAGAGCCAGCATCCACCTCTGAATGCGTGCTGGCGGCTTGGATGACGACCCTGCCAGGATGGGCAGCAGTGGTTTGTGGTCAGTTACCACCGTCACCGGGCGTCCGAGTATGGGAGCCGGAAGTGGTGGCATCCCCACAGCACTGCCAGCGCCTCACGCTCAATCTGCGAGTATCGTTGTTCGGCATCCGACAGTGCTTTGCTGGCATACGCAACTGGCCGGACGCCGCCGTCACGGTCAATCTGTGTCAATACAGCACCCAGGCCAAATGGGCTGGCGTCGACGATGATCTCCGACGGTAATGCAGGATCAAAGAACGACATAGTGTCCTCGGCCGTGAGGGCACTTCTAATGTCATCAAAAGCCGCCTGCTCCAGTGGGCCCCAATTCCAGATGGTGTCTTTTCTTGTCAGGGCCCTGAGAGGCTCAGACCTGGATGCCAGGTTCTTGATGAACCGCCCACAGTAAGTGACCATGCCCAAGAAGCTTTGCACCTCCGATACAGACTCCGGTGGTTGTGCCTTCTGTATGTCCAGTACCTTCTTGGGGTCAGGAGACACCCCCCCTCCTTGAACACAAACCCAAAGAATTCCAGGGAGGGGCGTAGAAACTCGCACTTCTCCTTATGGAGGATGAGTCCCAACGACCGCAGCCTCTCGAATGTCTTCGCCAAACGCCTCAGATGGTCCACCTCCGTCCTTGCAAACACCAGAATGTCATCGCTTATGTTCAGGACGCCCTCGAGGTCAGCTAGGGCACCCCGAATGATGTTCTGAAATTCTTCAGCCGCCGAGGACACCCCAAAGCTCAGCCTCTTATAGCGATATAATCCCCGGTGTGTGGTGAAGGTGGTAATATACCTTGACTCGGGGTGGAGGACAACCTGGTGATAGCCGGCCCAGAGGTCGAGTTTCCAGAAGAACCGAGCGCCCTGCACCTCCGCAATGATGTCATCCAGCGTCGGGGTGAGGTGCCTCTCCCTCTTGATGGCCTTGTTGGGGATCCTCATGTCCACACAGATCCTGACTGCGCCCGGTTGTTTGAGTTTCCTTGCCACCACTATAGGGGACACCCAGGGAGTCGGGCCCTCCACCTTTTCTATGATGTCTAGATCGACGAGGCTGTCCAGTTCTTTGTCGACCTGCTCACGGAGGTGGAATGGTACCCTCCGATGTTTCAGGGCGATCGGCTGTACCGACTCATCGATGTGCAGCCGCACCGGCTCCCCGGCCATCCGCCCGATCCCCTTGAACAGAGCATCATGCTTCTCCAGTAAGTCATTAATGTCTTCCAGGTAGACGGAGTACGTGAAGCTGACGATGCCGAGAGCCTCTGCCGCTGCACAACTTAACAAAGTATTCATACTCACTGGGGTCATGTAGAAGCGTGCTGTGATGTGAGAGCCATCGTGTTCTACTTTTGCTACGAATGCCCCGTCCAGAGGGATGGGCTTCACACCACCGAATGCAAAGATGCGGGCCTTGGGTGTGACCAGCCTGGGCGGCTGATCCATGGCGTTGTAATGTTCACGGGCCATGACGTTTACCGAGGCCCCTGTGTCCACGAGGACAGGGACTGGAGACTGGTTCACTTCAACCACGCACCTTGGTTGTCGTTGGTTCCTGCTTCTTAGAACCCCCACACTTGAGACAAAGAATATGCTCTCTTCGTCTTCTTCCTCCGCCTCTTCCACCTGGGCCTCCTCCTCGCTCTGGTCCACTTGAGCGACGTTGGACGGCCGACCTTGGCGAGTGGAACTAGTTCGGCCTTGGCCCCTTGGCACCAATACGGGCATAGTCGCCCTACACACCCTTGAGAAGTGGTCCGGCAACCCGCACCGTCCACAGGTCTTTCCAGCTGCAGGGCATTCTGATTGGTGGGGCAGGTCATACCCGCATTTTTGGCAAATTTCGCCTGCCCTCCCGGCTCTGTCTCGGGTGCTGCCACCAAACCTCCTGGCACCCCTTCCCCCTCGCCACATCACGCAGACCTCTTCAGTTTTGATAGGGCGCGACCCGGCCTCCATTCTTGCGGCTCTCGCCTCCGACACCTCGTGGCACCTTCCTAGCTCAAGGATGCGCTGGAGCGTTATCCCGGGCTCCCTCAGCACCTGGCGCCTGAGCTTGCCTGATGAGCACGCCTGTATAAGCATGGTCCTGATCATATCCTCTGCATCACCCCAGGCACAGGCGAGCGACAGATGCCTCAGGCGCCCATAAAAAGTGTCCAAGGTCTCGTCATCTTTTTGTTTGGCAGAGAGCATCACGAACCGCTCATAGTCCGCCTTGGCAAGGGGCAGAAAGTACGCTTGTAGGGCGGCCTTTGCTTGATCATAAGTTCCATTCCCTTGTGGCAGAGATTCAAAAGTCTCCTGGACAGAGGGCCCTGCCGAGTATAACATCGTAGCCAGCCTGGTGTCGTCATCAACCACCTGTGCAGCCCTGAAGTACATGTCCAGGCGGTCCACCCACCTTCTCCATCTGGGCCCCAAGCTGGAGGGCGGGGCCGACACATCGAATTCGGGGATGGGCTGCAGAGCAGCATGTGCACGTACCTGGGCCATGACAGGTGCGGCTTGTTGAACACCAGGTGCTGCAGCTGGTTGTATTGGGGGTTGAAGAGCTGGAGCCGCTGCCTGACCACCTGCTGGTGCTGCTGGTTGCTGCATTAGAGGCTGTCGACCCTGCGGGGCCACTGGCGCACGAGGATGTAGCTGCGCCGCCGCACTGTGTGCTCCGTCCTGGTCCTCGGTGTCACTCATGAGTTTGAGCGCACAGGCACCCCCAGAATGTTGACCAGGAGCCGCAACTCAAACACCCAATCCAAAATGACCCCCAGCATGGACCACCCCCGGATACAGTCACTTGCAACACACCTCTGTGATGATGAAGAGGATGAAGGCTGGTGAGGCCACCAGGATGATGATGAAGGGGATGAAAAAGGCACTCTGCCTTTAGTTGTTCCAAAAATTGTGCCAAAAGACAAATGGGTTATGCAGGCCCAGCCAAGATGGACCTTCTCCTGGCTTCCACTCGACGTAGAAAACCCAAAATTGAGTCGATGCACTATTCGGGCATAACCTCGTGTAGATGTAGCTGTCAGCTACCAGGAGTTCCAAAAGCCTGGGGTCGCTTTAGGACTCAAACCGGAGCCTCCTGAAGTCCCACAGCCTGTTGCACAAAATGGCCACCAGCCGCGTGGGCAACGCACTACCCGCGGCTTGAAACAAAGTCTTTACTCCAACCTCGTTTCGGTGAAAAATTGTTCCGATGATCACCGCCGGGCCCGGGCATCGTTTCCCCCACTCGTCGCCACTGTTGGAGGTGACTGGCGCCCACCGCGCGCATCGCCGCAAGCCCCGGCACCAAGTACTGAGGCACACACGTCTGTCTTGATTCGGGCTTCCCGGTCGCTCTCACGCGGCCGGGAAACGCCCCTTTTATTTGTACTGCACGTTGTACTGCACGCGACAGCGTGCAACGTCACGCCGCCGCGTGCGTGCCCGTCATCGGGCAGCGCCACAGGGGTGGCAAGAGAATGGAAAACTGCTGGCTGGCTGCAGGGCCAAGCTGGAATCCAACAGTAGAACATTTTCATGCAAAGGGGCGAGGGCTAAAGGGGTAAAGAGAGGGGCGGGTAAGATTTCAGCAAGTGAAAGAGGCAGTCAGAAGCTTACTATGGCGAGAGTTACTCCCACCTAAGTGCTCGAGCGGCCAACCCTAAGGCCATTGCCCAGGTGACAGGGTGGGGAGGCGGGGGTCTTCCTTACAGGCACAGCCAGTAAGCCGCCAGTTCAGCCTAGAATTGAAGCAGGTTATCACTCTGTGACAGACTCGAGCGGTATACCGTCGCCCAGCAGCACTCTGTTAATAGTGGACGTTTAAGTTTCAAGCCAGTAGGGAGACCTGGAGGCAGGGTAGTTCGTCTCCAGTTCTGTCCGCATTGGGCTTTGAAGTGCGTAGACGCCGCACTAGATCAGTTTGCACGATGCAGCGTGTGTGCATGCATCACTTTGATCTCATTCAAATGCACAGTGCGCTGTGGGTTCATTCTCCCCTCAGCGGAGGTCTCAGAGCCACGTCCTTCATTCAGTATTCACGTCGCACATGCGATGGGGGCGGGGGGGGGGGTTCAACAGCCCGGGCTAAATGGCCATGGGGCAATGAGTGGAGTGGGAGTGCTGAAGAGGTTAAGGCCATGGCGAGAGGAACAACTGCAGTAAACCCACTCTGAAGGAAGGCTAAGGGAACACGCGGCGGGTTACAACACTGATCCTCGAGGGCAGGCAAGGGTGGACTGGGACCAAAAGAGGCCCTAGGAGTCATTTTCCAAGTGGCCCAATATTACATGTTTTCAGAAAGGCCATTCATTTCTCTATGAAAAAAACAATGAAAATAAAATAAGTTACCCAGTGGTCGAAGTGTACGAAAAGGAGTGGAACTATGTTCCCTATTGACAAAATGCCCTCACTCTCAACACATCCCATCGCCACGCCCCCTCCCAGCACAATACAAACCCCCAAACACATGTGCACTTGCTCTTTAAGGGAATGTTCAGTGCAGTGCACTGGAAGTAAAAGTTTCAACTTCTTCCTACACTTTTATATTAAAACGAAACCATTCCGGGACAGTTTCTTTTTGAAATAAAAGTATAGGAACATTAAAACATAATTTTAAAAAGTCGAGGAGCTGCGCTCCCAACCGCTCCTGCCCACTTCGACCACTAAAGTTACGACACAAAATAGACCCAGGGTGCAGAGACCTAGCCTTAAAACTCCAGATTTCTACAGGCCAGTCCACCCCAGCAGGGAGGTAGGGGTAGTGGAGTATAAGAGGGCGGAGGTGGGCTTGCGAAACTGAGAAAAGGGAAACTGTTTAAGTAACAGAGGACCGACTTGCTGGGGTGATGGGAGGGCGAGCCATCAGTGCACAGGCTCAGAAGAGCAGCCTGCCATTCTTCACAAAGTTGCCTTTCAGAGCAGCATTGCAAAAAGAGCAAGAGAAATGGCCCATCACTCCCCTTGGGGTGCCCCCTCCCTGCCCTGGGCCCACTGCTAATGGGGACTTCCAGCTTTCCCTGGGAGGCAGCATTAGTGTTACGTCAGCACTGCTCATGAGCCTATTAGGCAGGGCCTTGGGCAAGAAAGGACAGATGCATTCAAATCACTGCTCTGCCCCAGCCATGAAAGGGACAGATATGCGTGACATGCTGAAACACTGATGATTGTCACAGATATTGTAAAACATCCAATCACTGGTAAATATGGCGGAAGGAATCTGCAAATACCAAATAGTATCTGCGGATTCCTGGCAGAGCATTGCGGTCGCCTTGACAGCTATTTATTCACCGTTCCAGCACCCTTCGCTTCTCTTTTACCTGTAAGAATGGTTTTGGACTTATGATGGCACCGCCAAAATCAAAACCATGTATAGATCATTGGAAGAGGATAAGGAAGGATACTTCTGTTTGTCTATGCACATTTGCGCTGGTATGGAGGGAGCCACAGAATTCCTTGCCAGAATGATATTGGATCGAATCTACCTCAATGTTTTAAATCCTGTCGTCCTTAGAGAATCTTCGTCCTTAGAGAATCTTATTAGACCACTTCAAGCATGGCATATTTGACAGATTTTCTGACCCATACACCATCCTGCCCAGGTGCAGGAAACAAAAGTATTTTACAGGATTGGTTCCAGCAAAGCTTTTTGTCTAATATGAGGAGACAATCTGACAGTATTGGAAATCTCCAAAATGTTGTTGCCTGGACTGCAAACTATGTTCTCCTTATTGCTTAAATCTTGGAGCTATATTCAAACATTAATCGTGTGACCTTAGTTGTCTTGTGGGAGGAGAATATTGAGACAGTCGGTGGACGAGAATGTGTTTTTCTGCCCTTAATGGCTTTGTGTTAAGCACAATGACTTGAAAATCACTCTGGATCTCTCCAATAGCCAATGAAGTGATGCGATTCATAGTGATATCATTTGGAATTTGTGAATCCACAGCAAAAGGCTTGCTTAAACATGTTTCTGATAGGCCCCAAAAAACTGTTTCTGATGTCCAATCCAGAGGACCACAGCACATTAGCTGACAAATCCCTGGGTGGGAACGAAAGAATGGGAGAAGGGGCCAATGTTTTCTCAAGTGAACGAACACATCACTTCACCACCATGTATATCTGAGAGTTGAGTAAAGGTCAGAGCCTATAGAAATGCTCAGTGTTCTCACAAATGGTGAGGGATTATCCCACTTGCCAAAAGCCTCAGTCCATAACAGTGATTCTAGAGGATTTCTCTTGTTATTAAGGCCAGCACCCTCATCTTATCAGGAATATTCATTTAAACATTCATGTCAATTCATTTCCTAATGGCTGTTAGGCACTTTCTCAGAACTTTAGAAGAGCTTTTGCTTTCCCCATAGAGCTTTATGAGGATTTGTGTGTTATCCGCATGTTTCACTAATAAAATCCTTCTTTTTGGAAATAAAGTCTGCCAGAGGTTGCATGGAAAGGTTGAAGTGTTGAAATGGAAGATTAAGATGTTGAAGTAATAAAGGATCAGAATGGTAGAATTATCTGTGTAAATATGAAAATTCAAAATGTTGCCTACTGTGTGTGTAATGTATATGCTCCTAATGGTGGGGACGGAAGTTTTTTTACTTCCCTTTCACAATTTTTGCACAATGTAAATGTGAATGTGAGAAATGTTATAGTGGGGGGAGACTTTAATGTTACTCTAGATCCACAGATGGATAAAAGTGGACAATGCAAATATTTTAAAAAGAGAAGCCTTGATTCAGTTTATGAATGAATGGAATCTTTCAGATGTGTGGAAACTAAAGAATCCTTTGGTAAAGCAATATACCTTCTTTTCTGCAAGACACAAAGTGTACACACGGATTGACCTCCTTTTGACTTCGGGCTTGTGCACACAGTCAATCATAGGGGGAGAGATTAATGCCATCCTGCTTTCTGATCATGCACCGATCAATTTTGAAATGAAACTTACTTTTCCCCTGCCTAAGTCAAACTCTTGGAGGATGAATGTTACACTCCTTAATGACAATGATATGGTGGATAAAATAGTAAAAGAAGCAAGATTCTTTGTGGCTCAAAATTGGACTGGTGAGGTGAAAGTAGAATTTGTGTGGGAAGCCTTCAAGTCATACATGAGAGGAGTGTTGATTGGTATGTCAAGCAAAAAGAAAAAAGAGAAAGACACTGAAATTAAGAAGCTGAATGAGGAAATTGAGATTCTTGAAAAAGAAAACATGCAGAAATTCTCTATATGTTCATTTGATTCCATGCAAAAGAAAAAAGATAAGCTAGAAGATCTGCTTGCGTCAAAGGCTGAAAGTCTCCTATTTAAAACAAAATGCAAGTACTATGAAAAGGGCGAGAAATGTGATAGACTTCTTGCTTATCGCTTAAGGACTATGGAGAATGAGAAAACGATTAATGCTGTAGAAAAGACGAAAGGGATTGTGACCTTTGAGCCGGCTGAAATTAATGATACTTTCAAGGAATATTACTCGAACCTGTACTCTTCAGAGGTTCATATGTCCCAGGGGGAAGTAAGAGATTTTGTTACTAATTGTCATTTAGAAAGTATTAAATCAAACTACAAAGATTCCCTTGAGAAAGACTTGGATGTAGAGGAGCTCAGAGCTGCTGCGAGCGCTTTAAATTCAGGGAAACGTCCAGGTCCGGATGGTTTACCAGCTGAACTGTACAAGATTTTCCCAGAAGAGGTTTTTCATCTAATGTTGGCCATGTTACACTCATCTTTAATAGATGGTCGTCTTCCGGAATCTATGAGACATGCACTGATATCTGTTTTTCTGAAAGAAGGGAAATCTCCAGTCAAAACAAGTAACTATCGGCCAATAAGTTTGTTGAACACAGATAATAAAATCTTTGCAAAAGCATTGGCCATGAGAATGGGGGCATCTCTATCGGATATAATTGACAGAAGTCAGACTGGCTTTGTAAAAGGGAGGCATGCCTCGGATAATATGAGAAAACTTTTGTTGACCTTGTTTGAGAGTAAGGATCATATGGAAGATGTGGTGGTGTTGTCACTGGATGCGGAAAAGGCTTTCGACCGGATAGAGTGGAATTATCTTCTGGCAGCCTTGGAAGGTTTTGGATTTGGGAAAAAGGTGACAGATTGGATAAGACTATTATATTCAATGCCTACAGCCAGTGTGATCACTAATGGTCTGGTATCAGACAAATTTGAGCTTGAAAGAGGGACAAGACAGGGCTGTCCACTGTCGCCCATTTTATTTGTCATCGCAATGGAATTATTGGCTGTAAAGATCTGAGAAGACAGGGCAATTGAAGGTGTTTCTTTTGGAGAGGCATGTCAAAAAATCTGCCTTTATGCAGATGATATGTTGTTGGTTGTCCGCAATGTGGAGTCCTCCATCCCGGCGCTAATTAACCAAATAGAAATTTTTCATAAAGTTTCAGGTTATAAAATTAATTGGTCCAAATCCGAGGCACTGCCAGCATCAATTTCATGCTCAACCTTGACAATGAAAAATTTTGCCTTTAACTGGTGTCCGAACAAGATGCGCTACCTTGGAATTTGGCTGACTAAAGATATAGCTAAAATGATGGAAGTTAATGTTACACACGTTATTCAAAATATGGAATCAGACTTTAAAAGATGGAGTGAGTTGAGATTAAGTCTATGGGGAAGAGTGCATGCAATCAAAATGACGACAACTCCGAGAGTTAACTATGTCTTAAGCATGATTCCCTTGCAGCTTAAAAAATGTTATTTGAAGAAAATGGAGAGCTTGATCCAGTCCTTCTTATGGGAGGGAAAACAACCACGTCTGAAACTCTGGAAACTTCAACTCTCACAAGAATGTGGTTGTTTGGGGGTCCCGGATTTTGGAAATTATCATTTAGCATTTGGGGCTCGCCACTTGGTACCTTTCATAGATGATTCCTCTGATGTCTGGACAATGGCGGAATCAAGTAGATCTTCGCCTCTTTCCCCCAGGGCAATTCTGTCTACAGTGGATGGAACGGGATATAAATCATCTCCACCAACAGCTTTTGTGAGGTCATGCTGGAAGAGTCTTTGGAACAAGAGCGGCAAGGAAGTTTCAGAGGATGGATTGACTTCGCTCTGGTTGAATCCTGCCATTACGTTGAAGGGGAAACCACTTTTCTGGTCAAACTGGCTAGTGGGTGGTGTGCAGTGGCTAGAAGATCTTGTTGAAGAAGGTAAATGGATCAGCTTTAAAAGATTGAAGCAAGTTAAAGATCTTAGAGATTGCACAATGGGGGAGTATAGGAAACTGAAAAAAGCTGTGGGGAACAAGATTCCGGATGGATACAAGAGATGGCATGATTGGCTGAAAGACTATAAATCAGAAGGTGGCATGGCTTCGAAAGTGTACAAGAATCTTGATCAGTATAAAGAACCAAACTATGAATTACTATCAAAATGGTCAGACTTATTGGACTCAGAGATGTCGGAGGGCAGATGGAGGAATCTGTGCAGGAATGTGGCTCTAACATCCTTGAATCTAGGAGAAAGGTGTAGACAGATCAAAATTCTAAACAGAGTTTTCTGGATGCCACAAAGATTGCATGCTCGAGGCTTGACGGATTCGAGTGCATGTTGGAGGTGCAAACATGCTACTGGTTCTTTTGAGCATATGATTTGGGATTGTTATGAACTAAGGTCTTTCTGGAGTGAGGTCACTACGAAGATGAATGAAGTTCTTCTGATACATTTGGACTTTGAATATACAACCGTAATTTTGGATGAGGATGACATGGTGGATGATCTCTCCTTTCCACAGAGGTGTTGGTTTTTCAGGGCGTCAAATTCTGCCAAAAAAATTATATTGAGAAAATGGAAAGGTGATGACAGACCGACCATTTCAGAATGGATGGATGATCTGAAACAAGTATCCAGAATGGAAAGATTGATTTTATACAGGGATAAGAAAATTAATTTGTTTGATCAAATTTGGGGCCGATTTTTGGATTTATAAGACTGTTGTCTACATGGTTTAAATCAAATCTGTAATTTTCCTCTTTTTAGGGAATGTGTATTAATTAATGTGATGATCCTGATTTTTTTTTTTCTGTTTTCTGTTTACTTATTGGTTATATATTTTGGTGAAGTAATGGTGCCTGTGTTAACCAACTGGAAAATGATTTGAAAGGAAGGAGCTGATCCAGCAGAGTGCCATGCTATGAATGTCTGACCATTCCACCTGCTCTTTAAGGATGTGATGGTCCACACTGTCAAACTTCACAGATACGCCCGATCAGATCAGTGCCCTAGACTGCCACCATCCATAACATCTCACCTTGCAGCTTGTCAAGAAAAGCTGAGTTGTAGCGACCAACTCTGTACTTCCCACCGTTCTAAAACCCATTTGTGTTTGATCAAGGTTATTATACCCTTCCACAAAATGGCAGCATTGGCTAGTCACTACACGTTCCAGCTGTTTAGCTAAGAACGGCAGCTGCAAGCTCAGACAGAAATTAGGAAGGGTGCATCACAACCAGAGTAATCTTTTCAACAGTGGCCAGACAAGTGCTTTTTCCCACAATTCTAGTATGATATATAAAGTTAATAGGGTATTAAACATGTGACATATTTCTTTACCAAACGTGGAAAATATCTTTAGCCAACAATGGTGGCATACAGTCATTCAGTGATGAAGAACATAGTGTGGAATTAATGAGAGCTATTGTTGCATAAGCGTTTACGAGTTAAAGATTATTTAGTATTAGAGCATGCATGTCCATTTTCTTGTTTTCTTTTTCATCAAGTAGAATGTCTTGAGAGGAAAGAACAGTTGGGGGCCAATCTGAGTTTCTCGATTTGTTCACCAAACTTTTTATTGTGTCAGTATGCAAACACACACTTTGCACTAAGTACACTTCTTAAATATACAATTGAAAGCATTCAAACTTAACAAGCCTATTCAAAATTAAGAAAACAAGATATGTTGACAATAAGAAACAATTTCAGCAATAAATGAAATGTGCCTGCCAGTAAGTAAGATATTTTCATTATGGAAACATTTACTAGAAAGAAGTTCACGTATTGCTTCATTCTTGATATTTTACTCAAATAATCATAATTACTTTGCCAATCCATTTTATAACATTCTTGTGTACATAACCCTTAAAATAAGCAATATATGTATGTTCACTAAAGTTAAAAGCAATATGAGTCACGAAAGCCTCACAGCCCAAGATGAATTTAATAACTATTGAGGTATTTTCACAATAATCAGAATGGGCGACTATTCATAGTGAATCCTAGAGGCCCTTTTACTCAAGGTAACACACCATACTATGGATGGGATGGAGAATAACTTCTTACACGAAGCAGAAAGATCGACTCAAGAAGTCGGCAAATAACTCTGTTTTATTAACAATTGTCTTAAACAGGAAGTACAACGGACATCGCTCAGCATAATCTCAAAGCATCTTATAAAAAACAACACATATATTAAAAATGTGTCATATGCAACCTCATACTAAGTGGCAAACTTAAGAAAACCTACGGGAGATTGTGGTTGGCTCGTGGGGAATGAGTATACTTTCTACATGGGATAGAATTGTGATTTGGTCTGTATAGTCAGGTGGGCCCTTACGCCTTCCCGTAGTGCATGTCATAGTGCAAGTCATCTTCGACAGTAATTAAAACACAACACTTCATTGGCTCTCAAACTATAAGGCTCTTTGTTATACAGTCTTCTATAATTGGTTGGCACGCTTGTACCTTTGTGCTCCGGGACCCCGAACCGGCCCAAAGAGTTGGGGTTTGCCCAGAAGCACTTTAAACAAGATAGCAGCACCCTTGAGATGGATGGGGGTGCAGATTAATACTTTAATACCAAATCAATAATGACAACTCAACGGTTTGGCAAAGGGAATCTGTTTAATGACAAGTACAAAAAACGGGGAGTTAACAGTATCAGCAGTGGCCGATCTTCCTTCAAACTTGAACTCCCACAAGCTTCATCAAAATCAGAACATTTATACTGAAAACTAGTCATCATTGACGTGTAACGCTTAAAAGTTGGCATGCAATTCTATTGGTTCAGGAAAGGTATCTTTAATATAGGTACTATATCTGTCTATGGTAACAGAGTGAGGGGATTGGGTAAACACTGTCAGGTGGGGCATCTAAGCCCTTCCTTCAAAATGGCTAGTGCAGACGTCACTAAAAGTACAACGTCCTATTGGTTCTACTAACTATAGGACCCTAGATTACTTGGTCCATTGTGATTGGGTTGGCACCAACCTCATGCATACTTTTCACGCAGAATGGTCGGCCAGGTGCGGGGTGCCCCTTGGTTCCCGGCCTTCCATCAACTATTGTTACAATCAATCATCACTATAGTAGCTATGTGTCAATTATTTCACTGTGGTTTGCCTCGAGACTGCATCTCCTGTCTGGAAAAGTTCTGAGATCTTTGCCTGGCCTGCTGCCATGCGAAGGTGTGAAACTCTCGCTTCTTCTTGCTCGCCTGGTCACGTGATTCAGACACCGTGAATGTGCCTCTTTTCCACATAATTTGTGTATTTGATTTTCGTTTTAAACCCACCACCTGTCTTCGTCTTCTTATCTTGACCTTTCAGAAGCAGGATATTCTGTTCTTAGTTTCAATTAATTGTAGCTACTGTTCGTCTCTTCTACTGATATGACCTTGGCTTTCCTGGCACGAGTTCCCTCTGCTGAGTTTCGTTTCAGCCGTTTCTTCTCGATTTTGCTAAATATGAAGCTTTCCTCGTGTGGCCTTTAGTAACCTTGGGTTGATTCTGCTTCTTGTGCAAAGTGGAAGTATACTTATAAAACACTTATTTTTAGGTAGATTATGTATAGTGGCACTTGCCGCACAATCTTTCTACTAAGCATAGCAAGCCGCACGGTTTTCTTAGCTTTCTTGCGGTTTGAAGCATATGTACATGTGTAAACTGGTCGAATTTCTTTGTCATGCTTACAGCTTAAGCTTCTTACATTTAACATTGTCCTTTCACTTTAGGTACATGATATCCTTGTTCATGGCGTTTCGTCTCTTTACGTCATTCTCTGGTCGTCATTTCTTCTACAGGTGATTCAGTCCGGGTTCTTGTGACGTCACCATTCATCTTCCATTAAGACCTTTTTGGTTTCTTCAGGGACTGTACTTAGACGATCTTCATTTCGTTTCATTTGTTGATAGGGTTTCCTCAATGGATACTTTACTGTCGCTGGTTTCCTTGATGCTGGTACTTCAGTAGGCATTGTTCTTCTGATGGGCACTGGGCAGAGCCCCACCGTGGCTCTTTGCTGGTTTATTTGCTCATCATACGTCACATATTTCGGTGTGAACGTTCCTGGTATTTCAAAATGGACGGTTGGAGTGCAGGCTGTAGTTGGGACCTCCTCTACACCCTTCAGGAGTATTCGATGCTCTAGCAGCATGTAAAATGGCACCCCAGGTGCTGGTGGGTGAACTTGACTGTGTCTCCCAACCCAATTAGCCCGACATCTCTCATCACTCATGCTGTCTGCCATTCACATTGTCTTTGAACTCCGCCTTGTAGTAGCTTCTCGTCTCTGGGAATATAAGGGAGTGTGAGCACTTGCTATCTTCAATCTGGTGCACCATGCCCATTGTCTATTTTCATCTTCAGCTCATGTGATCAGAGACCGTGAATCTGCTTGTATTATGGCCTTTACTTGTCTTTAATAAAGAAACTTGGCACTCACAGTGTTCTGTCTTTGCAACTTATCAAGGGATGCATCTTCTTCCCACGTATGCTATTCTTCGCAGGCTGACAACCAGTTCTTCGCTGCTTCCAGTCTTTCACATCAAGCCACACAGCCTCTTTGGGCTTTGTTCCAAATTCAATCCTATTCTTTGCTGCGACACACGCATAGCTCTCAAGCCGTCTTCCTTCATGGAGACTCGCTTACTAAAATTGCCTCCTCAAATGTCCAGAACTCTATATACATATGTGTTGGCCACATTGCCTGCAGTCTATATACTATGTATAGCCAGCCTTATGAATACTTAATCTACTTGCGCTGCAGCATCTGTTCAATTGTAAAACAACTTCTGTTTTCTGCAGTGCTCTTCACACATGCAATCTTCATTCCGCACATAAAAGCTTTCTCGATTTTTTACTTCGCCATCAAATTCTATATCACCTATGCATTCTCTTCTTTGGTCATCCTTCCCAATGCGTCACACTCATTTATCGTGACATCACCAGCTTCTTCTTTTCACATCTTCACACTTTTTCAGGCGCTTCTCCTAGGAGACCATCAGTCTTTCGGCGATACTTCACATAGGGTCTTCTCAACCGATATCTTGCCTCAAAGATTCTTCGTGGTGTAGGTACCATCATTGGGGTTTCACATGACGCAATTTCCGGTTTCCAACATATAGGCAAAATAAGGGCTAGACTTCCTGTAGAGGCATTTGGCTGCTCCTCTACACTGCCCCCTATGGTCAATTCATCGACCACTCCTTCATCAGTTTACACATCTCGGCATTGAATCTTGAAAAAGCGCTTCTTTGGAGTCCAAATTTGTATTACTCCTTTCAGAGATCCTGATGATTTTATATGTTCATAGATACTCCAGGTATCTGGCTGCATTGGCTATTCGGATTACAGTAAATCCACCGTCCCACATATTTCTTGTGATTCCTTGGATGCAGGAACTTAATTCCCTCTGGTGCTAACATACTGGCCTTTATGTAGTCTCTGATTTCTTCATCTGTCAATTTCTTGCATCTGAATACTGACTCGACATCTATCATGACCTTCATTCCTACTGCTTTCTTCGCTGTCTTCTTACACTGCGTAATTATTATCCTGATAACACAAAATCCAAACATCAGCATCACCAGTATTTCTCCCAGTATTTCTGCTTGAAGACATTTGCCATCCATTGTGGAACCCATGAAAGATCGATGCAAACCAGCTGTCATCTGCAATATCTTCTGTCTGGTCTTCCATCTTGATGTGCAGGTTTGTCAGTAGCATTATGGCCTCCATCAAGGTCCCATTCTCGTCATCATGAGAAGGAATGAACGTGCAACATGATTCTTCAATTTTGGCACAAACACCTCCATCAATTCCTGTGATCATGTCAAGGACATATCTATTCTGGAGAGGCATCAGTCTTATAGCTCTTAGTTCTTCCTTGATCGCATTGAAGCCCTTTATAGTGGTGTTGATCGTCTGCAGGAGTTCCCATCTGGTAATCTGTAGCCATCTGGCATTGGCCATCATTTCGATCCCTCGCATAAAGATATTCGTAAAGACCTCTGCAGTCTGGCTGAACAACCTGTGCTCATATGGAATGGCATCAAAGGATTCTATTGATTTCACTGAGAAGTAATTCTCTCTTCTGGTTCGATTGAGGAACTCAAGTGATCTTCTCTTCCTCAAATGGGCACCTGCTTTTGGAAATTGCAATGTTTAAGTCACTTTTAGTAATCACTAATGGTGGAATGTGAATAAGCACTAGGGAACACATCCCTCCCCAATCCTTGGGCAGCTTCATATACTCTCTGGACCCACAAGCCCAGTAGTGATCCATTAGTACTACTGTCCCACCCTTCATGCCTGGTACATCAAAGATTTGGCCACACTGATGGTTTACTCTAACCTTCCATGTACGATTATTTCTGAAGCATAGGGCTGTACTGGCCAGAGGCACTATCTGCAAAGGTCCTCCTTTACTGTTGACCCATGTCAACAACATCACAATCGTCAACCAGTGGTGCTTGCATTCATTCTCTGCTGTATTTATAACCGGCTCATAAAATCCTGTCATTGCTGCTGCTTTGAACACAATCAAGCATTCCACCCATCCTTCTGGAGTCAACACTGTTCCTTTAATCTGTAATTGGCCTCTTTCCTTACACCTCTGTACTTCTTCTGAATTTTTGCCTTGACAATCTAGCATCTTGTTTTCTCCTCTTCTGATACCTTCTCCGTTTATTCCAAACTATTAACACCTTATCACTAGATTTTGTATCTCTGGCTTTTCTTTTGTCTTCAAAGCTTGTACGTAGTAATCTTCTGTTCAGTCACCCATATCAAGGATGCTGTTTGACCCTGGAACTGACCTTGCGTCTGGCAGAGTGCAAGATGCATAAGACAATGGGCTTTCTGTACTGGTACCTCTGTAGCTATGAAGATCTTAGAGGTCCCCACAGCATACGGCATGAGAGCACAAACAGAGCAGCTCTCCTTAGAGGTTTTCTCACCCATCTTTTTCATGTGCTGATACCACATGTTGTTACCCAAATGTGGCGTGCTGTCTAAATATGTGTCAATATCATCATCTTCCTCTGTACTCCTTTTTACGTCTTCCCAACAGAATGGTTGCTGCCCATGGAAATAATTCTAAAGCAGCTCTGCCCGGGGCAGAGAATACTTGAGACCTAGGTTAATTAGGAATTGATAAATCTACACGAGTTACTGGAATCAAAAAAGAATTTCTGCCTTCTTTGGATCAATAAAATAATAAACCAGAAGAAACAGGAAGGCGCAAAGCATGATTTTAAACACGTATATAAAAAACCAGCAGATGAAACCCCACCACTTGTGCCATTCTGAAATCTCTTGGCCTTGCTTATTCTCTGAAATTGTACCATTTTCAAAATTCCTCATTATGCCTGTATACTACTATAAGGCAGGAAAAAACCTTTTAATCAGGCAGTTCAGGTAAATCAGGTAGCTGTAGAATCTGTCCAATTATAGCTGCAAGTAGCCTCCCTATTGCAGGGCAATTTTTCTGTTCATGCAGAAAAGTATGTATGTTGAACCTATGCCCAACAAGAGCAGGATAAGCTTGAGGAATATATATAAAAACAGCAAGTAAGATGGGTATCGTCATTTGTCAGAACCATAGATTCAACCGAACAAATACTGAGCAAGGAATGAATCGGGATACTGTTTCCTTTTCCGTTTGTCAAAATTAAATTCAAAATCTAGCACAGGCATTTTTATGATGCTATGACAATTTTCCAAAGTTCATTTTCAAAGAACTCTGTGGCTCAAGAAATAGATTAATCAGAGTATGTACAAGGATCTGCTTCGATCCACTTGGAGAAGGGACACACTGCGACTATTAAATACCTACATCCACTACATACTTGCATCATGGCCACATAATCAATATGTAAATGCTAAAAGGGACCATTCGGTCGAGGAATTACTCTTCTGATTGTTCGCTGTGTATGCTCAGTGGCAAACTTTTGACACACAATGCAATTTACTACATGAAATGCAATGTGTTCTAACAGGTTCAGTATGAACTCGTCTTCTGCAATAGCTGCAGCGAGACTCTCCCTAGTTAAATGCGCTGGGTAGTGCAGCTGTTCAAGCACTACCCTTAATAAAGCTGCTGGCATCACCAGCTTTACGGTACTGTCCTGTCACCACAATGCTTCTGTGGGGGATATAGAACACCCCCTAAGTTTCCATAACTTTGCTAATCATGTGGTGAACTGCCTTGCATTTCTATTAACTGAGCTCTTGATAAATGGTTAAAGCCTTCATTTACCACCATAATATTAAGCACTTTTTCTTAACTTCTGGAGCATCAAAACTTGAAATATCTGGTGAATAGGCAACCCTTTTGGTGTCTGCATCTGCATCTACGTTCCCGCAAGAAATAAAGTCAGTTTGCTTAGAATGTGCTGGGCATTTAACTATTGCTATGGCTACTGGGAGTTGTAGTGCCTTATTAAGCCTATCCAATAGTGATGCATGCTGCACTGGAGTGCCGTCCGCTCGGAGGTAGCCCCTTCCTTTCCAATGTGCTAGCCCTGCGTGTACAGTCTACTTCACATGGGCAGAGTCACTGTATATCATCACTTCCTGTCTTCGTGTTTTCCAAGGGCCGCAATGAACGCTACCAATTCTGCCGCTTGCACTGAAAAGTGAGACGGTAGTCTTGCACTTGCTACAACTTCAAACTCACCGTTTGCTCTATGCCTCACTACAGGTGCGCCAGAATGCCTTTCCCCACTTTTATGATCAATTTTCGAAGAGCCATCAACAGAGAATCTCCCCCCCTGCCAGTGCATTTTCTTTAACTCATGGTATGTCGTTGTAACACTCCCCATAGTTTGCGCAATCATGCACATGCTCACCCTCTGCTACTGGCTCATCTACAAATGTGGCAGGGTTTCCTATTTTACATCTGACAATTTTAATCGCTGGATTGGATATAATAAACTTTGTAGATGGAAGCCCTCTGAGATGTCAATGTTCCCTTAGGTTTCTCTGAATTGGAAAATAAAGCATGCTCTACAAAATGTGTCATTGAACAACCCATTACAATGCTTGCAGACTTCTCAATTGTGAACACAGCAGCTGCCAATGACTGTTTTCATGGAAAATGCCCTTTCATAACTGGGTCTAATATCCCAATGTAATATGTCAAAGGCTTGTACCCTAATGTGGTTCTCCGTGTTAGTACTGCTATCATAACTGACTCATCAGTGTGTGAAAATAAAAAGAATTCATCAGCATAATTGGGAATTCCTAAAGCTGGAGCCGTACAAATAGCTTTTTTCAACTCTTCATACCCTTCCTCTCCTTCCTCAGTACATTCTATTTTTTCTTTATTCACCTGTGCTTTCTTTAAAGCCTGCAAAAGGGGTCTTGTGTATGAGTTATAGTCACACACCCATGCGCTCACATAATTCCATAGTCCCAAAAATCACTGCATCTGCTTTATTGTGTGCGGTTTTGCAGTTTTCATAATTGCTTCAGCTCTCTCAGGTGTCACCTTCATTCCCTCATGTGAGATCTACTGGCCTATATACAACACTCCTTCTTGGCAATACTGTAACTTTTCTTTATCTACCTTGTATCCTTTGTCTGCAAGGATGGTCATTAACTGAATCAAGTCGTGCCTGCACTCATCTTCTGTAGTGCTACAAATCAGAATGTCATCTACGTACTGTATCACAGTACTTTTCAAATCAATATTGCCAAGGTACATCTGCAGGACTCTATTAAAGATCAACGGATACTCACAGTACCCTTGTTGCAACCGAGTATGTTTCAGTCGAATTTGGCGAAACGTAAAGGAAGTTAAGTCTTTATGAGTCTTTGTGCAACGGAATTGAGAACAACACATTTTTCAAATCAATCACTGAAAAATATTGCGCTTCTACTGGGATACTACATAATATCGTCGCCGGATTAGCAACTAAAGGAAACTCGGCCTCTACAATCTGGTTAATCGGTCTCATGTCTTGTATGAATCTCCACGACCCTCCCTTTAAATTTTTCACAGGGTACACAGCGGTATTACACAATGACTCTGACGGTATCAGAATACCTTGCTTCATCAATGCTGCTCAAAAATGCCCTAATCCGCCTCTCGAGACATCCAGTATTGTCTAACTCGAGTTAAAATTGCTCCTGGTTTCAGCTTTATCGTAACCTCTCCCACTTCCTTTTTTATTTTTTATAACTTATTTTTATTATTTTACAACATGAAAAGCGACAACAAAACTCTTGAAGATGTACCGCCCTTGCCAAATTCGGTATCCTCCTCCAAAGCCTCTCCCAGTCCTCCCTCTCTATTCTACTCCCCAATAGCTGTTCCCATCTGCTCATGTATGCCCAGTTCACCTTTGGGGCTACGTTCTCTAAGAGTTTGTAGCGGTCCGAGATTAGCCCGTTGGTCCCCTTGTGCGTTAAGAGGAACTGTTCGAACTGCGTTGCGGAGTGAGTGGCTGCCTTTCTTATCTCCGTGGTCATCACCCAGTGCCTAATCTGAAAATATCTGAGTCTTTCCCCTTCACCCAGCACAAAGTCCTGCTTGCACACTTGAAACATTTTTACATTTTGCCCTCGGAACATATCCTTAATTTTCCTACAGCCCCCTCTCTCCCAGTTTGTGAATGCCCCTTTTTCCATCCCAGGGTAAAATCCCTATTATTGAATATCGGGGTAAATGGCGAGGGGTACGTTGTGATCCGCAGTTTCCACACAGCCCGTCCCAAATGTCAGCCAGACTCTTTGTTATGGTACTTAAGTATAGGTGTGATGGCCTATGGTGTTGTCGAAGCCAGAGGACCTCCCCTAGATGATGCTGGACCATCGCGCTGTACATTTGTACCCACTGTTTCTCATATTGCCCTGAGAACCACTCCCTGATTACTCCTAACTGTGCTGCTTCATAGTACCGGTGGAAATTTGGTAAGGCCAATCCCACCTCCCTCATCGGAGCTGATAATACTCGTCTGGCCAGTCATGGTCTCTTGCCTTTCCAAATGAATTCCTTTGCTGCTATCGTTAGTTCCCTAAAGAAGTCTGATGAAACCGGCAGAGGGTTAGCCTGGAAAAGGTAAAGTAGTCGGGGCAAGACCACCATTTTGAGCGCTGCACCTCTCCCAAACTAGGATATTCTTAGAGTGCTCCATTTTCAGAGGTCTTTTTAAATGTCTTTTATAATGGGGACATAGTTAGCCACGTACCACCCTGCTAGGGAGGGGGTAATCTTGACCCCCAAATACCTTATCCCCCAGGGTTCCACCTAAATGGTGATTCCGCCTTTAGCTCTGCGGCTATGCTGTCTCCCAGCGATAGGTTCAGAAGTCCTGATTTCTGCAAGTTGACTCGCAGGCCTGATACCTCCCTGAATTTAGTCAGGAGTTCCATACTTGCCTTGATTGACACCACTGGGTTAGTTAGGGTGAGGAGCATATCGTTGGCAAACGCCGCCACCTTATGCTGACTTCCCCCAAATGGTATTCCCTGAATATCCTCAGCCCACCGTATTGCCTGGAGAAGGGGCTCCTGGTATATTGCATAGAGCAAGGGGAAGTTGGCACCCCTGCTTGGTTCCCCACCTTAGAATAATTGGGTTAGATGTTGTCCCATTGACCAGAATGCGCGAGGAGGGTTTTTTATAGTTGTCCTAGACCATTCTGATGTATTCTTCGCCTAAACTCATCCTCTCCATGACTTTTAACAGAAACGACCACTCCAGCCGGTTGAACGCTTTCTCCGCATCCAATGCCAACGAGGACCGCCGGTGTGGCCGTCTTTTGCGTTTTTTATACAAGTTGGGCCACACGCCTAATGTTGTCAGCCATCTGCCTTCCCATCACGAACCCTGTCTGATCCTAATGGATCAGTGCAGGGAGGTGCCCCTTGAGCCGCTTCGCCAGTATTTTAGTGTATAGCTTAACATCTGTGTTAATAAGTGTGATGGGCCTGTAGGAAGTGCAGTCTTCCGGGTCTTTCCCTGGCTTATGAATTAGTGTGATTTTGGCCTCCTTTATTGTCGGTGTGATGTGGCCGGTTACCTTAAATGTATTGAACAACTGTATGAGATGAGGGGTCAGTATGTGGGAGTAAGCTTTGTAAAATGATGGACCCGGGGCCTTGTGGCGAGGAGGTGTCACTATGATAACCCTCACCTCATCCTCCACAAATTCCTGTCACAATTCCTCCCTAGTCGCCTGGGGTAGGCTGGGGAGGACCAAGGCATCAAGGAGTTCTCCTCTTAGTGTGGCCTTAAAGGCGTCCCACCTTGTGCATAGGCTTGTGTCTGTGCCGTTATTCTGCTCAAAGAAGGCCCTAATTTTGTCCCCTATTTCTTCCTGGATCACCTGGTCCCTCATTAGTTCTTCCAGGAACCTCCATTTCCAGACCCCTGGCCTTCGCACCCCTAGACCCATCTTCATTTGCACTATTTTGTGATCTGCTATGCCCAGGGTCCCTGCCTCAACCAACTCCACCCTACCCACCAAACTCACTGAGACCCAGAAGTAATCAATCCTTGATTGGGTCCCGTGGACCCCAGAGAGGAACGTATGACCCTCCTCTCTGCCCCGCAGAGCTCTCCACACATCCTTCAGTCCAGCCCCCTCTATACTTTCTCAGAGTTGGGGGGAGGCCACCGCTCCTCCCCCTCCACCTTTGTGCGATGTCCGATACAGGCATTTGCCCCATGCCAGATTGAGGTCCCCCATCATAATGACTTGTCCCCTTGCGAAGTTCTCCAATGCTCCCAGGGTCTCGCGCAGGAAATGTTCCTGCCCCATATTTGGAGTGTAGACTGAGGCTATGGTATTGGGTGTTCCCGTATATTCCCCCCTCACCATGATGTACCTGCCGTTTTTATCTCTGAGGATGTCCTGCGTTCTGAAGTCGATGCTGCTTCTGAAAGCAAGGGCCACTCCCCCTGTTTTTGTGGGGCCTGATGCGAAAAGTATCTGTGAAAAGCCCCTCTGACGCAAGCAACCCTGGTCTTTCCTCAGAAGGTGGGTCTCTTGTAGGGCAAGAACATCCGGGGCATGCGCCCTTGTGCACCTTTTTGTGGCCCGTTTGAGGGAGGTATTGAGCCCCCTCACATTATGCGTTATCCATCTGAACCCAGACTAAGTTTCTGGCTCCCCATTGTTCCTTTCTCCTGGGCACCGTTCTCCGGTCTCCCTTCGTGTCATGACTTGCCTCCCATCACCTGATGTGGCGCCCCATACACTAGCCACTGCTTCTGTTGTGGTGCTATGTTTCCCCCTGTTCAGTTCCTCCTACCCTCCCTGCCTAGCTGCTCTGGTCCCTCCCCCTTCCCTGCCACCCTTTCTCCTTCCCTCACACCCTCTAACCCCAACTTGGAGTGTGATCTACCCCCCCTCCTCGTTTACCATCCCTCGGACGCTCCCATCCTTACTTGTTCCAATGTGTTTTCTACTCCCCCCTTCCTAGGCCCAGTGTATTGCCCATTAGCCCACCACCCCGTCTGAATATCTTATCAGACTTATTCACCTGAGTGATCTGGAGCCACTCCCCACTTCTTTTTCTGCCCCCCGGTCACCTCCTACCCCGGGGTGGCCTCTCAGGGTGGCTCCTCTCCTGCTTCTTTCTCCTGCGGTCGACCACTCCCATGGTTTTGACCTTGCACTTTGTCCTGGTGTGGCAGGGGCCTCACTTCATTGGCCCTCCCTTTCGCCCTCGAGTTCCAGATTTATTATGTTTGCCGCTTCCTGGAGCGTAGTTGCTCACCTTTGAGCCCCCTCCCACTCGAACAGTAGACTAAAGGAAAAAGTCCACTTGTATTTTATCCCCTTCCTAGTCAGCTCTTTGAGTACCGGGCCCATGATCCTCCTTTTTATTAGCGTGCTGTTTGCAAGGTCCTGAAACAGGGATATCGCTTGCCCTTTGTTAGTAATGGTTCACGTTGCTTGGCTGCTCGCAGCACAGCTTCCTTCCGCCCGTATCTTGCAAATGCAGCCAAGACATCACAAGGCCTAGCATTGGGGCCCCTGGTAGGTCGACCAACTCTGTGGATTCTGTCCAGTTCTGTTGTCTCTGGGGTCCCTTCACCCAAGAGGTCTGCAAAGATACGCTGGGTTTCCTCCTTCAGTTCCTGGTCCGACACCGATTCCGGTAGCATTTTGATCCTGATGTTGACCCTATGGGATCTATTCTCGAGGTTCTCCACTTTTGCTTCCATATTCCGTGTCGCAATGTCCAACCGGTCTATAGCCTCACTATTTGCCGTAGTGTCCTTTTTTTCGGTTTCCTGGAGACCTCTTTTGAGCAGGTCTGTTCTTTCTCCTAACTGAGCCATTTCTTTTCTCATCTCTCCTAGGGACATCGTAGGTTGGTTCGCATCAGCTGAAATTGGTTGTGAAATGTTTTTGCTAAGGTTTCTCTCAGAGTTTGCATTACTCCTTTGAGATCCTGTCTTGTCATCTGAGCCGAATCGTCATCTGTGTTGTGGTCCCGCCACTCCTTCGGGAGCCCATCGCCACCCTTGTTTGACTCCTTGGCCTCCATGGCCAGCCAGAGTGCAAGGAGAGTTCCTTGGGTGTCCCCTACGTGCTGACCAGCCTTAGCCATTTTGCCCCTGGCCTTGGAAGTCATCTATGTTTGTCACAATTCACGCCGTTACTGTGCTCCCCCCCGACTGTCCAGGGCCTGGTTATGTCCTTGTGGCCCGGAGTCGCCTTGATTTTGCCTTGGTCCTATTAGCCCATCCTTTGTGGGAGGCGTCTCTCTTCCAGTGTTGTGCAGCGTTGGCTCTATGTGGATCACCTCTTCTCCCAGGACGCCTTAATCCTGCTCACTTCGGGAGCCTGGTAGCCTCTGGGCTCCCCCAAGGGTATGCTTCTGATAATGGTTGTGTTGGGTACTAATGATATTCTGAGTACCGGCTCCCCAGAACAGTGGGCAATCTCTGTCTCCTTGTCCCCCCTGCTTGATGCCTCCAGGGGGTGCACTCTGTGGGTTTCGGATTGTCAGGAGACCTCCATGGGGTCTTATCTTTGCCTGGCTGGCCCCTCCTGCTTACTTGGCTCTCCTTGTGTCTCCAGCCTGCCAGCTGCCCTACACAACCATAACGTTTTCTCCAGGTAAAGGCAGCTGGTTGTGGTTTGTGTGGGTCTATCTCTGAATCCGCTTATCCTCTTCGTCGTGGCCGGCTTTGGCGCTACCGCTGATCGTGGCTGCCGTGGAAGTTTCCTGCACTACTGCGCTGATGAGTGCATATTTGTGCTCGCACCACCGGGTGCAGTGATATCTTCGGTCCAGATGGTACCGTTGGGGGCAGGTGTTCTGTTGGGTCCGTTCTCAGATTCTGCCCCTCTCCCCCTCAAAAGAGTCGCCCTGTAGACGAGTGGGTGTTGGCCCTCAGCAAGGCCCCCACGCGCTCCTGTCCATGGGGAGTGTCCTGCGCTGTGCCCCCGTCCCTCCTGTTGGCGACCGCTGCGGTTGCCGTGCCTGCTCGCCCAGCCCCTTCGTTGCGCATCCCGGCCCTCTCTCCCTACTGAGGCTCCTCACTCCTGTTCCTCCTTGCTCAGGCGCTCCTCCACTGCAAACCGGTCCTGGTGACCTGCCCCCAATTTACGGCTCTTCACCTCTCCTCAGCCGGGGGTCCGGGATGCTGCAATTGCTCGCTGGGGGGTGCCACCTCTTCCCGTTCCAACTCCAGCCTTCAGTCTCCTTTGGGGCGCTGATCCGCCTTCGCCCGACAGCTCTCCAGACTGCCCCCTCAGCCACCCGGCTGTGTCCCCGGGAGCTCTTCCCTCCTCAGCTGCCCCCCGCTCCACAGCCTGTCATCGGAATAATTGTGTCTGACCCTGGGTGTCGGCTGCGTGGTCAAAGTACTCTCCACTCCCGCTGATGCTCTCTGGGCCAGCCCACCTGGCTGGGTCTCCTTTGGAACCACTAACTAGCAGCCACCACCTCAGTACAGACACTCGATCTCAAGCACCTATGGTAAACCACCATATCACATTTCCACGCTTATTCTCTTCTTTATACCACCACTCAACTACAACACAGCGATACTATGACACCATTCGGTATAGCTGTTCTCATACCATCACTTGCCTCATACTCCCCATCATTCTAACTAAACACTGCTCGTTACACACCCTCTAGCCTAGGCGTTCTCCTGAGGCCTAACGCAGCCAGAATCGGTCCGGACAACAACCTGCCAGAACGAACACATACTCTTGATCTCCCTAGCACCACACCTACTGCTAAGAAGCAGCTATCACACGAATGCCACACCTGCTGCACACATATACGGTGCTCACATGCACCTTATGACTATCTCTCTTCTCTCTACTAACTTGAACTTCGGTTCCCAAGGGCGTTCAACCTACCAGCGCCTTGAGATCATACCAATGGTACATATAAGGCGCTATATAAATGCAAAATAACATAACATAACATAACTCCCCTAGGTGACTATATGCCGGTCTCTTGCAAGTCCTCTGTACCACTGTAGTGCCCCCAGCAAGGCTCCAATTTGAGGGGGGTGTCCTGCACTGTGCTGCCGTCGCTCCTGCTGGCGTCCGCTGTGGCAACCGGGGCTGCTCGCCCGTCACCCTCGATACGTGTCCCAGCCCCCTCTCCCAACCGAGGCTCTTCATTCCTACTTCCCTGCGCCTCGTGTCTCCTCTTTGCTCTGACTCTACTCTGTTTTATGCTGCCCTGGAGATCTGCCTCAGATAGCCAGCTCCTCACCTCTCCCCAGCTGGGGGTCTGGGATGCTGCAGTGGCTCGCTGAGGGGCGCCTCCTCTTCCCGTCCCAACTTCAGCTCACCCTCTCCCTCTGGGCGTTGGTCCGCCTTCTCCCACTGCTCTCCGGACTGCTCCCTCAGCCGCCCAGCGATGTCCCCGGGGGCTCCTTTCTCCTCGGCCACCCCCCCGCTCAGCAGCCTGTCTTCAAAGCAGTTACGTCC
Source organism: Ambystoma mexicanum (assembly GCF_040938575.1). NCBI lineage: Eukaryota > Metazoa > Chordata > Amphibia > Caudata > Ambystomatidae > Ambystoma > Ambystoma mexicanum. Next base: position 533,993,878 of record NC_090927.1, on the reverse strand, counting down.
GGCCCTCATGGGGTCTTCCTGTGGTGGGCCAGCTGCGTGACCGAGATGCTTTCCTCTCCGTTGGTGTTCGCGGGACCAGCCCGCCTGACTGGGTCACATTTGGAGCCTCTTTTCCCGCGGCCGCCACCTCCGTTCGATCACTCCCCAAGGTGTTTATAAGCCGTACTCTTGGGGTTTCTCTGTACCACTGAGATACACCCAGGGTACGCCATGCTTTCTACCTGCTTCCTGTCTGCTGGGGGGTGGTGGGACCGCCTGATCAGAGGACGCAGAGCCCTGGAGCAGCCGACGGCACATCTACTCAGTGCCGCAGTCCATCTTGGAATGCTCTCCCACTTCTTTTAATAGGCCTACAACATAAGGGCCTGTATATAAAACACTTGGCACTTTCTCCAAGTCTTCGTCAAAGAATGGTAGACGCTGTTGCATTATTGCCATATGCTGTGGGATCTCCCTTTTCTCTATTCTAATCCAATACATAATGCTCATAAAGAACACCACATCAGCGTCTGATGGATCATCTCTTAACATGTCATTGTCAGTGACGTCAGTCAATCTATACTCTTCCACAATGGCAATCAATGTTCTTCATGGCCTTACCTCATCATCTGTGCCTTCAAGCCTTACCATTTCCCCTCATGCTATGGCTGCATCTAATTCTAAGGGGATAGTCTGCCCCCCCTCTTCGTCCATAGGTACCTGTGGTCCAAACAAAAATAAATTGGGTATCCTCATAGTCCTTCCCACTAAGACAGGTAGCCATGTTAACAGAATGCTCACCCCATAAAGGAAAACGTCTGACTCCATCAGTACTCCTTGAGGAGCCATTGCCCTGTAAATGCCAATATAAACTCACCCCATTCATATAGTGTATCCCAGGCATGGAGCACACTATACCTTCATCAGTAAAAGAAATCGTCATAATATGTTTGGTCATTAAGTCTCTTCCCAGAATATTAACTGGTGTCTGCTGTGAATATAATAATGGAATAGACATGTCACATTCTCCTATAGAGACTGGCAATTCATCAGTAAAAGGAACTCGACTTGTAGCTCCAGAGAATCCCTGAGCATTCATGACATTTCCCGACATCGGGTATTTTCCCTCTCGTATACACAAACGAGTAGCCCCAGTGTCAAGTAAAAATTTAAAGGATTTGCCTCCTATCATCACATCAACCCTTGGTTCCTCTTGGGGGTCTGGTGTCATGGATAGTACTGAACACATCAAGTCTCCCTGTGAGCTGTTCTATGTGGATACAAAGATACCCCTGTACCTGTAAAAGGATTCCCCCCTACCACTGTGCCACCCCCTATTCTAGGAGTCAATAACTGTCGTGTGGTTACATTCTACAGTATCTGCATTGGGGTGTTTTCAATGGTGCTTGCTGTGATTGCTGCGGCTGCTTTACCTGTTGCACTTGTGGTGCTTGTGCCTGATACACTTTCTGATCCTGGGCAAATCCTTCCCTAGCCCGTGAGCTATTTGCTGGAGGATAAACTGTCCCCCCTCTTGAGTATTGACCATTTCGTATACATATCCTTGGCTCCAAGATGTATGTGCAATGTGCCCTGTCATTCCACACGTCCAACATATAGGGGTTTCATGTAATAATGTGCTCTCAAACATTTTGCCATGCAAATAAAAAGCTGAAAATGGCAGTTTTTTGTGGGGACATTACTACATGCAACATGCGGATGACACCGCTGCAACACCCAAACCCTTTTTTTTTCAAGGGGAGTGGGTGACACCCACGCAACCCCCGCTCCCCCTGTCCCTATATATATGGTCCGGGTATATTTAGTCCTGGGAGGATAGACCAGGGGCAACGCGCTCGTCTTGGAAGCAAAACAACACAGAGCAACACAGGTTCGTTCCCCGGGTCTGCGCTTAGAAACCTCTGGGTATTAAGTGCGTTATAAACAACCTATTATATCATATGGTCATCTATATAATGTCGCCATAACCTTTTCTCAGCAACATTATATAATGTGACCATATATATAGGGATATTATTACCTGATACCTATATAGGCGGGTTTCATCTAATTAGCCCTCCTTGGTTAAATCCTCCTTGCACATTCTGATTCTCATTCTGCCCATTCTGAAACCCACTTTGAGTATTTTTAAATCCACCCCTTCCCCTGTAGCCCACGCCTCTACCTTGTGCTAAAAACCCACTTCCCCCTTGATTCATCGGACGCTCATTATTAACCTACGTTGTGTCCACTGCTTGCTGTACTTCTAGCTTTTCTCCACTTGTCAATACCGCCTCTTCTATGGCATATTTTGGCAGTTTTTCTGGACTAACTAAGCTTCCTTAATTTCCTAGCATTGTCTTTCTTTTAATTCTCCTCCTGTAACAGCCGGCAGTGATGCACTATAGTCAACTGTATCTCCGGCCACGGTTTTGCTTTCATCCCCACTAATTTCTTAAGCTGTCTTTGTACTGGCTCAGGCAGTCCTGACACAAAATGTGGTTAAATACCACCACTGTTTTACTCCACGGCTTGCGCGTTTCAAGAGACCAACGCTCTTGAATGTCTTGAATTTAAGCGCGTGGATCCTCATCTTCTTTCATCTTTCATGTCATAATCGCACCCATACCTGATACATCAGGATATTATGCTCTCCAAACATCTGCCCTACAGTTATTAAATGGCGCTCCATTGTGCTCTGTGTTTTGTGCCATGACACTCGAATAACCTGATCTTGTCCAAATTTCATCTGCTCCTTCCCCAAGACTAGCTGGTAGGAGATCCTTGATATCCCCTTTTGCCAAGGTATTTCCTCCGTTCATTTTGTCTAACTCATAAATCCATTTTCCTGCACCCACCGTTAAGCTGGGGAGTTTGCGCCTTAAGTTATTCTTGTCCATCTTTGGCCATGGAATATACTGTGGTCTCGCCCCCCCCTTTTCCAACAAGGGAAACTGCATAAATCCTATTTCGCAATCCGCTCCCATCGTTTGCCTATCCATAGTGCGAACAATAGTTCCTGTTCGCTTCCTTCCTGGCAGGGACCTTAACCGGTTTACATATGGTGGCTATTCTCCTCCTTCGCTATACGATCATCCTTTAGGGTGCTCTGGACATGCTATAGGATCTGGTGTCCTATCCTTAGGTTGTTCTAAATCAGACCACCTTACTCCCTTGTCTGCCTGGAAGCCTCCCTTGAGAGCACACACACTCCTTCCCTCCTCACTGAAGGAGTCTCTCTCTTCGTCTGACATTTCTAGTCCCCAGCTAGTGTGGCTCTGCTCACTTTCACCCTTGTCTAAAGTTAGCCTACTTAAAGAAAGAACTCTATGCTCAGAACCAAATGAGCTTCCCTCTTCATGTCGTGATTGGAAGATTATAAATCAATCTCCCTTTCCTTGGCTTCCCGATTCGCCTCTTTCTCTTAAATCCTGATAGGCTTTATCGATCGTATCTCCGATGCTCCCTATATCGAAATCCTCATCTAATGTAACTTTAGATGCACCTGACATGGCTCCCTGTAAGAGTAGGAACTCTTCTATGTCGCTCCATTGTATCACTGGACTTGGTTCCATTAATTCAATCTGAATGCGATCAATCTCGCATTCTGGCTGTCTCCTTTTATGTTCTAATTCTTCATCTACTTCTCTCCGCTTTATGGCCTCCCATCTAACTCTTTCCTCTTCCTTTCTCATTTATTCTCTTCTTTCCCCTGCTCCTCTTTCTTCCTCTTCCTTTCGTCTCTGTATCCTCTTATCTCTTAATTTATGTGCTTCCTCTTCTTCTCTCTTCCTGTCGTGTCTATCCCGTTCTTCCATTGCTCTCTGTCTGTTATCATACTTTCTTTATTCCTCTGCCCTTTCTTCTTTCTTTTGTTGCTCCTCCTGATACAGCTGTTCTCGCTGCTGTCGGATCTTTCTTTTTTGCTCATCTTCTTTTAATCTCTTTTCTCATTCCCTGTTTTTTCTATCTCGCTCATCTCAATCTTCCCTTCCTCTATGCTTTTCCATCTAGTTTAAGCAATATCTGTCCTCCCATCTATTCATTCTTTATGAGTGTTACCACATCTGCTTGATCCTTTTCTCTTTCCATCTCTTAATTTCTCGTTCTATGTCTATCGATACATTTGATCGCTCACCTTTCTCTTCCCTGTTTTGTAAGGCCTTAAAAGTCTCCTCTTTCTTCTTAGTTTCCTCTGGACTATCGTCACTGCTATAGGCATGCGTTTCATATATTGGATTGCTATACCCCGTCGCCGCTTTCAGTTCCTTCAATTGATACAATATAGCGCTCGCTGTACTAACACTTTTTACTTCAAACAACGCTAGGGCAGCAGAAGGATTGGCACCTTCCTTTTCACACTGGTTAAGCATCCTATCCTCAGGTGGCGGATCATCTTTCTATTCCTGGTACATCTTCCAAAGCTCTGAAATAGCTAATCTCTTCCCTAATTTCTTTCCCCTGTACGCAGCGTGCAAGTATGTGGTCATGTGTTGCAATACCGCCTTTGCCAAAGATCCCCCTTGTGTCCACAGCATAAACATCTTGGCTGCTGTGCCTTTCACTCATTCCACACTATACTGTTTGAGCTTGGGCATGTGTTTTGGCAGGGTTTTATACAAGTGCATCAAAGGAGTAACATCTTCCATTGTGACAAGTCTCAATTGACTGTCAATACTTACCAGTGCTTTACAAAAAATACTTTTATGAAACCAACAAATATGAGCGCGCTCAAACAAATCGCTGCCCAAAACCTCTATTTTCTACACAATCTTAATCTAGTTTTAAATCTGTACCAACTTCTCTAACTAGATGCTATATCTTCTCAACCTTTTCTTAGTTTTATTTATGCTCTTGTCGCTTTTTGACACCACAATACAACACAAATACAAACAGACAGTCGATTCTTCACATTAATAATCAGCGCTTTATTGCTTATCTCTTCCCCTAAATATACCCTGATAATCAGGATTTAAGTCATCATCTTACAGGTACCTGTCCTGTACGTAGCTTAGATTACTTCGACTGAAGTGTATAATGACTTCTTCTGAAATCCCGGGACCAGGACTTCTCCGGGCCTTTTATCTCCCTTTTCTCTTATCTATATACACAAAAACCACCACTCGTTACCTTTCTTATACTATTTGCTAAGTCCCCCGTTGCTTTCTAAACAATCACAATCCCATCCCTTCAATTTGCGATTCCCCTTAGTCTACTCACCATTCGCTCTTTCAGCTCGAGACCTTCGTTATCGTCTCACCTCTCCAATCAACCACTTTTGCCTTCCGTCTACAAGGCGCCTGTGGAAACCAGGAGGGATTTTGTCAGAGAGGGACCCGTCCCCGCATGTATCGATTTTCTTGAAAGAATTCTATATCGGCCGCTCTGCACAGGAAACCTTGTGATCTTCCTGGCAAAGGGCACTTGATCGTCCGAAGCACTGGAGTCTATAAGTCGATGGGTCTTTACGTCAAACATCCAACATGCTACCACGTGAACCCTAAAGGCCCTTTTACTCAAGGTAACACATCATACTATGGATGGGACAGAGAATACATTCTTACACGAAGGAGTAAGACCGATTCAGGAAGTTGGCAAATAACTCTGCTTTATTAACAATTGTCTAAAACAGGGAGTACAACGGATATCAACAGACGTTGCACAGCATAATCTCAAAGCATCTCATAACAAACTACACTTATATACTAAATGTTTGTCATATGCGATGTCATACTACGTGGCAAACTAAGGAAACCTACGGGAGATTGTAGTTGGCTCAAGGAGAACGTCTAAGTATACTTTCTACATGGGATAGGATTGTGATTGGGTCTCTATAGTCAGGTGGGCACTCACGCCCTCCCCTAGTGCAAGTCATAGTGCAAGTCATCTTCGACAGTAATTAGAAACGCAACACTTCATTGGCTCTCAAACTGAAAGGCTCTTCGTTAAACGACCTTCTATAATAACCTGGCATGCTTGTACCCTTCTGGAACATTCAATGCTCTAGCAGCATGTAAGATGGCACCCCAGGTGCTGGTGGGTGAACTTGACTGTGTCTCCCAACCCAATTAGCCCAACATCTCTCATCACTCATGCCGTCTACCGTTCACATTGTCTTTGAACTCAGCCTTGTAGTAGCTTCTCACCTCTGGAAATATAAGGGAGTGTGAGCACTTGCTATCTTCAATATGGTGCACCATGCCCATCGTCTATTTGCACCTTCATCTCACGTGATCAGAGACCATGAATTTACTCGTATTATGGCCTTTGATTGTCTTTAATAAAGAAACTTGCCACTCACAGTGTTCTCTCTTTGCAACTAATCAAGGGATGCTCCTGGTTCTCACGTATGCTGTTCTACGCAGGCTGATAACCAGTTCTTGGCTGCTTCCAGTCTTTGACATCAAACCAAACAGGCTCGAATTCAGACCTATTCTTTGCTGTGACACACGCATAGCTTTCAATCCGTCTTCCTTCATGGAGACTTGCTTACTAAAATTGTATCATCGAATGTCCAGAACTCTATATACATATGTGTTGGCGGTAATGCCTGCAGTCTATATACTAGGCATAGCCAGCCTTATAAATATTTAATCTACTTGCTTTCCAGCATCTGTACAATTGTAAAACAACTTGTGTTTTCTGCAGTGCTCTTCACACATGCAATCTTCATTCGGCACATAAAAGCCTTCTCGATTCTTTATATCATCATCAAATTCTATATCAACTATGCATTATCTTCTTTCGTTATCCTTCCCAATGCGTCACACTCATTTCTCGTTATGTCACCAGCTTCTTCTTTTCACATCTTCACACTTCTTCAGACGCTTCTCCTAGGAGACCATCAGTCTTTCGAGGGATACTTCACATAGGGTCTTCTCAACTGATACCTTGCCTCAAAGATTCTTCATGGTATAGGTACCATCACTGGGGTTGTGCATGTCACAATTTTCCGGTTTCCAAAATATAGGCAAAATAGAAGCGAGAAGTATTTCCCAATCATTACCCTATTACCCTATTAATTAGCCCCCTTATGATACATCTGAACTTCTGGCAAAGTAGTCCATGTATGAAATTCCTCCTTTATTCACAGTAAAGACATTTCTGGAAATCAACCATTTCAGTTTGCCAATAATACTATGATATTGGAAAGCCACAGGCCAATGTTCAAGAGGATTGGCCACATGAACTCTCACATGGTGTGCATTGTATCCTGGATTCGTGGAGGACTGTGAAAATGTATAATTAGTAGCCCTATATGATACATTGTGTGACCATATTAAATAAGGCCCAAACGAACTTCTACTTGGATGTTGAATTTCAATAGATTTGACTGGTAGCAAATTTCAAATTATTATTGCAAGACCACTTGATGGTCAACCCTTTTTTCCCTTAGCATCTTTTTAAGCAAACAATTTTAGTAATCAAAGTATAGAAGATCAACAACCCACATTTCTTGCAAACATATAATAATCGGTACTAGAAGATCTCCTTACCCCTCATGAAGGAATTAAATACTTGTGAGTTCCAAAAGACCAACTTGATCAAGTTGAACTCCCCACTAGGGCCTTATATTGAAATCAGGTTGTATCAAGTGTCAAAAGCCAGGATCAATCAGAAGTCGTATGAACAGTATGAGAAAATGTTCATCTAACCGCTCATTCATCTTTCATACCAACACCACAGTTGACATAAAAGTTGATGAAATTATTAAACAGTTCTCCACTTTCCTGATCATGTACATTACCCAAACTGGTTCCAAGAGATAGAGGCTGATCCCTGTTCTCTGGAGTCTCTCTATATATGCATACATTATAGCCCATGATAAGAATGGCATCAACTTCCAATAATATCATTTTAGGCACCACAAAGTTTATTAAATGAACATGAACATGTGTGACATTATAATGATTTGGAAATTATATGAGATCAATGTCTTCTGAAGGGAGTACTCTTAGACTTGGAACCTCATGAAGAATTTGAAAAACCTGACTAATTTGAGTGGATAACTCTTGGAGTCTTTAGTAACTGCATCAAAACTAATAACTAGGGGATCACCCACCAACCAAATACTTACGTGCGTGATAAAAGAGGCCTTCTTAGAGGAGTGTTGTTCCAAGTAGTACTCTCTGTGTCCCTAAATAATAAATCAAAGTCACTAGAGTATTCCTCGGCATGGTCAAAGTCAGGCAGAGACTGTACAGGTGTGGGAATTATTTGCTTCTCCTCTTGACCAGTCTGATAGTCCATACCTTTTTTTGTATATATTCTCTTAGATTTTGATTACTTAGAAAGAGTTGACACGTGCGTATTCAAATTGTCCTTAATCACAGTGACAAGGACCCTATGTTAACATGCAGGTTCAAAGTCATTACTTGATTCTTTCTATTGCACTATATATATTTGTCATATTTGCATTACCCCTAGAAGCAGAGAGCAGATTTGTCTGTCTATTCAAAAATTCCTCACTGGGAAAAATGAAGAGATTTTAGAGGAGATTGCTTGCTTACTTGACTCAAGAGCCACATTTTTATTGTCCAGATTAGTGGTAACTGTTTCACAAGCTATGTCTTGATGTATAATTGAATTATTATTCATGAGTGTAACTATGGCCTGTGAGTCAAAATGTTCACCTTGCCCCATCTTACTTTGGAGATTGTATCCAGGGAGAACGTTGGGTTGTTTTGGTGAGTTTTTGATTGTCATTTCCAAGGAGGAGGTAGTCTAGTAATGTAATGGTACATCAAATAGATGTGCAAGCCTGAAGAGAGGTAAATGTAGTGTCGTCAAGAGGGGGGTGGCACAGGCACCATCTATGAAAATGACTTAGTGAAATAAAAGTCACATGTAGGATGATGTCATGATGCACGTACATTACACTTAGAGTGCCACATGACAGAAGGTAGGGAGCAACGAAAAGAAATACACAAGCAAAACCACACAGTGACGATGCAGTTCCAAGGCACAGCTATATAGGGGTGTGAGAGCACAGTGATTGCAAAGAATAATCACCCATGTAGCAATAGTTGGGTTTTGTTTTCATTTTTTAGAGAATATGTGTGCAGGCGTTTTTGCACATATGCGCATAGAGTTCTGCTTATTGTTTATTTTTATAAGTGTAGGTAAAGCATAATTCTGACATTTAGTCAGAGGTAATGGTAGCAGTAAAATAGAAGCATAATAAGGATTAGTGTTATGTGTATTAATGAACCATAGTGCAGTCATTTTGGAGCATGCCTAAGGCATACTTGATAGGAGCCATTATTATATTTTAGTTAAGAGGCCACAACACACAGTAACATTGAGTTTCTGCTGATACAATAAAACAGTGGAGATTAGTTCATAAAGGTTGGGGTGCATGTAGTAGCTAATTAATTGTTTCCAAGAGAATATTTTCCAATGGGAGGAGAGCCTCACAGAGGGCTTAGGCCAGACACCAACTGTGGTTTCACCGGGTAAGTTTCTGGAGCTCTGGCAGTGAATATAATAGCAATTGAGAATGAAATAGCCAGAATGACTTTCCAGCAACGGTGGTGCATGCGTTTTTTTTCTAAGCAGAGCTGGCAGGTGTGCAGAGGGAGGCGAGTGTAGGAGCTGAAAAGAGGACGGGAACCTATCAGAGAGTTGGGACGAATGTTTTTGACCTTGGCACTGTTATGCTGAAGCTTGTGTTATCTTCAAACAAAACGCGTGGTCCAAGAAGCTCATAGATGAGTATCTATTTGTATGTTGGACTGGGCCAGCCAAGTAAAGCAAAGGGTTTTCCTCTGGTCAGCAAACTGTGATGCAGTTATGGGAGGGGATATTTTAGCATCATGGTATTATGAAAACCGTTCAACAGTTTAATGAATCAGTGAATGTATCTCTCCAGACTTTGCCACACCTGCCACAGCCTTCCAGCTAGATGGGAAGACTATATCACTTTGCAAGGGCAAGTGCCACCTAACCCTTTATGCAGAGATGGTAGATGGCATCCAGGATTCAGCATCCAAACTACGTGACAATAAAATGAAAAGGCAGACTTCCTTTCTCCTACAAGATAGTTGTACTTTACAAGTGCACTTTCCTCAATTCATTATATGTAAAGTCAGTGACATCCTGAACCATTGTTTGGGAGGGAACTATAGTAGGTGTTAGTTTGTGGAGATTGCTGAGCGTGCTCACTATTGGTAAAGGTTCCTTTGCCACATTGGCATTTCGCTTGCACAAATAATTGATTTTTTCTTCCATCACTGCAGTTTTACATGTTTGCAGTCGCCTGATTGCCAGGAACAGAGCGATTCTGAAGTGACTTTGGAAATGCACATAACGTTGGCAGGCAAAAAAGGTGCTGGGCCACACAGACAATACTACTGCAAATACCAACTTCAACAGTCAGGGTGGCGCGAAGATCAGGCCCTTAGCATTGTTGGTTGCTCACATTCTTTTATATTTTTTATTTTTTATTTTTATTTTAAAATCGTTTTATAAGGTTGCTCACCTTCTTTAACAGTCTCTCGCCTGAGTTCTCTGGCAGCAGCTCATACTGTGGAATCTAGAATGTCAGAGGTAACCAAGGTAGTTTGATCTTCCCATCATTGCTGGAGTAATGCATCCTTTGGGGCGCAAGCGGGGGGCATGGGGGTATGGCAAGTGATCTGAAAGGCGTTCAGAACTCCTTTTAAGAACATATTCATCTCGAGACTCAAGAGTCACATCCCTCTTTCTGTGCCTAGAGTTCCGATCCCGTGACCTGGAGAATGGATGCCCTCTCTTTTCAGCAGCCTCATGGGCTCCTCAGCGCTTTCTCTCCATTCCTGTTGTTCACCCAGGCTCTGGCCTAGGTCAGGGCATAGATTCTTTTTATCACCCCCTTCTATTTCAGAGGAGTCTGCTTCTGTTTATCCTGCTACTAGGACTGGGTCACAGCCTAGGACAGCTCTTGCTCTCATCCCGTCCCAGTGTATGCTAGCATCATTGTGTACTGTTAAACGAGGATGGTCTGGAGATTGAAATAGGGCCCTCTGTTCTTGAAGTTTATTTGTGGGGAAGGAAGGAGTAGCAGCGCTGTGGAACAGTCAAAGCAAGCCGCAACCCCACCAGCCGTAGTGTTTGGGCAGGGGACTACATCATGTGTGTGCATATTCTACTGGAGAGTTTCCAGATAAGCTTATTGGTGGCATCTCTATGAGCAGCTGCTTAGTTTAGTTTATGTATTTGTATCATGCACCAAACCCTGGAGTAACTGGGCGCCAAACTTAAGAGAATGTTACAGGCATACACAGGATTACAGCTAACAAATAAAGTGATAGTCGACTAGTGGTTACAGGGAGGTCGGGAATTGATACAAGACAAGAAAATACAGATAAGCCAATAGACAGGTCACTGGAGGTTACAGTTATAGGCAACAGTTATAGGCTGGCAGAGTTACTGGCAGAGTTACATATAGAAATACAGAAGAAATGAACAAGGTACGTAGAGTTTTGCATAGGTCTTTTTGCAAGCAGATTGTCAGTTAGTGTTTCTTATCGAAGAGCCAGCTCTTTACTTTGGCTCTGAAGGTCCAGAAGGAGGGTTCAATTTTGATGGTGAAGGGGAGAGCATTCCAATATGTGGCGGCCAGAACAGGGAAACTAGCTCCTCCAGCTCTTTTTAGTTTAAGCCTCGGGATGTTGAGGCAGTGCGAGTACAGATCTCTAGTAGGTCTGGTTGATTGGTGTTTGGTGAATTTGTCTGATAGGTATTTAGGGGCTGAATTTGTCAGACATTTGTGAGTAATGACTAGTGTACGGAGAGAGATTCTGTCACGGGAGCTGTGAAAGCATTTAGGTAACCCTCAGAAGACTTGTGCAGTATTGACATTTTGATATATGGACTACTTAACAATTTCATTCTTCTTAATAGCCCAGCCCCACCCCACCCTGAGAAAGGCTTGCCTTTCATCCTGGGATCTGTCTTTAGCATTAGCGCAGCGACCATCCCTTTCAACCTCCATCCCAAGTTCATATTTCTTGTCTTCCGTATGAAACACCATTTCTGATGGCAAAGACTTCTTTTTGGCAGCTCACTGATCATAGCACCTTGGCATGTACGTGCCCTGCTTGAGTATTCTCAAGGAGACCACTGTTTTGAAGCCAGGCCCTGATGTCTTGCCAAAAATGTGTTCCTCTATGAATCTGAATCAGGTTATGTATGGTATTGCTGGTCCTCAGATTTGAGACTGGCAATAATGAAGATGCCCTTGGTTCCTTAGATGTGACATGTGTCATGTTGTTACGTTTGGAATTGTTGGCTGATTTCGGGAAGGGAATGTCAAGTGTGGTTGATTATTTTATGCTATGTTGTGGGGTCAAAAGATATCTGTTTTCCTTCATAATAAACCTGGGTGTTGCAGTATTATGGTATGTTGGTGTTTTGTTATCTGATGCGTGTTTGCTGGCACTGTTTGGCCATGGCTTTGTATTTCGTTATTTATTGAGGACGGCGACAAGGGAATGAAATTCAGGGGTAATGACCAGATTAAATATGGTAATCTTCATAACACCGAGTCTCGTATCTCCCATCACAGTACTCCTTGACTACCCTTGCTCAGGGAGTAATGGTTGCCAGGGCTCAAGTCGAGGGTACACGTGGGTGGACAGAGTATGCCACTACTTTCAGAGGGCACCTTAATATGCCTCTTCTGGCTGATTAGACATTTAGCATATTAAAATGGTAGCTAAGGCACACAACCTGCACCGGTATACACGCATCTCACCATGGTATTTTTCATCGCGTGTTTTTTCATCACCGTTTTTATTTCGAAAAAAAACTCATGGTTTTTTTATTTTTTTTGGGGGGGTTAAAAAATTAAATATATGGTTGTGGGTGTAAGGGAATAAAATGTAAAAAAAAAACGATGAGTTTTTTAAAAAAAAACGCGATGAAAAAACCTGCGATGAAAAATACTGCGGCGAAATAACGTAGAACCCCTGCACCTTACACAGGTTGCTATCGAGGCCCATACATGCTTTTGAACTTTTTATCATCCAACAAGCACCATAAGTAATGTTAAAACGAACAAACAAGACCTAATTACCCACGGTTGTAAATGATGTGCATCACAATTGGTTAACGCCTAACAATCACTTTAATTTACTAAAGGCATAACGAGTTGGTTGAAACCACTATAAAATAGAATACATGGATAATGACATCTGAGACTATGTTTATGACGGCATGTGCTGCTTGATAGCTATTGTTTACAGCAAGGTGAATATGGTGCTCTACAGGGCCCATCATCAGTTTACCACTCATGCCCATGCAAAGAGGGCATCAACATTCATATACAACATGCCACTTATGAGTTCTGTAAGGAAGATCTGACAGTGTGAATGGCATATGTCAATTTTTGTCTTCTGAGAAACATTTGAGCAGCATTTATACCTCACAATTTTCCTCTTGGACAACTGAAGCATCCTCTCTTGTCAGTAAGTTTCACACTTACTAATGCAGCTTCCGTTTGATGCATACCTCACCTCCAACCAAGCAAAGCCCACTAGCTGCAAAATGTAGAAATACCATATGCAGATCCTTATGCAGGTTTAAGGGTAGTTGTTTCAGAGGGAATTTCTCATTGATGACATCACATTTTATGCTGATAGTACCCTACCTCCTTGCAAATTCTCCATGCAACCGTGAATTATAGTATCTATTTCTCTTGAATGAAGAGTATGCAAGAGAGAAGAAGAGAGAGAGAGAAAGATTAAGAAAGGTAATAGGAGAGAGAGTGAAAGAGCGAGCGAGAGATGAAAAGAGGATACATGAAGTGATAAAGCTGGAGACTGTGATAGACTGAGATACTGTGACAGAGAGACAGTCTAACTGGGATGATGGGCTATTATGAAGGAGAACCGAGAGCAACAGGGACAAAAGAGGAGGAATAGGATGAAGAAGAACACTGGGGAGAAAGAGAAGGAGCTTGGAGAAGGTGAAGTACTTGGAAAATGTGAGACTAGGATGACAGAAAAGTGCCAGGATGAAGGCGAAGGAGAAACACTGGGACAAAGGGAATGGGGTAGGTCAAAGTAGAAGGACTAGTACCAACATGGATGAGAAGGAGTGGGGCTAGGACTGTGGACTATGATGAAGGAGCAGAAGAACTGTGGAAAAAGAGAAGGAGAAAATGGACTGGGACAAAAGTGAAACACTACGATGAACTACAAGGATAAGGAATAGGACATAGGAAAAGAAGGACTTGGACAAAGAAGGAAAAGGAGAAAAGGAGAAGAACTGTGGAGATGGAGTAGGACAGGTAGTGGGAAGAAGGTGAAGGCAAAGGACTGGGATGAAGGAGAAAGCACAGGTGAAGCAGAAGAACATGTGGAGACGTATAAGGGCTGGGACCTGGGAGAAAGAGAAGGAGAATGACTAGGATGAATGAGAAGAAGGACTAGGGCAAATGAGAAGGTGTGAATGAAAGAGGAGGACTAGGGTGAGCGAGAATGACTATGGGGAAGGAGAGGGACTAGGACAATAAAGCATTAGGTTGACAGAGAGGAACTAGGATGAAGATGAAGGAGAAACACCAGGGCAAATGGAAAGGACTAAGATGAAGGAAAGGGACTAGCATTAAGGATGAATACACCTACCTGTACAGTAGGATGAAGTGGAAAGACTAGAATGAAGGAGAAGAAGGAGTGGGAAGAAGGAGAAAATGGGCTTGGAAGAATGACAAAGTCTAGAATAAAGGAGAAGGACTTGGAGGAGTTAAAAAGACTGGGCTCAAGAATGAGAAAAAAAGGAGAATTAATGGGGAAGCAGAATTAGAAGGACTGTGACTAAGGAGAAGGACTGTGATGAAGAAGAAGCAGACAGACTGTGATGAAAAGGAAGGAAAGCATTTGGGAGAAGGAGAGGGAATGGGACCAAGGAGAATGATTGGGATGAGGGATAGCGATGAGTGTAAGCAATGGAGAAGAGGAAAGACTGGGATGAAGGAGAAGGACAGGACTAAAAGACATGAAAGCTTGGATAAAGAATAAGATGGACTGGGATGAAGAAGGAAAATGGCTGGGATGAAGGAGAATAGCTGGGAAGAAGAAGGAGAAGGTCTGGATGAAGAAGGGGACACACTGGAATGGAATGATGAGAAGAAATGTGACAAAGAATGAGAAAGACTGGAACAAAGGAGCAGGACTCGAAGGCAGGAGAGACACTACAAAAAATGACTAGGAAGAGGATGAAGGACTATGACAAAAGTGGAGGACCGGAGCAAAGGAGAACGACTAGGATGCAGGACAAGGACTGTAATGAAGGAAAAGGACTCTAGCGCAGGAAAAAGAGAAGAACTGCAATCGATGTACTAGAACCAAAGGGAAGGACCATGGCAAAGCACCAGGAAAAGGTTGTGAATGAACGAGGAGTAGGGCAGGAATAAAGGAGAAGGAGATGGTCTGGGTAAAATGTGAAGGATATGGATAAAGGAGAAAGAGAATGAGTAAGGTAAAGGGTCAAGAGAAGGACTGGGAAGCACGAGAAGGAGAAGAACTTTAATGAAGTATAAGTAGGAGTGGAAAAAGTAGAAGTACTGGGATGAAGGAGAAAGTATTGGATGAAGGGGAAGGGGTACTTGGTTGAAGGGGAAGAAGGACTGGCACAAAGGAGAAGGCAATTGAGGAGGAGTGATATAAATGAGAAGGTGCAGGACTGGATAGAAAGAGAAGGGGAACACTGGAGTGAAGCAGAAGGAGAGGCCTGGGAGCAAGGAGAAGTAGAATTACTTGGGTGAAGGAGAAAGAGTAGAAAAAAGAAAAAGGACTGGGATAAATTATAAGAATTTGTATGAAGTTGAGCAATTGGGTCAAAGGAGGAATAAAGAAATGAAGAAGGACACGGATATGGTCTGGGGAAAAGGAGAGGTATTGGGTCAAATCTAAATGAGAAGGGCTGGGATGAAGGAGAACAACGACTGGGATAAAGGAATAGAAGAAGGATGGGAACAAATGAGATGGGGAAGGACTAGGACAGAGAAGGAAAAGCACTGGGATGGAAAACGAGAAGGATGCGGTGGGATGGGATAAAGGAGGAGGAGATAAAGTCATGGGACAGAGGAAAAGAAAGAATGGAACACAGGAGAATCTGCAGGACAGGGAGTAAAGAGGAAGACTGGTAATGAAAAGGTGAAGAAGAGAAATAACTGAGACACATAAAAAGGAGAAAGGACTGCAACAAAGGAGAAGGAGAACAATAAGGTGAAAGAGAAGAAAGACTGGGATGAAGTAGAAAGATTGGGATGAAAGAGAAGGACTGTGAGGAAGAAGGAGGACTAGATTTAAGAAGGTGAAGGACTTTGTTGAATAAAGGAAAACACTGATTAAAAGAAGGAGAAGATCCTGCACAAAGAAAGAGAAGGACTGGGACAAAGGAGAATAGAACAGGGATAAAGCAGAAGGGCTGAGGTAAAGGCGCAAAAGGGTTGAGATGTCTGACAAGGAGAGGGACTGGGATCAAGCAGAAAGGTAAGGACTGCAATGGTAGAGCAGGACCAGAATGAACGATAAGTAGAATGACTGGGATGAAGAGAAGGTGAAGGATGACTGGGACAACAAAGGAGGACTGGGGTAAAAGAGAAGGTGAAGAATGATTGTGACAAAGGAAAATTACAGGAACAAAGGAGAATTAGAAAGATTGGGATGAAGGAGAAGTTTGGATGAAGGCAAAGGAAAAGGATTCGTATTAAGGAAAAGAACTGGGGTGATGGAGAAGTAGGACCGGGATGAAGGAGAAGAAGTGCTAGGGAGGGCAAGGGAATTTACCGGGACAAAGGAGAAGGAGAAGTCCTGGGAAGAAGCAGGACTGGGGGAGGTTAATGGCTGTGGCAAAGGAGAAGAAGTATTGCGACAAAGATAAAGAAGGTGTGAGACAAAAGAAGAGGAGGATAAAGAAGATTGGGAAAAGTACATGGTGGGCTGGAGTGAAGGAGTAGGGGGAAGACTGGGAAGAAGGAAAATACAAAGGGCTGTGACAAAGATAAGAAGAAGAAGGAGAAGAAGAAGAAGAAGAAGGAGAAGAAGAAGAAGAAGAAGAAGAAGAAGAAGGAGAAGAAGAAGAAGAAGAAGGAGAAGAAGAAGAAGAAGAAGAAGAAGAAGAAGAAGAAGAAGAAGGAGGAGGAGGAGGAGAAGGACTGGTTACAAGGAGAAATAATGGGATACAATAGAAGTACGGAGTGAAGGAGAAAGAACGGGACAAAGGAGGTGGATACAGGCAGGGTAACGGAGAAGGAAACGGGTAAAGAAGGAGAAGAAGGGCTGGGATGAAAAAGGAGAAAAATGGGGGAAAAGGAGAAGGGGAAGGACTGGAATGAAGAAGAAGGGGAAAGCTTGGGACAAAGGAGAAGGACGAGGATTGGAATGAAAGATAAGGAGAAGGATGGGGAAGTCAGAGAAGGGAAAGGACTGGGACCAAGGAGAAGAAGGACTTGCACAAAAGAGAAGAACTGTGTGTCTGTGTTTGTACACTATCATTAGTTTTGTAAATCATTTAAAAGGGCGAGATCGCAAGGCTCACAAAACACTAGTAAATCTCTTTGCTCATTCCTCTGAATGCCACTGCGCACTTCCCACTTGCATGTTTTTAACCCCTATCTAATAAGGGTGTACATTTTGGTCTGGAATTACAACCTAGTCCAAATTCCAGCACTTAAATTAAATATGATGTGTTGATGGAAACACATTTTAAGAATCCAGGCTACTTTACAATACCATTAAGCTATACACCTATGCTTGCTGTGCTTAGCATGTATGAGCATTTGTTTTGCATGTGGAAACTAAGTAACCTGATAGCAGACTGACTTTAATCTCCAGTGCTGAAGGGATTTCCTGGAACTCCATGAACGACAGAAGCAAAGTATCGTGTATCTCCCATAATACAAAGGTGCCAAACACTGACTTGCTGTTATTTAAAGATGATGTGTCAGATGACTTCACAGTTACTGATCCAAGCTAAGAAACATGTTCTAATTAAAATGGATGCAGCCTTGCCCAGGTGCTGCATCGCCCAGCAGCTTCGTGGTGCTAATAATTTTGCAGATTTAGGATTTTTGAGTAAATAGTATGAAAGCATGAAATAAAAAATGCGTTCTTATAACGACTTAAGTAAATGCTCATCAGAGCCTACATGGTGGAGGAAAGTGCGGCTCTTAGAAAGTGCCCCAAACATTCAATGCAATGTTTCAGCTTAATGTATCTCTTTGTGTGTGAGAGAATGGAGGTTCTCAAGGTGTATGTTTCTCCAGATCACCAGTACAGTAGAAATGCTTTGCTCTTCTGGTTTGTAGAGATATGTTTACTTAGAAACCTGTAGGATGCCTCTGCAATGCTTAGCCTACACCGGTGCTCCTTATGCTGTTAACACAATGCTTAAGTGGATTAAAGGGTGTTTCATTTGAATAATGCATGCTGAATATTCCCGCTCAAATTGGCCCGGTCAAATCAATAGGTTGGCTCCGCGTACCAAGGTATCATTGAATACCAATGGCAAGATTGAGATATTGACAAAGGCGAGGACTAGTCATACAGGGCTTCTGAAAGGGCTAAATGGAGATGGAAACGTGTTGTGCAATTGCAGGAACCAGTGCGCAGCCAATCACAAGCAATAATCAAGCTTTGGCACAATGTCCAGGTGCCAAACATAATGACAGAGAGTTCAGTCTGTTTGTTTCAGCAGGCGGTTTACTGGTTAGCCAGCAGGTTGCATCAAGCTGGAGCAGTGCAGAGTCAGAAAGAGTGCACGCATGCGCAATTCACAAGCCAACTCCGAGAGAGGAAGTTAGAACGTTCACCAGGTGTTCACCTCAGAACCCAAAAACACGCAGCACATTGTCGCTGTGCACCGTGGTGAGCATGGACATAACACCCTGTCAGATGTGTCCTTCAAATCTGTCATTATTAAGGGGACAAAGGTATACCAGAAGGATATCCTATTTGCCAGCTTGTTACTGGCACAGCAGAACTTAAGACCATATCAAGAAATGTGCCTTTTAATTACTTTTCATTATTTAATTGCAAAATATGTTTCAGTTTCAATAAATGATGTACACAGTATCAAAAGACGCATTTGGTTACATCTAGTGATTATCTCAAAATACAAAGGGTTGAAAGTAGAATCATCTGTCCACACCTTACAGATACATAATTTCAGTCAAACGGTCTGGTGTGATTGAGTGGTTAACTGAATTTATATATAAACTCATGCATGCATACAAAAATCTAGGGCAAAATTGGTACTTCATCTGGATGAGGTCCTATGCTCTTATCTGATCTCTGCCTGCACCCCCACACTCATGGTAGGAGACATTTGTACTATCCCACATGCAGTTTAGATTTTGCCCTTTCATATCACTGCAGCCCAACACTGAAGTAAGACATTTTCAGCACACTGTCCTCCATAATCACCCTCTTTCGACTAAATTGGTGTATGTAGTGTGTGAACATACGCAAATATTTGGGCGGTGGAAGTGAACAGAGCCTTAGTGTTGGCACACAGAGAACCTGTTTGTTTTAGCCTTGATGCCAAGTAAAAAATGTCATCCCAGATTAAGAAAGTAACTGTAAACTGGCACAGCAAGGGTAAAGGAAACATGATAAGTATTAGAGAGATAGACAAGTGGGTGCAGGTGTTGTAGCCTTTTTACTTTTGCTTTAGCTGTGCAACTCAAGGTATCACCTATAATTGTTTTAATCATTGTGACAGATACCTGCTCACTTTTATAAAATTGTAACATTGCCTAGATTTGATTTGCATAGTACTCCCTCGCTAACGAGACGAGATGTGGGAATCAAAAGCATAGGTGATTTGAATCCGAGATTGTATCTCGGCACACATGCATCAGTAGATAGAACTATAGCCTCCAGAAGGACTGTAGTTCTCCTGCAGTATTTGTTCCGTACAAAGGCGTGAATGCGCCGACGCGAACAAGACTAGCGAGTCTGTGCGGGTATTTCTGCCAGACAGCGCTTGGTTTCACTCAGAGACAGACAAGTCGGTGCAGGTGTTGTTGCCTTTTTACTTTTGCTCTAGCTGTGCAACTCAAGGTATCACCTATAATGGTTTTAATCATTGTGACAGTTACCTGCTCACTTTTATGAAATTGTAACATTGCCTAGATTTGATTTGCATACTGATACTCGCTAACAAGACGAGACCTGGGAATCAAAAGCGCGGGTGATTTGAATCCGAGATTGTATCTCGGCACACACGCGCAAGGAGATAGAACTACAGCCCATAGAGGGACTGTAGTTCTCCTGCAGTACTTGTTCCGTCCACAGGCGCGAATGCGCCGGCGTGGACAAGACCAGTGAGTCTGTGCGGGTATATCTGCCAGGCGGCGCTTGGTTTCACTCAGAGAAAGTTAAATAGATGCAGGTGTTGTAGCCTTTTTACTTTCGCTTTAGCTGTGCAACTCAAGGTATCACCTATAATTGTTTTAATCATTGTGACAGTTACCTGCTCACTTTATAAAATTGTAACATTGCCTAGATTTGATTTGCATACTGATACTCGCTCACTAACGAGACGAGACGTGGGAATCAAAAGCACGGGTGATTTTGAATCTGAGATTGTATCTCGGCACACACGCAGCAGGAGATAGAACTACAGTCCCCATAAGGACTATAGTTCTCTTGCAGTACTTGTTCCGTCCACAGGTGCGAACGTGCCGGCGCGAACAAGACCAGCGAGTCTGTGCAGGTTTGTGCGCATTCGTGCAGTTCAGCTGTCTACTCTGCTAGTCAGAATCATCAGATTATGGCGATTACCGGTAAATCAAATGGGATATGTGTGACAAAGGATCCCCAGAAGGAACCTACACCACAGACCATGGGAGTTTCCCCTAATGTCAGATCGACCAGCGTATCTCATCATATTACCACAGACAACCATAACAGAAATTCCAATGGAACTTCTCTCACTGAATTTACCATTGTTCTACTAAACACTCGCTCTCTGGTAAAACACGCCATAGAAGTACATGACTATGTTCAAGAACAAGAACCTGACATCATATGCCTCATGGAGACATGGCTTACCGAAGCCCATGGGCCAACCATAAAGCAGGTGACTCCCCCAGGTTACGTGTTCTTTGGGAGGCACAGGGATGATAACATTGGGGGTGGAGTGGCAATTATTTGTAAAAAGAGTTGGGATTCTATGAGGCCAAAATACAATGCACAGGCAGTGACATCATTCATGTGAAATTGACCTCTAATCCCAACTACAGTCTAAATGTGGTACTACTCTACCGCCCACCAGGAGACACATGCAATTTTAATGACGATTTAGTCAATACAGTAGCGCCCATGATGACCACAAACTCAGGACTAGTCGTCTTGGGTGACTTTAACCGGTCAAAAAATGACAAATCTGATTTAAAAAAACTCCAACTAGAAAAAATGTTGAAAACACATCACATCATATGTCACAACACAGAACCCACACACAACAAGGGTCATATATTTGATCGGATTGGAGCCGGAAATGTTCAGTTTGGACCTATCTCCACGACCCCATGTATTTGGTCCGACCATTATTGTGTCATGTTGCCTGAAGCTCCCTATTAAAGCTTCAAGAGTACATGTGGTGGCACACTCGGATAAAGCCCGAAATTTTAAAAATGTACCCCTCACATCTTAACGGATTGTATGGAGTCACTTATGACTAGAACTAACAGCCTTGATGGCCTCGAGAGCCTTATAAGTAGTTACAATGAAGTAATGCTCGAAAAATTTGATAAACATGCCCCTATGAAGGACAAAAACCGTCAAAGACCTGCTCAACCGCCACAAATGGTTCTCCACTGCATTAGCTGAGCTGAAAACCAGTAAAAGACAGGCGGTACACACCTGGCTTAGAGGCAAATCCAATGAAAACCTGCTGGCATGGAAACTCATCGAAAAGCAGTATAAGAGGACGATTATTGAGTCCAACAAAACTTTCTATGATGATCAAATAAATCAATCTGGAGACAAGACTAAAGAACTCTTCCGGTTATTTTGAACATAGGAGAAACCGATCGTCTGCAACCCCCTAATAAAACCTACAGCTGACAATAGAGTTCAGAAAGCTTTTGCTGAGAAGCTCCTGACGGCTCAAAATAAAATCAAGCAAGAGATAAAAATATCCTCATTGTTAGGTCTCACATTTACACTCCACCAGTCCAAAACAGCTACCTGTATTTACTCGTTAAAAGATCATGCTAGTCAGAATATTGCAACAGCTGGTCAATCAGACCGACCTGCCGGTTTTGAGTTTAAAGAAACTTCACTAACTGAAATCTTGGGTTTGCTTAAAACTATGCATCCTACTAACTGCCCGGGTCAACTTCTTCCTTCTAAATTTATTCTAGAGTGCCGGGACTTGTTTGCTCCCTTCCTTTGTCCGTTCTTTAACTCCTCTTTTCACACTGGCACTATCCCGCAGTCTAGTAAAAACATAGCCGTCACTCCATTCATGCAAAAAGCAGGTTTGGACCCACTGGATGCAGCAAATCTAAGGCCCATCACTAACACCCTCTTTTTCCTCAAACTCATTGACAAGGTAGCTGCTGTACAATTGCAATCCTATGTACTAGACACCGGCAAACTGCACATGAAGCAATCCGGTTTCAGTCTCGGAGTTCTCATGGCACCGAGACTGCATTGTTGGATCTGCAGACGTACATGCTTTCCAAACTGGAACATAGTAAGTCGGGGCTGCTGATGTTGTTGAACCTATCAGCAGCTTTCGACTTGCTAGACCATATAATCTTGCTCGATCTGATGTCCACTGCCGGTGAACTATCCAAAAATGCCACCACCTGGCTCGGGTCTTTTTTGGAGGGTTACCAGTTGTGGGTTTATTGGGGTGACTGTGCTCTGAGTCACAGACCACGACATGTGGAGTCCCGCAGGGGGCTTGTCTTTCCCCCCTGCTGTTCAATCTTTACATCTTCCCTCTGTGTTTTGAAATAGAATCTTTGAGGATCTTCTTCTGCAACTACACCGATGATTTTCAACTGGTGCTGAATATCACGGGGAACCATGACATTGACCAACTAGCAGCAGCCTACCAGGGTATAAAACAATGGATGTCGTCGAATTGGCTTTGTTTAAACAGGGGCAAGACTGAACTAATGCTTTTTGGCCCTCAACAGGCCCAAACTAAATTAGATCACAGGTACGCCCATTTTACCATCGAGGGAAACCAAATAAAAGTAGTGCAAAAAGTTAAGACACTAGGTACATACATGGAGGAAAGTCTAGACTATGAAGCGCATGTTGCAGCAATCTCCACAAACACCAATTACCACCTTAAGGTCCTCAGACAAGTGGCACCACTAATTCCGGTGGAAAATCGTATCAAGCTCGTAAGGGCAGTGATATTGCCACGTGTAGATAACTGTAATGCCCTACTGGGAGGTGCCAATAAGGCTGACATACAACAGCTACAGAAGATACAGAATACTGCTGTACGGATCATCTACCAGATGAAACACTCAGAACCCACCAGTGCAGCCAGAAAAAAACTCCACTGGCTCCCGGTGGCAGCACGTATCCAGTTCAAACTGCTCACGATCTGTCATAAATGTATCTATGGTAATGCATCCCTATACCTGAAGGAAAGGATTAGCATTTACCGACCTAGGAAATCTTTAAGATCTGCTGAAGTTTCCCTGATGGAACTACCCCGGATAAAACGATCTCGGGGTCTAGGTCGCACCTTCCACGTCCAAGGGGCTCGAGCATGAAATGCCCATCGACAACTGCTACGAAAGACAGAGGACCATCTTGTCTTTCGTAAACAGCTGAAGACGATGCTATTTTACTAGAACTGCCCGCTCAGCTTCTCGCCTTCCTTTCTGTCTCTCGGGGCCTGGATGCCCACAGGCTTTGGTACACTGCAAATCGAAAAACATACCATAACATAACATACCATTTCGTAGCTAGATTTGTCTACATTGGTGGTGTAGTGTGCATATACCTTCTAACTGTGGCACGACATTTGTTACTTTTTATTGGGCATCAAGGGTAAGGGAAACATGAGGAGTGTTATTATGTGGCTAAACTGCCTTACATTGGTGTCTCCAGTTTGGCCATATAGTCTTTGTGTGACATAGCATGTTTATACTTTTAATCAAGGGCAAAAGCAAGCATAAGTGTTATTATGGGGTACACTGGCCCATGTGGGTGTAGCCCGTCTAGCTATACGTTCTTTCTATGGAATGGCATTTTTTACTGAATGGGAGTCCTTATATGGTAATACTAGTATATATTGGTGCAGCCTGCATGGACATGTGTGGGAACAGCCAGCATGAAATGTTTTTAAATCTGTCATATGTTGTGGGCAAGGTATTATGAAAATGTGTTGGAAATGGCCCAGTGCACTGTTGGTGACCTGCATCTATTGAGATTTTTCATGTGCTACCATGCAAAACCAATTGCAAACTGTGTGACTGTTTAATAATTTTTTCACAGAAATCGCTTTAAAAGGCACAGTTTTAACTCATTATTTTTAAAAATGTTCTCAGTGGACTCCAATGCTCCCTCATTGTTTGGTTCGGGCTCCCTCGCTGTGCTAGACCACTCCTGCATATTAGGCATATACATTTACACCCTTCCAGTTCAAAAATGCACCAGCCGCCCCTGCTCATTCATTAATCAATCCTCACATTCGTATTCATTCATCCACCCGCCCTGACACTTCCCTGCACTCTGTGTCTGCATTCCCCTGGACATGTATCCCACATCTCCCTACATGTACCGGCGTTTCAGAACTCAGAACATACTTTACCATGCAGCCGCTAAAACCGTTGCTTTTTAAATCTTTGTTTGACATGGTTGTAGTGTTTCGTTAGTTCCATTCGCTATAGGTTGTGTCGATTGTTGTTGTCTTAATACTTTGCAAAACTTCACAATATCAATCGTTATAAGGTGATGCCAGATTAGTACCTCATTGTGGAAACTGCTTTTACATCAATTATTTATTTAAGCTGCGCAGAGAAAGCTGTTACCGTGAACCTGATCGCACTGGGGTAGTAGATTTCACGGATGAAGGGTTGGCAGGAGATAGGTTTCAGACCAGAGAGACAGAAGGACAGAACCCCCGCTGCCCCGTAATCCCTGAAACAGATGTAGGGGATGAAAGGGAAATATAGAGATGGCGAGGGCCTTTTACGCTCGTGACATCGCCAACTCAGGTTTCCTCAGCACCACTTCCATCGAGCCAATGAAAACCTCCTCTATTGTACTGCTGTTCAAAAACAAGGGGCGGTTCAAAGAAAAAACCGGAAGATACAATTAAGCTGTATTTCGGTTTCAAAAGGCGTTGCTGGGGAAGTGGGGGGAGGGGCTGAGAGGGCTATAGCCCTGGGTCTTTTGGTTGTAGCCCTGGACAGAAGCTTTGGGGATACAACCAAAAGCCCCGACAGTCCCAGGGATGTTTTCCAGACCTAGCAACACCCCTGTAACAGGGCCTCTACATTGCACAGCATAATTCACTGTAATACCAATAATATTTTACATATATTTAGTGGCAATTGGAAATACATTAACATAGAGAACACAGACTCAGAAGTGGGTGATCCTGTGGTCCATTGGGCCGGATTGCAAAGGTGTGTTCAATGGGACTTTCCCAAGTTAAAACGTTTTTGTAAAATCAGGCCCATTGTGGTGTTTGTTTTTTTATTTAACCAAGTTTATGAACAGATACAAATCGATTTGACTACATTCTGCAGAAAATGACTCAATAAGTATTATTGCTAAAGGTGGCCTTAGCTATGCTCTTGATTGGGCTGTAAGCTCATGAAGGGCATGTCTTCTGAGAAAGCAGGAACTATGTCGGCTTCCCCTTCCGGCCTGACCGCAATGATTTCTACTTTAGTTTATTACATGGATAGCAGTAAGCCATACGGTGATGTCACTTCCTGGTGCAATAGAAAGCCGCGCTCATTATTTTCCTTCTCCGATGTCAATTGATCAAGCAATGCGAACTGTTCTGAGTGGGTGTAGGTTTTACAGGAAAGGTCTGAGAAATACATTTCAAAAACAAACTCAACTGCACTTTTTCATATTTAGATAATGCTTTTTTCAATTGGAGTGCTACCCAATATTTTATGAACTTGGACACCCTAATATAGACATCTTTTATTTTGAGCTTGATCCAAAGGTTTATTGATTCATTGTCATCCCTAATTCATGTTGAGTTTAAGGGCCATATTCATGCGAGTCTCGGGAGAATAGCTCAGGGGCAACGTGCTCCCTTGGAAGGAAGACCAACGGGAGCATCACAGGTTCAATCCCTGGGTCCGTGCTTAGAAACCTCTGGGTATCATATCATGGAATTTTTTTGCACTGCTGAAAAGTGACTTTGCACTGCCTACACAAACCCTGATTCATGGAATTGTGCAAAGTGTATTTTTGCCGTGCAGTCAGTGCAAAGTTGATTTTGTACCACAAAAATACACTTTGCACAGTTCCATGAACCAGGGTGTGTGCTGGCAGCTAAAAGTCACTTTTCAGCAGTGCAAAGTCACTTTGAACCGTACAAAACATTCCATGAATCGGCCCCAAATGTATTTCTTTTTGTTGGCGTGGCTGACACATTTGGAGTTGTAAATAAAATGTTTCTTCAGGGGTATCATGTATCTTGAGCTGAAGACCATTGTGTTGCCGTCCTCCGTGCTACCCAGAGTACGCGTTTAGTGGTTCCTCGGGGCATGCTAGGCTTACATACAGGACAATGGTTCTGGTTTGTATTTTGCCCTGTTGGTGGCCTGACTGGAATGATGCTCCCCCTGGTCACAGTACTTACTTTTGAGGTGGGACTTTGAGGATTAATTGGGGGACCCCGTTTCACTTATTGCCTGTCTAGATTCCGAGTTCACTTAATACAGACTGGTTTAATTTTGTTTTACATGTGTTTGTTTTGTTAATGTAAATATATGTAAATTTAAATATACATATAATATTGATGTATTTATACATATATGTCGAGTTCAGTTTTCTTGTACCATGTTAGCAAAAGGTAATATAAAAAGTGTTGCTCCGAAAAAGACAAGATGATACCTTAGTTAGGCGAACAAAGTAATTTATTTGCAAGCTTTTGTAATCTTCAGGATACTTCATCAGGACATTTGACGATTACAAAGGCTTGTGGATAAATAACTCTGTTAGACTATCACCTTGTCTTTTTTGGAGCAACATTTTTAAATATGTCTATATATGTATAAATGCATATTGTAGGTAGGTAAAACCAGAGCTTTAAGTGAAGTAAGAAATTGAGGGGGGCCTCATTTGGATGCGTAGCTTGCCTGGTGGGCATGGTCTAATACTTGATGGGCGTAGCCTAAAGATGGGCGTGACCTAAAGACAAACATGTAAAAATGCAGAGGGGTGGTCAGGCCTACATAACTAACTGCATATTGCAACATTGTCTGCTTGCTAAAATCAAAGTGTGTGACCCTGGGCAAATCATTTAATTGCACTGCGTCTTATCTGCAGCTCTGTAATGATGTGTGATTCTGATTCACTTCCTAGCTTATGCTATGGATATTTGTAAATCTGCTTTGGTTATCTACATCAGAGAGAGCCCTCCATGTTTCCTAACAAACCCTGAAGTGCCTAGAAGCAAGTTAGCTTTTGCGCTATACAAGCAGGGCTGGACTGGCAACCAAAAGTGGCCCTGGAAATGTTTTTCAAAGTGGCCCCATAGTAATAAAATAGAATATTTTAAAGAAATTCTTTATTCTTCCCACTCAAGAGGCCCACCAGGAAATCTCCCGAGTTCCCTGTAGGACAGTCCACCGCTGGTGGTGAGCACGAACTCCCAAAGTATAAACGCTTAAACCAATATAGGGCAGGACATATCCTGAGCTCTTACGGCTCACTAATTATTCAGTGTGGAGCAATACATCCAAGTCAGAAGAAATGTCTGAAAGAGTTGTTCATACCAATAGATCCTGATACGTCAGTGAGAGAATTGCTAGAGCCGACGGGGAAGGAATGTGGTGGTGGTGGGAGGAATGGGAGTTTTAGGGGGAGGGAGTGGGCCTTTCCCACCGGTCAGCGATACAGGTATAAGTTTAAACACTTTCAATTGCAGTTCATTTCCCTCATTATAAATATGTGTTTAGTGCTAAAACATTTTTAAGCCATACCTCTTTGTACCCAGAACTATATGCAAATTGAAAAGATCCATTTATTACTTGAAGCTCCTCTTCAGAGCACATCAGATCTCCACTGCTGACAACACAGAGCTGGACATATTTGCAGGACTGTTTGGGTAGAAACAGTGTGCTGGTTCCTATTTACCGCCGTTTTCAGTTTATTTACGTGGGAATATTTTTTTACTTCACTTTGTTGTTGTTGTAGTTATGGTTTTTAGGGAGTAAAGGTGGCCGATATGCTCCTGATCTGTAGAGCTGCCTGCAACGATTAAGCATGGCCAACTAATGCTTGGCAACTCCAGTTGCACCTACGTCGTCGCAGTTAGGTATCCCTTGCACCTACAGCATGATGTACTGTACCACATCGCAAATGTACACGTGGCTGAGCATCGCTGCTCACCCAATTCAGACGGCGGAATATGTGTCCGAATGATGCAGAACAATTTCACAGCATGTAACGCGTGCAAGGGGTCTGCTGCCAGTGATCCCCCAGAACAGCGTTGAGGAAATTAAATGAAAAATGTAAAGCATATACACAGTATGGGCCAAACCTCGCTGTCATGGTGCTTGAACCGACGTAGTGGGCTGAACCATACAACATATGGCACGGCGCAGGGAACATGCCTTATGAAGAATGGCTTTTCAGCAGTGGTCGAAGTGTACGAAAAGAAGTAGTGGAACTATGTTCCCTACTGGCCTGCACCCACTCGCCACAAACCCCATTGATGCACCCCATCCCATGCACAATACAAACCCCAAAACACATGCGCCTGATGTTTAAGGGAACATCCAGTGCAGTGCACTGAAAGTGCAAGTTTCAATGTGTTCCTACACCTTTATTTTAAAACGAAACCGTTCCGGAATGGTTTCTTTTTAAAATAAAAGTATAGGAACGGTAAAACCTATTTAAAAGAAGTATAGGAGCACCGCTCCGACCGCTCCCGCCCACTTCGACCACTGATTTTCAGGGCCAAGTGATTGTTATGCGTGAATTGCCACCTCAAGAATGTCTCCTCTGCTAAATACAAACTGAGCTGGTTCATGAAATTATTTTTTCAGGGGAATGGGCAGGAAGAATGTGGTGATGCCCCAGTTGTGGTGGGTTAGAGTAACAAAAAATATATACAGAACAATCACACAGGTTTTTATAAAATCCTGGGAGGAAAGATAGTGATGGCTGTGTGCCCAGGAAGCAGCATGCCCAACATCTTACTTGTGTGCAGACAGAGTTTGGGCACACCAAACCTAATCACCCCATCCAATGTCTGAAAGAAGGTGGGTGCCCGCTCTGCACAGCACCTGGGCCCAAGCGCATTCTGGTGTCAAAAGCTCAATTATTTTGTTTCAGGAGACAAGAAAAGTCATTCTCTTATTACAGTTGGATTCTGACGTCAGAATTATCCATTTATGACAGCACGTTAGCTCTGGGTTAAGGCCTCGCTTCAGTTTTCAGCAAATAAAGCACCAGCAGTCGGATTACCATATATTTATGGGGGAAAACTAATTGTGCATGTTCTATACAAACAAGACTACCACAAAAACATTCCAAGAACATGTGCAATTGCACATGCTCTTAATGTTCAGTAATTCAGTACAGTTCGAATCCTGCATCAGAAAACTTAGACCTTTTAAGGTCGACAAATGGATTACTACTGTTAAACTGGGTAAAAATAACACTTATTCATGCAGCCCTTAATGTAGCGGTAGGAAGCCAGCATAAAGCACTACAGCAAAACAGCATATTCATATTTCAAGTATGGCATATTATACTGTCCGATCTTTATTCAGAAAATATTTAACAGCTTACCTTGTATTGTGTCTCCCTATGGTCTTCAACCTGACCATAGCCCTTTCATGGCATTAGGGTGTTGGGGCATGTGTGTCACTCCACTATCCTGCACAAGAGAAGACCGTCTAGGGGCTGGATGCAGGGTCTGAAGGTACATCAGGTCACTCTGCCGTTTCCACTTACTGCCTTCCTGCTTCCTACTCTCCCTGCCCTGCGAACATGTGAACTGCAGCAGACCGTCTGGTGGCAGCCTGCAAGCACTCAGCAGAAACCATAGGCGTGGATGGTTTATCGTATTTTATGGCAGTACGCTTTTGCCAGCTACGGAGAAGTCTTCCAGGGCCTCACTGGCCTTCCTGGATTTCACGATGTACCGGACAATTATACTCTCAAATGAGCGAAAATTAGGTCTAACAAAGGAGGTGGCGCGCCCTTGGATGGAAATCCATTTTACAAGGACCTGCAGAGCCACATGTCCCTGATGGTCCCGCTAACTGAAACTATCACCCATGGAACGCATCTAAGGCATTCCGGGGATGGCTGAATTTCCGTCCTTGAATTTCAATAATTGGTCAACAGGCTGCTCAACTGGAGCTGGGAAACAGCCTTGTCAAATATCCCAATTTTAAAATTCGATCGGTAAGGCAGCTCAATTGAGTATTTGCCAAGATTACGCGTAACCTGCAGGCAGCATGGGCAATGCAAGCGGGCCCATACATTGTCATTCCCCCAAGAAAAGAGGCCCAAGGTCTAACGGGAAACTCAGGATATAGCTGGTTATTCAGCATCTGCTAGGCCTCACGCCACCCTGCCTTGCTGACCTGCGCTAGCAATGTGTGCACAGTGCAGGCGGGGGCCGTCAGCCCAGCTGCCCAAGCCCAGCCCTGCTGGGAAGAAAAAAAAAGTGGGCAGCGCCTGCCTTAGTCGGTGGTGGCTGCCGGAACTGCAGGCAGCCAATTCATAGAAAACCACCCAGGCAGAGGCGGGTTCACTCAATGTGTATCCTTCCGCTGCAAAGAGGCCCTATGGGCAGAGGCCTACCGGGGGATGTCCCGGTGTCCCGGTGGGTCAGTCCAGCCCTGTATACAAGTCTCCTCACTCACCCACTGGAGACAGGTGGAGGTGGGGCCCTCGCATCAGGACCACGTACCCTGCCAAACACCTCTCTCTCTCTCTCTCTCTCTCTCTCTCTCTCTCTCTCTCTCTCTCTCTCTCTCTCTCTCTCTCTCTCTCTCCATTAAATCAGCATCTTAACATCCCTTCAACCTTAAACTAAAATGTTTCTCTGTATGTCAAGGGCGATGCTGCATTGGAATGATTGACCTTAACTGCGTTTTAACGGGGTGTGGCTAGGAAGCCATGTGAAAGGACGTGTCTGTACGGGGGCTCCCGCAGATCCGTACATTATCCGACCGAAAACCGTGCAAGGACCGATGTAATTTGGCTGAGACTGAGATGGCTGCGTACATGAATCTCGGGTGCACGTGTGGACACATTTTGATACGGGCCCGCACCGTGAAAGCGCAACAAGAAGCTAAGAGAAGACTTGGAGGAGAGAGTGCGATGAACGAGAAAATGGCCGCCGCCGCTCAACGAAGGAACAAAGGAGTGACTGATCTGGGCGCCTGACGATCGCACTGGAGCGTGGTGGTAGTGAAGGAGCATGACTCGCGTGCATCGTGGTCATTAAGGACACCCGGGCCCGCAAGGCCGACGGCGTGGACCTGGAAAGGGAGCAGGGCCGGGCCGAAGGTAACCGGACGTGCGGATAGCAGGGGAGCGTGCGGTGTGACCTGAAACTGTGCCCCTGACTCTTCGTGGCCTAAAGTGCGCTTCAAAGGGTGAGACGCGACCTGGCCTATCTTGGGCCAGCGAAAGACAAATGCAGTAGACAAGATGGCCGGGGGAGATGTCGGAGATGTGGCGATAGCGAGGGGACACCCGAAGAGCGCACTGTGACACCCTGCCCCAGATCCGAGCGGGGACAGAAGGACGGGAGACATGTCTAATAAGCCCCTAAGAGCGGAGAACAAACAGCCCACGCTTGACGAATACGCTAAGATGCCGCCCGGCCCAGACGGAGCCAGAAGCAAAGATAAAACTCAGGCCAAGGAAATGGCCGCCGGGGGTGCGAACCATGAGGTCCTCGCTGCGATCGCGGACCTGAAAGCGACCTGGGAGACTAAGCTCCAGCTCGCTGTGGCTGAACTGAAGACCGCAATGGAACTCCAGGTTGGGGCGGTGCAGGAAGACGTGAACCTCCTAAGGCAGGACGTGCGTGCTTTGGCAGAGCGCACGGAGACTTTGGAAAAGGAAATGGGCCCTACCGCGGCGGACTGCGCCGTGCAAAAGCGTGAACTCCATGCCCTGGTGCAACGAGTGGGCAATTTAGAGAGTAGGGCGGAGGAGGCGGAAGGACGCGCCCGGAGGAACAACATCCGTATCGTGGGCCTGCCGGAGGGAGCTGAGGGCCATAATCCCACGGAATTTATCGAGAACATGCTACTGCAGGAGATCACAGGAGGCACCCTGTCGCAGGGTTTTGCGGTGGAGAGAGCGCACAGGGCCTTAACTAGGAAGCCACCGCCGGGAAACCCGCCCAGGCCGGTGATCGCCAAGATCCTTAATTACCGGGACCGGGAAAGGATCCTCGAACACTTCCGCAAGGGAGGCACAATACAACGAGGAGCGGCGAACATAACTGCCTATCCCGATTATACCCTGCAGGTACAGCGCAGTCGTATGAACTTTGGATCGGTAAAGAGGAGATTGCGGGAAGCGGGGTATAAATACATGTTGCTCTATCCGGCCAAACTGAAGGTTTTCTTTAAGAGCAAGCTGCTGTTCTTTGACACTCCGGAGGATGCCATGGAGTGGCTGGATGCGCAAAACTGCCCTCAGGAGCCAGATGTTCAGACGGCTGGCGAAAAAAAGACGAGATAAGTAACGCTGTGGGCCCGGTCGGGTTACGAACATTGGTACTTGAATATAGTCATTGAACTCGCTGGAGAACATGTGCGCGTCAGTGGTTATGAAACGTGGTCCGTGAGCACGGACATGGCTGCGAGGGAGAGGAGCCTCCAAAGGCCGCTCTTTACACCCCCTTTTTTGTGTTTAGTTTAGTCACTGTTAGTGGGGTGACACCCTGTCGGGTTCTCTACTTGGGTTTCCCAGAGAGGACCGAACACAGGGATGCCTGAGATCCAGGGATGGAGCTGGGCAGTTGTTTGGGTTAGGGGTTTGGGGTGTTTTAGTTTTTGTATGAGCCTGGGAGTGAAATCGGGATTGGGTGTCTGCATAGTGGGGAGGGATTGCCTCGGATGGGGGGAGGAAACTACTGATAGACCATGGGGGACCTTAGGATATTAACGTGGAACGTTAGAGGGCTTAACAGTTATCTGAAGCGAAATAAAGTTATGTTGTATCTTAAGAGGCAAAAGATAGACGTAGCCCTGTTACAGGAGACGCATCTAAAGCGAGAGAAACTGGAGCTGGTAGGGAGGAAGTGGAAGGGGACAGTGGTGGGATCAACGTACTCCGCCTATGCCAGAGGAGTGCTGGTGTGGGTGGCGCCACATGTCCCATTTAAGCTAATTGAGGAGGTTGTGGAGGTGGATGGGAGGTTGGTTATGGTGAGGGGGCTGGTAGAGAACAAAGTAGTGTGCATTGTAAACACATATGCGCCTAACCAGGACACGGCGACATACTTTAGGACGCTGTGCACCAAGCTCAGTGTCGGGATGGGGGGTACGGTGATTTGGGGCGGCGATTTCAATTGTGTATTGAATCCCAGGGAGGATAGGTCGGATGACAAGATGGCTAAGCCCAGCCCGGCGGCCAAGGTATTGCAGACGCTGCTGGCGGATCTTGGCCTGGTAGATGTGTGGAGAGCGAAACACCCGGGCAGGAGGCAATACTCGCATTATTCGGCCCCGCATCAACTGCACACGAGGCTTGATTACTTCTTCGCCACGCCGGACATAGTCGCGGAGTGCGACCATATAGACTACAGGGCGAGAGTCCTCTCTGACCATTCGCCCCTGGTCATGCGATGGCAGCTTTACCCCCCACGAGCGCGTATACCAACATGGCGCCTCAGGGCGGAGGCGCTCAAGGATCCTGCCTTCAGAGAGGATATGAGGGAGGAGATAACTGCTTATTTTGAGGTGAACACAGGTAGCGTTAAGTCGGCTGGCACCTTATGGGAGGCCTTTAAGGTCGTAATGCGGGGGATCGCCATTGCGAAGTCCAAGGGATTGATGGGGGGAGTCCTAGCGGATCTGCATAGAGCTGAGACTGAGCTGGAGGAGGAGCTGGAAGGTGGTGGGATAGATACGGAGGCGGTCTCCAAATTGCAACAGAAGTGTGCGGAACATTGGGACAGGCTCTGTAATCTGAACTATAGGAAGTATATTGAGAGACTGCATGCGGGGGGAGACAAAACGGGCCGACTTCTAGCTTGGCTGTACAAGAGCGAGACCCCACGATCCCCGATCAGATTGGTAATCAATGAAAAGGGTGAGGAGGCGGACACCCAAGAAGGCGTAAACAGGGCATTCGTGGAATACTATAAGGTCTTATACGAAGATTGTGAGGGGGGCAGCCAGGAGGAGATAGACGAAGTGCTGGAAGACGTAGGCCTGCCCAGGGTCAGTGACGAGGAGCGAGAGGAGCTGGATGCTCCGATCACCCTGGAAGAGTTGAAGGAGATTGTGAGGCAGTTACCCACCAGCAAAGCCCCAGGGGCGGATGGGTTCCCCAGTGAATTTTATAAAGTATATGCAGAGGAAGTGCTCCCGCCCATGCTGGAAATGCTCAACGAAGCGTACGAGGTGGGACGGCTGCCGGAGTCACTCAGGGAGGCGATTATAATACCGCTCCCCAAGCCAAATAAACCGGGACACGATTGTGGCTCCTACAGGCCCTTGTCGATGCTGAACCAGGACAGCAAGATCCTGACAGCTGTCCTGGCTACTAGAATGCGAAGAGTGATCGGCAAGTTGATCCACCCTGACCAGACGGGCTATGTCCCAAACAGGAACATTACTCACAACCACAGACGCCTCCACAGGGTGGTCGAATGGGGACGTAGTGACGACGGCGAAATGGCGATAGTGGCACTGGACGCGGTTAAAGCGTTCGACTCTGTTCGGTGGCCGTGGCTGCTGGCGGCTCTGGGACGGTATGGGATGGGACCAGGTTACATTAGGTGGGCCGAGATGCTATACAGTGCACCACTGGCTAGGGTCCGCACGGGTGCAGTGGTGTCAGAGAGATGGCAGTTGGGCAGAGGCACTAGGCAGGGGTGTCCCTGGTCCCCAATGTTGTACATCCTGGCCCTTGAACCCTTAGCAATTTACCTCCGGCAGCAATATGACCCGGTCGGCATCGATGTAGGAGGAGAGTGTCACCTTATATCCCTGTATGCAGATGATATGCTGCTATACCTGAGATATCCAGAAGAAAATGTGCAGTATGTCTTAGAGGTGATGGGGAGGTATGCCTGGTTGTCCGGTATAGCAGTAAACCCCCAGAAATCCACTCTATTTCCGCTGGGTGGCTATGTGGGGACTCCGGTGGAGAGGTTGCCAGTGTTGCAGATCCCGTGGGCGACGAGCTCTTTCCGATACCTGGGAATAGACGTGTATCACACGACTGAGGAAGAACACAAGCACAACACTGAACTTGCCGTGGGGAAGATCGAGAAATGCATGAGGTTCTGGGAAAGATTGCCATTAGCGATGATGGGCCGGGGAGCTATGCTTAAAATGGTGGTACTGCCCAGGCTTTTGCACTATTTTAACAACATCCCTTATATGATACCTAAGAAGTTTTTTGTGAGGCTACATAGTGTTTGCAGGGAATTCCTGTGGCACGGCACGCGTAACAGAGTCGCACTGTGGAAGCTGCAGAACTTCTACGAGAAGGGCGGAGTTAAACTGCCGAACTTTGAGGCCTATTATGTGGCAGCGCAGCTGCAATATGTGTCCAGGTGGCTCTCTGACGACGAGACCCCTGAACACAGGCTGTTTGGGAGGGACTGTTCCCCTTTTTATCTGCGGGAGGTGATCTGGGTGACTAATGCATGCATGAGGGAACGTCCTAGAATGCTAACTTTGGGACGGAACATGTGGCGACGGGCCTGCCGGATGATGGGTAACCCTTTGCCGTGTGTGCCGCAGTTACCACTGGTCGCACTGGCGAAAGGAGACGGGCAGCTCAGAGCAATCATCCGGACATACTGGGAGTCAGTGGGGTTGGTCACCATGGGAGATATTTGGCAGGATGGGACCATCATGGAGTTCGAAGAACTAGAGGCAGTGTCGGGATTGCACAGTGGTCAATATGTAACATATCACAGGATAGTGCAGGAGATCCGGAGTAGGTGGCCTGAAACTACCTTGGCCGATGAACCGGACGCCACGGTGGAGATACTATACGACACATCGGAGGGCGGGCATGAGGTCTCTAGGTTGTACGAGATGTTGATGACAAAGGTTGGGAGTGATTTAGTGCACTTGAGACTGGAATGGGAAACAGAGTTGGGGGCCCCGATGGCAGATGGGTTGTGGGAGCGTGCCTTGGGGTATCATAAAAAAGTATCGAGGAATGCCAGGTTTAAGCAAATACAGCTTTATATAACGCACAGGGCATACATGACCCCCTTGAGAATATCCAAATTTCGGGACACTGGACGCCAGGCGTGCCCCAAGTGTGACGAGGAGAATGCAGACATGATACACATGTTCTGGGCGTGCCCAGTAATTGCAGGCTACTGGGGAGAAGTGGCGCAGAAGCTGGCAGGAAAGGGTATCACGCTTAAAGTGGATTCAGCCTGGGCCTGCTTACTGGGGGGATATCCCAGAGCGCGTAAACTCAGACATGTTGAGAAATTGAAAGATTTGGCTTATGTGCTTGCTAAACGTAGGATTGCCATGGGATGGAAGGAGTGTCATAAGCCACGAGTGGAGGTCTGGTGGAGGGATCTCCAAAAATGGGCGGAGGCCGAGACGGCGGTGTGGCGGGATACCAGTATTGCAGGGGAGGAGGAGGAAATGTGCTCCCTCGCGGCATGGAAATTGATGATAGCCGAGCTGTTTGGAACAGGGTCGGCTCAAATTGAATCTGAGAGCGATGACGCCCCTCCGCTCGCAGCGGATACCGATGGCGGACACCATACAGGCTCATAGGGGGGAGGGATGGGGATTGCAGTGCTTTTGTTGTTAAATGTGTTTATTTATGTTTTGTTGTATTGTTGTTTGGTTTATATAAAATAAAAAAATATATTTAAAAAAAAAAAACTGCGTTTTAACTGAAGCTGTTTCACTGAATTTTAAGGGTTTGCTATTATATATCCCCTACTAAAGTAACACCACCCTTTGATTTGTAATATGTTTTCACTGAAAATGCCCATGCAAACCTTATTCTTTTGATAAGCTACAGGCAGGGTGTTTGGAGTTACTAACATTTACACAGCGTCAACTCATAGTGACGGTGTTTTTTAAATGCTAATACAACAAATTGAAAATAGGCACGTAAAAAATTAAAACTCAATTCACTGCTTCATAGAAAAAAAGAATCCCCTTATCTTGTTCACTAGACTTGGCAGTTCTCTATCTACCTAGTATGAAGACAATACACTTACAATGAATTGTCTCAAGCTATTTTAATGGAATGTCCAAAATGACAAGTTAATGCTAACATGTTTACAACATAAAACAAGTACTAGAAAGAGGAAACATGATTTACACTTTTGTTGGTGATTCGGCATATCAGTACTGAAACAAAAAGATACATGTTTCTTTTGCCAAAACACCTAATATGTTTGGGTACAATCAGGTGATCACCCACAACAAACTTCTCACAAGAGAGAAACACATCTCAACGTTTGCACTACAAGCTGCTCTCTGCTTCAGGGAACTGTCACTTCACATGACCCCAATTATGGCAAATGAGATGCTGCCCAGCAAAATGTCCAGGCTTTGTCCTTGAGCTGTAGCATGTCTGTACTTCATAGTGATCAGTGTACTTTACTTTCTCCACCAGAGCCAATAAATTGTCTTCCAGGACCCGGTAGCACCTCCATCACAAAAAAGGCAATTCCCTCTGAGGGCAGGGCAGCAAAACATAGTTGGTCGCGGCCAGTGCCCCCGTTACAACCATTGCAGCTCCTTCCCTCAAGCCACCGCCTCCTCGACTTCTAGGCCTCGCTGCTTACAGGTGAATTGATTTCCTCCTCCACCGCTTCCTCCTCTTTTTTTGCTTTGAGAACACATTACTCACTATTTTTTTAACTTTGCCACTTTTAATCAAAAAATCAAATAGGGGGATATAAAATATACACTCCTCATATTTTGTTTACATTTAGGGGGGCTGGGAAGGACAAAACAACAAGGACACAAAGCACAGCATTTTTTTTAAAAAATGTGACTTGTTTTCAACACAAACATAAACTTCAGTGTTATATTTAAAAGAAAAACAGCTCTACTACAAAACAAAAGAACAGTAATGGCCTTTTGTGTGGTATACGTCCAATTCCTCTCCCTATTCCTTAAATCCGTTCGCAGCTATGATAGCTGGGCTGTGACAGAGAGGACAGGTCATCTTTGCCCCCTCTGGACTCCTATGACCTGAGCAAGTAGGGCAGTAATCCATGGCCCATCTGCAGTTGCCACAGATGATTCAGCCACAGGAGGTGCTGGTGCTGCTGGAAGAGGTGCTGCAACAGAGGATGATGATCCAGCATATACTGAAGCTGCTGGTACTGCAACCTTGTCCCTTTCTTGGATCCAAAAAGATTCTGTTTTTCAGAAGTGTCGTAGAGCTGCTGCTCTACCTGGCACCAGTGTTGGCAGATTGGTTGCTGCACAAACAGTATTGTCCCCAGACTTTGTCCTTGTACAGTGGTATGGCTGTTTTCCAGAAATTGCTGCACAAGGTGCGATTGCTCTGCTCGACCTCCGACAAGGATCTATTTTCTGCCACCTTCCGATTAGGAGTGTACTTAATAGTAGATTGAAGTATTTGGCCAAATACTGGATAGTTGGACAAGTATTCGGAGTAAAGGAGAAACAAAAGAAATGAACAACTGTCCTTTGACAAAAATCGTTTTTTAAAAAGGTCCATCATGGACAGGGAGGGTGTCCATCCAGGAGGGGGCCGGGTCAGGGTGCATGTCAATGTCCACATGAGTGGACCAAAAGTAGAAAGAAAAAGAAAACCTTCATGGGGTCATGGACCTCACAGCAACGGTGGAC
Organism: Ambystoma mexicanum; assembly: GCF_040938575.1. Taxonomy (NCBI): domain Eukaryota; kingdom Metazoa; phylum Chordata; class Amphibia; order Caudata; family Ambystomatidae; genus Ambystoma; species Ambystoma mexicanum. The sequence continues at coordinate 533,954,697 of NC_090927.1, read as the reverse complement.
ATGGAGGCTGGTCTGTGATGGGACCACCATCCTGTGGTTGATCTGCAGGAGGACATGGTGTTGGAGCTACACCACACAGTGCCTTGGCCTGGTCTTCACTGACCGCAGCCAGCCATGGCATAGATGAATGCACCAGCAGAGTGAGGTTGGTGAGGTCTCCATGCATTTCCTCATGGTGGTTGCAGAGTCTGTATGCACGCTCACCTGTGATGCACTCAGTTGCTCGGAGAGTGTCTGCCTGAAGGCATCCATCTCCTTATGGATCATTGTCCTAGTGGCTGAGAGCACTTATCATGGATGGCAGTCCGCATGGCGAACATTTCACGCCTCAGGGCTTCACTGTGTGACTGAAGATCATCCCGTCTGACCTTAAAGCTCGCCTCCATGCACATGACCTGCATCTATTGCTCTACCAAGGCTGCTGGCGGGGGCATGGACTTGGCCATCTTTTCCATCCCCTCAGATATCTTGTCCAACACGTTCCCATGATAGAGGGCAGCACGCCCACCCTATCTCCCCAGCCTGCACATGTCCCCACGTGTGCGGTGCCCACAGTGGCCAGATGCATGGTTCCATGGCCGCTGCTGTGGTGCCCCTGTCGTTGGCTGCAGGTCTGCAGCCATTCCTTGGACATCAGCCCCAGGACCTGAAGCCAAATCATGGGAGGGTGGCCGTGCAACCGTAAACACAGCAGACAGGGGGACAATCACTGACTGGTCTTGAGAAGCCAGCTTCCCCACTGTAGACTCCTGGGCCCCATCTGATCTGCCCATTGGGCAACTCACGTTTGCCCTTTTTGAGATATGAATATCAGGTTCAGCATCATAGCCAGCTGAGTCAGAAGAGTCCGAAGAGTCTGCAGCACAACTCAGGATGGTCTGGAGCACCAGTGGGTTCTCATGACCTAGCACACCATGCCCCCCACTGGTGGTCTGCCACACAATGAACTGTTTTATTTATTTATTCATTTATTGCATTTGTTACACAGCCAAGCCCATGGGTATCACGGTGTTGGTTACTGAGAACCTTCACTTATTACAGACTTGGGTACAGGTAACCTGCATATATTCAGTTACAACATATTAAGAAGCAATGACGGGGGTTGTTACCTCCTTAGTCGCATTTGTCAAAGAGCCAAGTGTTAATCATTGTTTTGATTGCTCATTTCTAATGTGGCGGTAATGTGTTCCAAAGCATGGGCACGGCTACTGGGAAGCTAGATCCTCCCACTCTTTTGTTCTTATAGCGGGGAACGTTCAGGTGTATGCTGGTACATGATCTAAGGGATCGGGTTGAAACCTTTTGGGTTACGCTGTTGTTCAAATAGGAGAGACCGTCATTAAGGATACATTTGTGAGCAGTGATCAGATTCTTGAAGAGGATTCTCTTTTTTGACAGGGAGCCAATGCACTTATCTTCTAATATGGGAGATATGCTCATTCCGTTTTAATCCAAAGGCGGCACATGGGGCTTTATTCTGGAGTAGTTGCAGTTTGGCAAGATTTGTTGCTGTCGTACCCAGTAAATGGATGTTACAGTAGTCTAGTTTTATGAGGATGAGGGCTCGTGCTAGTATAAGGCAATTCTGAGGTGTGAGGAATTGACGGCTGAATGTTTTGTAGTATAGGCAGTGGACGATGACAGGGCGTTGATGTGCTTGGTCATAGAGAGATTGGCATCTAGATGGATGCCTACTGTTTTTACTTGTTTTAGGACTGGGATGGATATACCATCAATATTTATAGCAGAGTAGCTATCATCTAGAGAATTTAGGCAGGCAGGGAGCCTACAATGATGGTCTCTGTTTTCTCATCGTTCAGGTATAGGCTATGGCTGGCCATCAATTTTGGATTATTGTGTACATGATAGCGGCAGTAACTTGTTTGTTTTCCCCAGTGGTAGGGATCAGTATCTGGGTGTCATCTGCAAAATTCGTGTTGATGACGCCATGGCGTCAAGTGCTGAAAATTGTAGTTTAGTGTATGTATTGTATAGTGTAGGTGATAGGCAGGAGCCTTGAGGGACACCTCAAGGAACTCTGATGGGGTCAGCCACCTCCTTGATGATAAAGGAATGATTTGATCCACAGGGTGGCTTCTGGGGAAGTTTTCGTCCAGTGCAAGGCACAGCTTGTCGTGATCTACCAGGTCAAATGCAGCTGATAAGTCAAGTAATAGTAAGATGCTTATGTTACCCGAATCTTGGATGCCGTCCATCTGGATTTTTAGATCTAGTAGCGCTGTTTCGGTGCTATGTTTGGGGTGGAAACCTGATTGTCTAGCTCCTAGCAGGTTGTTATTTTCCAGGTAGTGTTGGATTTGTGTGTAGGCTACTTGGCCAACTATTTTCAGTAGGAATGAGCCGGTAGTGATGGGGCGATAATTAGTGGGGATGGCAGGATCAAGGGAGGGTTTCTTGAGTAGTGGGGTTACCCAAGCCGATTTGATGCTGGATGGGACTGAGTTGGAGGTAAAGGAAGCATTGATAAAGTCGTTGATAATGGGCACTAAGGCAGGTGCATAGAGTTTGACCAACCGGGCGGGGAAGCTGTCACTTTTGCAGTTGGAGGGTTCAAGGGTGGTGACGGTGGCCAAGACCTGGTCTTGGGATACTCTGCTGAATTTGAATTGGAGTACAGTGCTGTCAGAGTTAGCACTAGGTAAGTGTGATGGCATACTTTTGCCAGCTAGATGTTTTCTATTGTTCTTTATTTTCCCTTGTAAGGTGGAGATGTTATGTGCCAGTGCATGTTTAATGGTAGTACACCAAGCTTTATCTGTGTGGGCCAGTGCTACTGTAGGGATGGGTGAGTCTAATTCCCTAAGTATGGAGAATAGTTCTTTTAGTACTTGAAGATGCATTAGTGATGCATGTATTAAGAGAGTTAGCTTCGTGAGCTACAACTGTCAATTTGTACATTTTATTAGCTAAGCTAAGTGTGTTAGTTGTATTGGTGGAAGGGTTCTTTTCGTGGAGGTGCTCCAAAGCTCTTTTGTTGTGGCATAAGAGAATGAGTTCTTCATTAAACCAGAAGTTCTCTCACTTCGGTTTGTGCAGTATTTTGGAAGTGATGGGGGCTACTATACCACAAATGGATTTCAAGCATGTGTGATAGAGCATAGAGATACTATCAGGGTTAGTATCTGTGGGGGAGTGTGTCTTGAGCGTGTCAGCAAGTAGAGGGATGAGATTTTCTGTAGTGAGCTTTCAGGTGTTTCTGATGGAGGTAGGGTTGAGACTGGCGATGGTGTGGCCTGTGCCTTACTGGTGAGGAGGTCAAAACGTATAAGGAAGTGGTCAGACCAGGTAACTTCAGAACTTGAGTCTAACTTTACAGTTACGTTAGACGTCATAATGCAGTCAAGGATTCTTCCTTTAATATGAGTGGGAGAATTGATAATTTGTTTCAAATGCATGTCATAGAAGGCAGAGGTGAGAGCAGTGGCTTTGCAGTCGGATTTATCATCAAATCCAAGGTTGATATCTCCTAGGATAAAGAATTTGGTGAGTGGTTTCAAGAGAGGAGTGATGAGCAGAGGGACGTCGAGATCGGGATTGTTAGTGCTATTAGGATGTCTGTAGATAAGGAGGAAGTTGAATGTGGTTTTAGGGTTAGTAGTGAGCTTCAAGAACAGGAATTCATATCCTGGAACAAGTTCTATAGGGCATGGTCTAAGCTGGATGGTGGTTTTGACAATTACTGCTGTTCCACCCCCTATGGCCTCTTGGCCTGTCCTGCAAATTCTGTAGTAAGGAGGTATGGCTAGTGCAAGAGATGGGGCTGGTGGGGTGCTGTTGAGCAGCCAAGCATAATGGCTGCCTGATCGCAAGGCTCCGGCCCCATCTACAATCCTTGAGCTAATGTATGTTTTTCATGTATGTAACCACCTCCACAAGTTAAGTGCCTAGCTACCTCTGGGTTCAGCATGCTATATAAGCAAATAAAACAAATAAACAAACAAACAAATCCTCATCCATGCCTAATAAAGCAATTTTGAACAAAGATTTGGTGAAAGCACGAGACTGTGCGCCTGCGGTCCAGTTGCAAGTCCCTTCGATCTCAAAATACAGAAGATATCAATATTTGAAGAATGGTGCGGTGGCCCAGCGACTGCGGTGCAGATAACGGCCCGAGGAGGGGAGGAGCTGACTTTCAATGAGACTGGTGGGAGCCGGCCCCCGGAAAAGTCAGATCCGAGGTAATCATTGCAACCGAGGACCGTACAAGCAATAACTGGTGCAGTGGAGAAGCGTGGGGAGGAGAGAACTGGAGCCCTCGTTGGATCCAGCAGGTCCATTCGGGACAAGGAGAGACCCCTGCAGTGCCACCCTGCCCCCGGTCTGAGGAGACCATGTGCCGCCACTTATCGGCATGGATACTGCGATCCTGTGAGGTGCGGTGTGAGGAGGTGACGGCTCCCAAGAAGGGTGTAAATCCTGTGGGTGCATCCCCGCTACCCTAGCCCATGCTGAGGGAAAGCGTGCCATTGTCATCCTGAGCAGCCGACAGAACTCAGGGAACCGCAACATATAACCGTTCCCCCCTGGAAGACAGACGCTGTTGGAAAGGAGAGATTTGGAAGGGCTGTTGGAGGGCTCTGCAGCGCCATAGGTAGGAACATTGCACCCACGCATACGGCCGTGAGGGCTCCCTTGGATGGCGAGTGTGGAACCTGGAGGGAGGCCTTGACCTGCTCCTGAGTGTTGGCCCTGCCTCACTGGAATACGGCCTTGCTCCTGCGTGACAGCTCTCTCTCCTGGTCGGGTTTCGGACCCTGTGATTGAATAACTCACACTACGGAGCTCTCTAGGCCGGCGGGGGAGGCGCACGTGTGAAGAACATAAGAAAATCAGGCTATACCGTGCATGACAGGCTACTGCACACACACCCGTCAGAGCTATCAGAAATTGGGGAAAATAACAGGCTGCTCCGGCGGTCTTCTCAACAGTCGGGAGATATGTGCTGGATTACAGACATCATTCTCTACGGCCTGGTTGAGAAGGAGGCAGGTGGCCAATGCCTACATGAAAGTGTTCCCTGACTAATAACAAGGCCATTGTAGCATCACAGGGACAATAATTGAACTGGTCACAGAATATCCTGCTGTGAAAGTGATAGCGTGCATAGATCCCACAGCACCCATACAGGAAGCGTGGCAAATAATCCTTCGGTAGACAACGAGCCATAATAATAGCACCAAGTTGAGACAGAGGCCTGACATATTCCCACAGTGGGGATGCCCCAGGAGAGGAATTCAGACTACCCAGACAATGCCAAACTTTAAAAGAACTGAATGCCAAATAATCAAGACACCTCCACCAATTGTTAGCGATACTGGAACAACACATGGTATAATACACTAGCTTGGCCACAGGTCTGGAGGGAGGGTTCTGTTCGCGGTCCACACCTATAATAGAACCTTAGTGGAAGATGAGGTGGTCGATAAAATTGATTCATGTAACACGTCCATCCAACTACAATGCTGTGCATACACATTGTTTTATTTCTGGACACTGTGAACCTAGATTAGGCGAATGGAACTGGTGGCAGACCTGCGCTGCTGTTCTGGTCCTCCACATCCCCAGATAACATGACGAAGGATGCCAATAAGAAGAGGGGTCCCATGGATTCATTCACCATCCCTGCCACCTGAAACAACCACCCTGCCCAGCACAAGCCAGGGGAAGAGCAGGCTTTAAGGCAGCACACATGACGATCACCTTCTACATATTATGCAAAGTGGATCTTTGGCGATTAATGTTAAGCTTGATGACATTGTCACCACAATGTGATCCCTGAAGGCAGAGCTCGAGAAAGAGAGCTGCCGTATAAATGAGTTGGAAATAAGGGTCAGCACCATGGAAGACACACTCGACTGTCACGATCGCCACATAGCAACTATTAAAACAGAACTCAACAGGATGAAGAATAAATGTGATGACCTAGAGTTAAGATCAGGCGCAATTCCTGGTTGAAAAAGCGCATCAGACAATTGCCCCTGCCATGCCCAGGTGCGCCTCTGCATACAATAATTGCAAGAATGCTGAACTATACAGACCGCAACACAATCCTGAAGCATTCTAGAGAATTGGGGACACTGCGCTATGAATCAGGCAACATACACATTTACCTGGATTTTGCTGCTAGAATGCAGGCACAAAGGAAAACATACGACCCGGTTAAACATCTCCTCAGAGCGTGTCGAGTGCCATACTCTCTGATCTTCTCTGCCAAACTGAGGATTCAATACGGGGGCAGGGCTCACTTCTTTGAAAGTCCAGCTGAGGCGCTATCCTATGTTGAGGCCTCCATACCTGCTCCCCCGCTTCGACAGAATAGAGAACTGAATAGCCCACCGGGAGACGGAATGGACCATGGAGACGAGAATGACTAAACCTGCGCTATGATGCACACTATTATCCAGTCGTACAGCGCAAAAACAAGGCACACAGGAATGAAGTTATAGAAGGTTAGGTGGGACACATTGGAACCGAGTCAGGAGAACATGGCAGTCAACGTAGCGCCCTGGGGAGTTTCCAATGTTTTTTGGACAATACATCATGGTACATCTGGTTCTCAGATGACATTGTTAGGACCAGACAAATCAAAAGGGCTCTGGAAAGATCCTGGAGAAAGGACCCTAACAACAACACACTAGATGCCTACAAAAAATCCACCCATGAATACAAGAAACTTATCACTAACGCCAAAGCCACACATTACAATAAAAGAATTATAAATGCTAGATCCAATGTTGGTGAACTGTTTAAAATCCTATCTGATTTTCAGGACCAGCCACAACCTTCCAAAACTTAACTAAAGACTCCAAATGGTGTCAAGACATCCACGATGCTTTCCTTTCGAAAATGGACTCTTATAAAGACAAAGGCCCTCATTACAAGTCAGGCGTTAAGGGTTTAACAGCGCCGTCGGCGCCGTTGACCCTTAACACCTGATTCACACTTTAACACCTGCTGTTTGCAGGCGTTAAAGTCTAAGGCGGATTTAGCGCTTTCCCCATATCCATTATGCCCTATGGGGCAAAAATGGGAATGGGGAAGGGCAAATGGTGAATGGGGAATTACCGCCCCACTCACCTTGGAATGGGGCGGTAATTCCGCCATCCACCATGCCGGACTCTGGCATGGACCATGGTGCTAACAGCACCATGGTCCAGCGCCGGAGTCGTAATGAGGCCCAAAATCAATAAAGCCCTTAGCAACGTAACACAACCACTGCCCACAAAAAATGGCAAGCACCTCAATAACAATGAAGATAAAGTACCCCAATTCTCCTTTTCCAACTATTCTGAAAAGCAAGTGCTCAAGGTCATACAAGATCTTAAATCTACTTCCTGCCCTGGTGCCGATTGTCCCACGAACATTTTCAAAGAATTGACTGAATTGCTAGTACCCTGGATCACCAAGTTGATAAACCTATCTTTTGACGAAGGTGTGGTACCAGATGTGCTAAAATCAGCTTGGATAACACCCTTGCAGAAAAAAGAAAATTTAGACCCCACCAATAAGGATAATTATAGGCCAATAACCAATGTGCCTTTTATACTAAAGATACTGGACAAACTTGCCTACATACAACTCCAGGCTCATGTTGAAGAACACAAGATCCTCGGCACTCGACAGTCGCGTTATAGGGCTCGGCATGGTACTGAAACAGCGATGCTCGACCTTAAGTCCACACTAGCAAGCATTGCTGACAAGGATCAATCCGCACTACTGATGCTTCTTGACCTCTCGGCAGCCTTTGATCTGGTAGATCACAGCTTACTAGTGACAAGGCTCGGAGAGGTCGCAAATTATTCCTCCATGGCATCTAACTGGATCGCCTCCTTTCTGGGCCCTCGCATGGTTAGGGTTTGTTTAGGGAGTCACCACTCCACTCCTATCTCTCAAACCTGTGGTGTTCCACAAGGCTCCTGCCTGTCGCCACTGCTTTTTAATTTGTACATTCGCCCTCTCTTGGATCTCTAAAACAAACTTGGTGTTCAGTATACCAACTACGCAGACGACACACAGGTGGTCATGCAGCTTAGTGATCAGTACAGAAATGATGTTGAGGCCATCAATAACATCTACAAAGCCATCCAGGATTGGATGGCTTGTAACTCTCTAGCTTTAAACAACAATAAAACTGAACTAATGATAGTATCCTCCAAGAACACCCCGAGCAACCTAGATACTGATTACTCCAACTTCCTTATTGCAGGCAACATCATCACAGTCCAGAGGAAGGTAAAAACTCTGGGAGTTGTCTTAGAGGACGAATTATCCATGATGCCGCATGTCTCTTACATCAGGTCTAGCTGCGGACTGATCAATAAGCAAATCAATTACATCTGTCCATTTCTAACAGCTGAAAACTGTGCTCTTCTATCCACAGCGTTGATAAACTCCAGACTGGACTATTGCAATAGCCTATTGTCTGGTATTACTGCCGCAAATATCCAATCCTTACAAGTGGCCCAGAACAATGCCGTGCGGACCATCTTCACTCAATTTCGTCGCTCCCATATCTCCATCTTCAGGAAGAAGCTTGATTGGCTACCAGTCAAACATTGCATTAGACATAAAATGCTCACTACGACACATAAATGCCTCTCTTTCAGCAGTCCCATCTACTTGTCTGAACGCATTAACATCAAGAGCAATGGAAGAAATCTTCGTTCATCCTCTGCCACAGTCCTTGCTTCCACCAGATTTAAGACCGCAAAATTTGGAGCCACCACGTTTGACGTTCAGGGCCCTCTACTTTGGAATGCTCTGCCGGCAGGGCTACGACAAATCAAAAACTACCTCCTATTTAAAAAAGCCATAAAAACCTACTTTTTTAACATGGAGTAATCCCTATGACCCCTTCTGATCCTGCTTGCTCTCTCTTGTTGTCCTGTCTATGTCTCTGTTTTTTGTGCACCCTGAGGCCTACGGGCATGCAGCGCGTTATAAGAATTAAAATAAGTAAATCATCAAGTTGGGGTAGATGGTGAGGGTGGCGGTATGGGGGGCAGTTCAACAAGTTATAGTGACATTTAGGATGTGGGTGTGTGGAGCCTTCTGGGTCTCAAATGTTATGAATAAAAAGGTTGGCGGGAAAAGTTCCATGTGGGTGAAGGGGTTGTCCAGACAAATTGAGGAATACAGAATATACATTAAGATAATTAAAGGAATTATACACACGTCAGACAGGAATGGCTGACAGTCTGAAATTGATATCATGGAATGTGCATGGGCTGAATAACCCGATAAAAGTCAGGAAGGTCTGGGCTGACTTGGAATGACACACACCCAACATAGTGATGTTGCAGGAAACTCACGCCTTCAATGCAACACACAAACACATCGCACCAAGGCGGGGTAAACATAGGTACTACACTAGTTACTCATCACAGGCAGAAGTGGTGATTACATTAATACATATATCCATACATTTTAAGGTCGGGTTTACTCACATAGACACTGACAGTCGATATGTTATTGTAACAGGGGCTATAAACAACGAAGAAATAATATTAGTTAATACATACGGACCGAATATCGATGACCCCACATTCTACATTCACGTGGCCACACTGATTGGGAAGGTGCCTGATATTCCAGTGTTATGGGGAGGCGATTTCAATACAATACTTGACATCACAAAAGACAGATCTAACGCTAGAAGCCGTGGCAACACAAGAGCAGCCCAGATGATACATCAGATTATGACACAGTACATATTGAGTCACACTTGGAGGGAGGAACACCCAGACAAAGTAAAATTTAAGTATTACTCCACTGTACATGATGCACTATTTAGGATTGACTTTTGGTTAATAATGGATACGTGGTTAGATAAATCCTATAGCTCCACCATATTACCGTGCACCTGGTCAGATCACTCGCCCGTTGTGCTCCAGGTAAAGCAGACACCTGAAACAAAATTCCAGCCATTATGGAGAATGGCCCCATCAGCGCTGACAGACACCATGCTGGCCGATGCCCTTAGAGTAGAAGTGGAATCTTTCTTTGAGACTAGTGAAGGATCTGTGATGAAATATGTTAATATATGGGAATCATTTAAAGTGTGGTTCCGTGGCATGATGATTGCCTCAACGTCAGGTATACTTAAAAACACGTGTAGGGAACTGGGTGAATTGGAGGAATCTCTAAAGAGGCTAGAGAATGAATATGGGGGGTCCGGGGACAGAGCACTCTTTGGATTGATTAAGGGCAACCTTCAAAAGTTCCTGGATTTAGAGGAACACAAAGTACGATTCATAGTTAGGAATACACAAGCCCGAAGGTACGGTGAAGTGGACCAACCGGGCTGCCTCCTGGTGGGAATAATCAAGGAAGAAAGCGAAATACAACATATCACAGGCATTACGAGCCCGGATGGGGGCCATACTATGAAAACAGGAGAAATAAACATGATGTTTATGAACTATTATCAAAAACTATACACCATCTTGGATACAGTGTTCAAAGAAGAAGTAGACGGATACCTTGCAGGGACCACTTTACCCAGTCTGGATCGCGAGCCAAGAGAAACTGAATAGCCCAGTAACACTTGAAAAAGTAACCAATGCTATGTTATCTCTTGCATCCGGTAAAGCCCCTGGCCCGGATGGATTGGGGATCGGACTTTATAAAACATATAAAGATATCCTTGCTCCCTGACTATTAAAAGTATGGGAGGAATCATGCAATGCTGGCAGGCTCCCACTCTCACTCACGGAGGCAGTTATAACGGTTCTTTTGAAACCTGGCAGACCTGCCAACGAGATGTCCTCATACTGTCCACTCTCGTTGATAAATGCGGACGCAAAAATATTTGCAAAAATATTGGCGAATAGACTTCTCCCATATATGACTTGTCTAGTACATTCAGACCAATAAGGCTTCATTTCTGGGAGATCGCCCTCCCTTAATCTGCCCCGGCTATTTGGAACGATGGCTCAGTTGAACCCAGGAGTGTCCGCTGCTGCAGTTATATTAGACGGCGAAAAGGCATTTGATTCAGTATCTTGGAACTTTCTATTCAGAGTATTGCGAAGCTTTGGCTTCAGGGGTGGATTCATAAAATATGTACAAATATTGTACACTGACCCAAAGGCCAGAGTGCACACAAACTGGAACTACTCTGATCCATTTACACTCGCGAGAGGCACACGACAGAGTTGACCCTTTTCTCCCCTGCTGTTTGCACTGACCACAGAGCCATTAGCAAGCCAGATAAGAGAGTTCTACGGCCAAAAGGGAATAAATATACGGCCCCCCTGCAGGTAATTTCATTGTATGCGGATGGCACACTTTTGTATCTTAGAAACCCAAAGGACAACATTGGGACAATGTTGAGGGAGATCGGAATATTCACACAACACTCCGGCTACAAGGTTAACACAGTAAAGTCAGAATTATTCCCCCTAACAGAATACACTACAGAACCAGTGGACCTGCATGGATTGCGGTGGGCACACAGTACAGTCAACTACTTAGGGGTAATGGTGTCACGAACATGCAAACTACTACTTGAAAATATTCATAAAGAATATTTAAACACACTAGAACATAAATTGAACCTGGTGGCCAAACATCCTATTTCACTATATGGCGGAAATGCACTTCTGAAAATGGTGGTAGTACCCAAATTATTGTACTTTTTTAACACTATCCCAATATGGCCAGGGCGGAAATGTGTTGGCGAATAACGAACACTGGCAGTGCGATTCGTGTGGGTAGGCGGAACAGCCTGCATGAAATGGGAATCCCTTACGGAACCATATAATAGGGGCGGGCTAGCTGCCCCAGACATCGAGTTATACTACTTGGCAGCCCAAGCACATTATGCAGGGTTTTGGTATGGGCCAGACACTGAAGCAAAGCACAAGAAACTGGAGGCCTATGGGGCATCCCCGATCGATCTCAAATCGATCATATTGAGTGACTGTTATGTAGATTCATGCCCGTACGACCCAGTGCGTACCACAGTGGATGCATGAAGGAGACTAAACGACAGGCTGGGTGCGAACAATCCATATTGCAGCAGCATCCAACTGTGAAATAGCCCCGATCTCCCCACCCCCTCACTTGATGTAGATATCCAAGCGTCATGGGACCCGGGCGGGGAAATTAAACTTGGCTATCTCTACCCGTGGGGCAGTTTTGTCACAATAGAAGAATTTAAAACTAGGCTAGGCGATAACCCAGTACGGTTTCTGCAATATTATCATATGAGGGCAGCTATTAAAAAGAAACGGCCATCAGTCCCACAGGAACCGGATCCAAATGAATGTATGGAAATAGTGACGCTGGGAGATGGTAAAAAGGGTCTACTAGCAAGGATATACGCCAAAGTGCATATTGGGAAAGTCCAAAATAATACAAGAAGACTAAAATGGGATAGAGATACTGAAAACAAATAAACAAGACTAAATGGCAGAAATTCTGAAACCTCACTAAAGAAATCTCACTGAATGCACAATTTCGATTAATACGATTTAAGGTGTTGAACAGACTTCACTACACACCGGCGCAGACCTCCCTATTTTACCCCAATAATATTCAAAAATGTCTAAAGCGTGGTAACGAACATGCAGATACCATCCACATGTTTTGGAGCTGCCCTTCCATTAAGAACTTTTGCCAACAGGTTGCGGTGGTATTGCATGACATAACTGATATGCCCCCAACACTACTTCCCCTAAAGTACTTATTTGGGGACATAGGGAAACCAAAAATAACAATATGTTGACTCTTTAAGATGGCGTGTGTAATAGCCTAAACATTTATTTTACTTAAATGGAAGTCAAGTGTGGTACCAACAATTCAGAACTGGCTTAAGGAGTTGACGTATGCTAATGGCATGGAAGAGGGATATGTGTGCATAGTTGTAACATCTAGCAGACCAAAAGATATATGGGACCTGTAGAGGGAATATATGAATAATCTACAAAATTAGACACTGAAATATGTTAACAAATGCTGTATTGTCAATGTATCGTGAAGGCCAACTAGCACGAACCATGTAGTACAAATGTTATGAACAATGGTAATGATAAGAATGTATCATAGATGGTATGCACAATAACAAGAATTCATGTGTGAAGAGACGATCTCCCTGTAACCCACTGCAAACAAGATAAATATAGTTTGACAAAAAAAAGAGATGGGCCTGACGCAGGGTGTAGCCAAGATTCTGTGATGGCTAAGAGGTCAAATTGTTCATCAAGTAACATATCATGTATCATGGATGTCAATGGCATGGGCTCCTATGGAGCGAGCATTGATCAGGGCACATTTAAGTCTATTGTTAGTGGCTGCTATGTGTGGCCGGGTGTCCGTGCCATGGCTAGTTGGTTCAGATGGGACAAGATCCTTGTGCATTGTCATCCCCTGTTCCCGCTGTGGAGTGTGGGTTCACAGTGTGCTATAAAAGTGGGAGTATTTGATTTGATTTTGATTTTGATTTGATTTGATATGATTTGATTTATAAACGCAAAAAAAACAGGCCCAGGGGCAACCGGGCGCATACTCTTAAACATGTTACAAAAAGCAGTAGTTACAGTGAGTTACGAAAATATACAGCATATATACATGTACCGAAGGGTACCATTAACAGCGTATAATACAGGGACAGAGCAGAGAGAAAATGTATATTCAGTCCTGTACCCCACATGGAGTCTGGACTGTGTCAAGGTCTCATGAGTCTTGGGAGAGCAGCCATGTTTTAGCATTGTTCTTGAAGGAGCGGAATGATGGTTCAATTCTGATAGGTGTGGGCAAGGTGTTCCAGAGTTTGGAGGCCAGGACGGGGAAGCTCACCCCACCAGCTTTTTGGAGTTTGCATCTAGGCACGATGAGGCTGTGAGTTTGGGCTGCTCTGGTAGGTCGAGTGGAGGTGTGGCGTGAGAAGCGAGCGGACAGGTAAGGTGGGGCATTGTTGCTCAGACATTTGTGAGTCAAAGCTAGGGTTTTCAGGGCAATTCTCTGTTTTACCGGGAGCCAGCGTAAGTCCGATCTAACGGAGGAGATATGAGAGCGTCTCCGGATGTTTAAGGCTGCCCTTAAGGCATTATTTTGTACAGTTTGCAATTTATTAAGGTTAGACTGACTGGTCCCTAGGTAGAGAGCACTACAGTAGTCGATTTTGGCCATAACAAGAGTTCTGGCGAGTGTGATACAGTTGGTGGAATTTAGGAAGGGTCTACAGGCAGTGATAAGTTTGCAGGTATAGGCCGAAACTGGCCTAACTGCATTTATTTGTCTGTTCAGAGAAAGGGAGGAGTCAAGATAGAACCCGAGCGTCTTAGTATCTTTGGAGACTTTAATGTCATTGCTGTCAATAATGAAGGACTTGTAGGTTTGGTCTAGTTTGTTGAGCCGATGATTTGATCCTAGAAGTAAGAGCTCAGTCTTATCATCGTTAAGGCAAAGTTCGTGCTGTGCCATCCAGGCCTGGATGACCGAGTAAACATCGTTAAGGGCTTTGGTGTCAGCTGTGTAGTCTCCTGTGATAGGGATGAGTATCTGGGTGTCGTCCGCGTAGTTAGTGTAGGAGACACCCAGATAGTCAAGCACATCGAAGAGGGGCTTGGTGAATACGTTATACAACGTAGGGGATACACACGAGCCTTGAGGAACGCCACAGTAAATAGGGGAGGGATCCGCTGATGCCAGCGGTGAGAAGACCCTCATGGATCTATTGCTCAGGAATGAGTGGATCCAGGCATTGGCAGAGTCGGAGAAGTGGGCTGCGGATTTGAGATGCTGTCAGAGTATTTGGTGGTTGACCAGATCAAAAGCCGTGGAGAGATCGAGGAGAAGGAGAAGAGCTAGCTTCCCATTGTCCTTCAGTGACTCCATCTGAGTTTTCAAGTTGATCAGAGCTGACTCCATGCCATGTTTAGGGCGGAACCCTGATTGTCTTAAGCCCAGGAGATTGTTTAGTTCGAGGTAATCCTGAATCTGCAGGTAGGCTGCGCGGTCCAGGATCTTGAGCAGGAATGGGACTGTAGTGATAGGTCTGAAGTTAGTTGGGATATTAGGGCCAAGGGAGGGTTTTTTGAGGAGTGGGATAACCCATGCATCCTTTAGGTTGTCAGGGACCATACCCGTCTTGAAAGAAGCATTTATGAATGCTGTAATGAACGGGGCTAGCTCATGAGATGCTTCCTTGATAATAGGTGCTGGGCAGAGGTCGCCTTGGCAATTGGAAGGTTTTAAATTGTTTATGATGTTTTCTACTTCGAGAGTAGTGAGTGGGGAGAAGGAGAAAGGTTCATGCGGATAGGTTAAATGTGTATTAAGTGTAGGTGTGGTCGGTGGTTGGTCAAGCTGTAGGGATTTCTGTTTGTCCCTGATTTTAGATTGGAGGGTAGCAATTTTACCCAGGAGTGCTGACTGATTATTGGTGCACCAAGTGTTGTCTTTGGAGCAAGAGTCGGGGGGGCTGCAGGTGTCTCGAGTTCCTTAAGGATATTAAAGAGTTCCTTAGTATTGGACTGGGCTGACATAATGCGGTTATTATAAGAATCTTTTTTTGCCTGGAGGACAGCTTCTTTATAGTTAAGGGTGGCTATCAGAAGACTGTCCTTGTGGGGTCTGAGTGGTGACTTCTCCAGCGTGACTCTGCTGTGCGTTTCTCTTTGCGTAACACTCTAAGCTGGGGAGTAAATCATGAGTTAAGTTCTGCTTGTTGTTTGGGTTTCCTCAGTTTGAGCGGGGCGATAGAGTTGATGGCTGCAAGCAGTGACTGGTTGTACATATCGGCTAGGTTGGTGGGGTATGAGCAAGTGTCAGGAGCGTTATTTAGTGTGGGAAGGATAAGGGGGAGTAGTTTTTCTGTCGTAATGTTCTTTTTATTTCTAGTGAGGGTGGCTGGGGCGACCAAAGGCCTGGGTGGTGGGGCTGCTTCGATGCTGAAAGTGATGACATGGTGGTCAGACCACAAGCAAGGGACGTTGGAGATTACGCTAATATTGCAATTGGTGTCACTAAGCCAGTCAAGGGACCGCCCTTTAATGTGGGTGGGATCCTGTATGTGGTGAGTGAAACCTAAATCTGTTAAGGTATTAGCTAGGTCGAGGGCCGCAGGATCATTAGGGTCTTGGTGTCCTAGATTGAGGTCGCCAAGAATGATGGTTTGGGAGTTGTATTTAGCATTGTTGAGTACTAACATAGAGATATCATCCACAAAGGATGTGGGCGGACCAGGGGGTCTGTATATTAGGTGGATGGTAGCCGTTTGGTTAGCTGAGAGTCCGAGCTTGACAGAGAGTAACTCTGCAGTTTCCACCTTAGTGCTTGGGATGGTTCTAAGTCCTAATGAGTTTCTAGCGATGAAAGCAATTCCTCCACCTCTCGAGGTGCGATCACATCTGATGATGGAGTAATCAGTGGGGATGGCCAATGAGAGTGCCGGGCCGGAAGCCGCGTGCAGCCAGGTCTCGGAGATGGCGATGAAGTCGAGTTCCTGAGTTTTGATAAGATCAGCAATGTCCAGAGCGTGCGCAGCTAAGGATCTTGCATTAATCAGGGCAGCTTTAATTAAACCAATGTTGTTTGATGAAGCTGTGATGGTTTGAGGGTGATGGGACGTGGGTGAGGTGGCCGTTTGTGGAGGCGGGCTGTGCGTATGAGTTTTGAGGTATGGGCTCAGGTACATGGGTGTCCCTTCTTACCCATGAGTCTAGATCCTAATCTTAGGTTTCTAAGAGTGATAGGACATGGTTGGTTGGGTGAGGGTTTTTTGGTGAAATGGTCGTGCCATAGGGCTGGATCGTTGAGGTAGATGTTGTGGTATTGAGGTGCAGTACTTTGGTAGGTATCAGGAGATCTGTGAGAGGTGGCCATGGATGAGGTGTGCAAGGAGCTAGGTGCAGCTAAGTTGGGAGGTGGTAGGTGTGACGACCTGGTAATTGACCACACTGAGAGTAGTACTTGTAATGAGGAGAGCAGTGACCTTAGGGAGGACCAGCGTGGTAGCATGTTACCGAGATTAGAGAGGAAGGGCCGCCGGGTCTGTAGGTAAGCGCTACAGGCACTATTTGGCTAGGCAGTGTGTGCTCTGTACGAGCAATGCAGGCTAATGAGTTTAAGACAGGTTAAGTCTACTTATTCAGAGTCAAGCAATGGGGGTGCATCAGATCAGGGTACAGAGGCAAAGAAAATACCAAAGCTTGCATATACATTAGCATGTTAGGCAGGGAACAATGCAGAATGCAAGAAGTGTGCTCTAATTGTAACGGTGCAACAATTCAGGCAGAGAAGACATTCTAGTGTTGTCAGCAAATATTGGCAGATCAGACAAATGTCAAGTTGAAAGGCACGGCAGAGTAAGGCAGGTACCCTGGAGTTAGCTTAGATCATGTGGACATGTCTTATGTGGAGCGGTGCAACATATGCAGGCATAGGTCAAGGTGTGGCGCAACAAATTAGGGAATACACAATGAGCGTATCAGGCAGGCAGAGTAGCATATATCATGGAGCTAACAAGTGGGTCCACGTTGCGGTTCTGAGCAAGAGCTCAGTCATTTCAAAAGCGAGCATGGGGTTGGCAGCATAGTAATTTCAAGGCAAGCACAGGCGAACAAAGCCGCAAATGAAAGCGGTGCCGTGGTCATGCAATGGGAGGGTATGAGCTGGGCGGCAATGAGAACAGACATAGGCAATGCAAGCAAATAAGGCACTGAAATGGTGCGATCACTTGGTGGAAAGCAACCGCGAATAGGTAGCGACTAGGGGCTCAAATATGCAGTCGGCTCAGTAGATTAAAGTCAGGACGCTCGTAATAGATGTGCCGAGTTAGTACAGAGGTGTGCATGGAGCACGTTGCTACGTTGCTACAGCTCGTCAAGTGGCGTATGTGATTATATTAGCATTATCAACATCAGGATAGATAGTATGTCAGCTAGTTCAACAGGCAAGATAAATGCTTGTAGGGCAGTAGGCACAGAGCTGACAACTTATATAGCTATACTAGGTATCAAGCTTGTGGGAAAAAGCATAGCAATCGGAAGCGCTGAAATAGTTGATAACGTTACTAGTCTTACTTTCAGGATGATGAGAGCGCTAGTCCATAGGTTCACGAGGAGGAGAGTCAGCTGTGTAACCACAAGCAGGGATTAGTGCGAGGTGAAAAAGGGCATAGTGACCAGGCGAACGGCGAGTAAGGCTGAGGACAGGCTAGGACAGGAGTCAGCCTTGTTTCACTGGGCCTTGGTGAGAGTGGGCGGATAGGTAGCTGAAGAAGGGTCACCAGCCAATCGGGACTCAGCAGCGTCTGCTGGGTGGATTAGGCAGTGGATGCCTCAAATGGGTGACGGGCAGCCATCTTTGAGTGTGCTGGGCTCCACATGTTGAGCAATGGTGGAAGCATGCACACGGTCGCAATTTCGGCCGGAAACACAGCGCCAAAGCAGATTTCAGTTGCAGGGACAGCAAGGGCATCTGGGCATCGTAGCTGGGATATTGCGTTGCAAGAGGGTGAGTGCAGTGGCCACATGGAGTGGGCCCAGAGTGTGGGAGGATAAGAGGGATCATGCATCACAATGAGTAGGCTCTTTGTGTCACTGGAATTGAGTTAATTTGTATGTGGTCTGTAGACACTCATGCAACTACACTCTCGGAACACGACAATGTGTGTTGACAGACAGCTGAGATATGCATTGTGACAAGGAACCCATAGGAGCAGGTGACAAATGGAACATGCAACTCTGCATGACATGGCTTGTAAGTTAAACTTTTGCCTGCATGCACTGGTCTAGTAGTGCAGAGTGAAATGCAACAGGAATGTAGCAATGAACAGTACTTTTAGGTGTCACATGGTGCACATGTGCTGGGGAAAACCCTGTGGGGGATGTGTCCTGTCACACAGATATGTGCCACAAATGGCTGCCACATGGGCTACGCCCGGTATGATGGTCAATTGACATGAGTCTGTATGTCACATGACATGCTTTACCCAGGGCTGTCATACGAATTACAGCCAGATGTGCCAATGCACAATTGATGTGGGTGATGCATGACTGGCAAAACACAGGAGGCGCAATGACGGACACTCACCTGATGCGTCCTCATAATTATCCTGGCCTCCCATGCCTTGCACATGCTCAATGAGGATGAATTGGCTTGTGGCCTCTTCATGCAATGTCAGCTGCTCCTCCTCTGCATGCCCCCCTCAAGTTGCCATTGCAGAGGCAGGTTGACACTCAGCTTGCGCTTGGTGCGACTTGTGAGATCATTCCAGCGCTTCAGAACTTGTTCCGCTGTGTGCATCTCCACCCCCAAGACATTTATCTGGCCCGTTATGCGCTGCCAATGCACCATACGTTGTACGGTTGTATGTGTGCTCCCTCGCATACAGGCACATGTCATGATGGTGATCGGTCACGTAGTCAATGAGGATCTGGAGCTCCTCATCACAGTTCTTCTTCCTGTGCAAGCCAGTGTCCTGTGCGTGTCTTGGGGTTGAGCCTCTTCCTACTATGCAGGGCATCCCTTCCTGCCACGAGTGGCACGGGGGGTTAGAGCTGCCCATGTCTGGCTGGAACCACCTTGGCATCCAGGTACCGGTCCACCTTTGGACTGGGGCCTGCCATGTCCTCCTATGGCTGGGGTTGCAGCTGATATCTTCACACCATGTCCCTGACCCCCTGGGGCTGGGGAGGTATTTCACCAAGATATCCCGACCCCCTGTTGCTGGGGCAGGTGTTTCACCACCATCACCCCCACCCAGACCCCATCTTTCCCTCTTGGGGCCTTTCCACTAATTTCACAGGTTTAAGGGATGAATGGGAGGTACAGAAAGTTATTGTCCTAGGATAATGTGAGTGAGGGAACAGTCAATGTGATTTATGATGTAGATGTGTAGTACAGCAAGGTTAAAATATATCCAAAATGGGAAGAATATGCAGTACGTGATACACAGTGGCACTCAAACACACAAAAAGTGCGTACGCGACACCGGAAAGCTCCCGAAATTAGAAAAATATCTACGCGATATGTAGTGGCAACCACAAACAGAAGAATTGCATAAGTGACAGACCGCAGGCCTCAAAATGGGGATAGAAAATATTGACATATGCGCAGAGGCTTAACCCCCCCCAAAAAAAACAGTACGCTATCTGAAGGGAACGGATTGCGTGGCCCCCGAAAATACATGGAAATGACAATGTTCCATCTTTGTTCCATTGTGCGCACAGCCAGTGATGTGTTTACTGGTCCTTATATATCCCTGTCAATGCCGTGAGCCATGTAGGCACACTCTGTGCTGCACGCGTCACGTAACTTATCTGCTGAGGGCCTTTACTCTGTTCTCGGCTGCCTTCGTAGTGAGACACGGAAGAGCCACTCTCTTGCCTACGTTCCATTTTGCCTGCTTCCTCCTGGCTTGTGCTGCCTCCCACATTGCCATCTGCTGCTGCAAGTCCTGTGCTTGTGCCTGCCTCCCACCTGCACTGTGTTGTGAGTGTCTGTCGTCCTGCCATTGCCTGTGCTCCTGTCTCCAGCCATGTGATCATCTCAGTTCCTGTACCGGATTCCCACCACAACAAACTACCACCACTGCTCCACGGCACATCTCCAGGACCAGTTTACCCACCAACACCTGCTTCGGGAGTTGCCATATCCGCATCATCTTCTTCTGACCAGAGTGGCAACACGATGGCAGCGAGGCAGAGGGTTGTCAACTTCAGCTACAAGGAAGTTGACATCCTGGTGGCAATGGTCCTGGAGAACTATGATGCCCTCAAACAAACCAGCGAAGCAACGTGGCAAGGAATGACGTTGCCAGATCTGGGAGAACATAACAGTTGCCATCAACGTGGAGGGGGTGGCAGTCCGCTGATTCAAGTCCATCCACAAGCGCTGGGAGGACTTCAAATCCAGGACCCACTCCAAGACCCTGCGTGCCATTATGCACAGTGCTACTGTGGAGGGGCACCATCCGTGCAGGCTATCACCAGACAACATTAAGGTCCTGGCCAAGTTCTACCTAGCGCTGCACGTCCAGGTCTGTGAGTGGCAAGAACGTCTGGAGTCTGCTGATGAGTAGCATGTGGTGAAATGCCTGATGGTGCATGTGTTTCGTGCATGTGCATCCATGTTTGGTTTGTAACCCTTGTGGTGGCTGCATGTTTTTATCAATGTTCTACAGCACCATGCAGTCTCTGGACAATGCACCGCATTTCTGTAGGTGACACATGCATTTGGATGTTTGGAGTTGTTACGTTGCTGCATTGTTTTTGAAGGGACTCGGATGTGATTGGTCATGGTGCTGAATGTGCACTCAGAGTTAATGTGTGAGCATGAGATGTGTATGTGCCTGAGGCTATGGCATGCCAACGCGTGGCTGTGCTATTGAGGCATGTATGTGTTGCATGTGCACCAGACGGGTTGTGACAGAAGCATGTTGTTTGTTGTGATTGTGTGTAGAGGTGCCCATACAGGTTTTTGCATGACCATGCTGGGTGCTGTTCAATCGGTGTTGGGTACTGGTGGTCAGGATTCCAACGTGTGTCTTGTTCAAAATGTGTCGACGGCAGTGGTATGGCACATCACTGCTTCCATGCATTTGGCGTGTGTGCATTATACCAGTTTACTCCCTACCCACCCCTGTGCCCCTGTGGCAAGTCTCCCATGGATGGATCAGGTTGCAGTTGTGGCACGTTCACTTTCCTATTGGAACCTGTCATTCATCTTGGTTTGTGTCTATGTAAAGACTGGAGGGGGGTTTCTGTACTCCTACCCTCTATATGGCAGAGTAGAAGCACAGAGCACCCCAGCCAAGATTCTCTATGCAGTAGCAATGGGCAAGCAATCAAGGCTTAAGGTCTCAGGAAGTGATGCAGGCTGGTTCTTAAGTACAGTGTAGTCCTCAAGCCCCCGACAAAGGAATGTCCACACACTATGTTAGGTGATAACACAGCTCTTTATATAAATAGGATTCAATATATATACACACTCAATAATACACTTTGTGCTTTGGCAATACTAATATGGTAAATGTACAATGTCTATGTGGTACCACAGTACACTCTTGACAGCTTTAGAATGCACCAACTGCTGACAGTCTCAATGGAATACAAATCAAATAGACATGTGAATCAACACCAGACATAGGAAGAAAGACAAGTTAGGTTAGACAAATGGCAGAATACTTTGTCCCACTACCAAGACACAGTTCTGTGTGAGGATCCCCCCCACCGGGGAAATCTGTAAATAAAGTGTATCAACAAGCCCAGTCCATATATGTTAAAATAGTCTTGTTTGCTGGTTAAAGATTTTCCACTACCCCAATGTACCTGGTTTAGCAGAGTTCTTCGATGGTTTATCGATAGATCCCTCTTGAGTGGACTCCCTTTAAAGCAGGAGCCATGGGTCTTTGAGATTCCTTGAAGAAAATGTGAACATGGTCTTTGAGATAGCAGCTTCAACCTTTGTGGTACTCATCGACGATTGGTCGTGGATGTCCTGTGAAGAGAAGATGTGCGATGCACATTGATGATGAGAGTTCGTTGACACAAAGCAGATTCAATGAAGAACGTGGGCTGGGCAGCAGGTGGCGGGTGTCGGCGTTGGCGTCGAAGATCGGGACTCGACCATGGATGGCTTTCAGATCTTCATTGGTCTGTCTTTGTAGACTTTGGGTGGTGGGAAACCCACCAGCAGATTCTCATCAGTTCATTGGCAACCTTGACTTTCTCTGATGGGACAAACGGCCGACGGTGATGGTAAGGGAGACCATTGATTCAAATGTCTTGAGCAAAAGGTGGAGCGTTGCGGCTCCGGTCAACGATGTAACAGTGGTCCTCCGAACTCCAGTCAACGATGATGGTCATCGACAGACTCAACATCCTGGTGCTTCACTTCAGGTTCCTCGGCGGTCCCCATCTCCAGTCAGGAGCCTTTCAGGCTGACTTCCAGGGTGCCTGGGTGAAGATTAGATTTCTGCACAATGTTCCCTCGTATCTCGGGAAGAAATCTCCTAGCCAGGTCCTCTCTTGGATCAGTCTGTGACAGACACGACAGCTTAAAGAGTTCAATGACGGCAAGCAGCAGCAAGATCTTCTTCTTCAGCTGGGCTTCAAGGTTAAGCATCAACTTTCAACTTCAGCTTTTGAACAATTATGGTAAGTGAGAGGTCCCCAGATATACTTTTCTGTCTCTCATTCACACTGCTGAGTCACACGCAGGCAGCCAATCATTCAGAAGGGCATTCATGCAGGCAGGCAGCCATTCAGGCTCACAGTGCATTCAGGCCATTCCCTTCCATCCAGACATTAATAACAAGGAATGTGGATTGGGGCAAGCACCCAGCCTTTCAGCATACCACACTCCATGCATGTCAGTTTCGGGCAGGGCTGTCTCATTATTTTTGTTACACACACAGATAACAGACACCCATGACATGAAGTGCATATTGGTCACACACTCCATTCACGAAGGTCCCACCCCAAGGATGTACACACAACATACAGTCATTGGGAAGACTCCAGCCAGTCTGGCCTGGACTTCCCCACAATACCATATATGGAACTTCCACCCAACAGCCAGTCAGGAGAACAGACAGAGTCAGGGCTTCCCGGGACTTTGGGAATACAAGGTAATAGGGAATAGAAACCAAGAGGCCACAGGGGCCATCTTGTCTCTTATCAGGAATCCCCTGATTCCTATGGTAAGACCTGGGTGTCCCAAAATGGAGGATACTGAGAGAACCTGTCAAATCAGCATGGAGCTGCCACCAGCCCATACCCTGCTCTGTGGGCCACACACAGGTGCCCAGAAACATACACTAGGGGTACAGAGTTGTACCCCCCTTAATGGGAGCCATAAGGGTATCCCAAGGGTTTGTTTACCACAACCAAAAAGAGGATGGACCCTTGTGCAGAAAACAACACAGAACACACATGATAAGGGAGTACAGGAAAGGGATATGGAGGCCCTGTCCCTCGAATGCATTTCCAGCATCACACTCCTGTTGTCTCACTCAGCAGCTGATGAGAAATAAAAGAGGCACTAGCAATCAAGGAAGTGGTATACTCGTACATTTCCTGACACAATACATCAGGCATGCTCTCTGCATCTTTGATTGCTCTAGTGGAAGGAGGCAGGGAAAGTCGCATGCGCCATCCTAATACCACCTCATGTGGGGTTAAATGGTGCACAGTGCAAACAAGGCCAAGGGAAGACAATTGAGCCAATTTTCATTCAGCGTCTTTTTTGTTTTGGCTATATATTCCTTGAGCAAGCCATTGAGGTGCTCACACAACCCGTTTGCTTGAGGGTGATAGGCACATGAGAATTTTTGTTGGATTACTAACAAGGTTGTGATGTGTTGCAACATCTCATTGCCAAAGTGAGGGCCATTGTCAGACCACAGGACCTCACACACGTCCCATTGTGGGAATATCTCTTGGACCCAGAACTTTGCCGCTCTAATGGCATCAGGATGAGAACAAGGCCCGGCCTTGATTCAATGGGAAAATGGACATACAACCACTACTGTGCAGGTTTTGGAACAGAACCACTAGGCAAGGCATTGCCCCTCTCACTACCCTCAATATATGACCTGCAGTAAATTGTTTACACACTACACAATTAGTCATGAATTCAGCTACATGTTCCACCAAGTTAGGACAGAACAATGTTTGTCCAATATGAGCAGCAAGCACCTCCTTCCCTGTATGGGTGGGATAGTGTAATTGTGTCATTGCAGTGTGCAATAATGAAAATGGCATTACCACTTTCCCTGTGTTGTTTGGCCACCATAAGGCATCTGTCCGAGACACTGTACTGTAAGTGACTTCAATCCAGCACTCCAACTAAGTCAATGCTTAGGATGGGATGCCCAATGGAAGCCCTTATTTATATATTTTTATGTCAAAGTTCTTTAAATCTGGATGATGAAACCTTATATAACGCCCCTCTCTTTGAATCCCCTTGACCTCACTGAGCCAAGAAGTAGGTTTGTTTTGCAAATTAAAAGGTTTATTTGAAGAATTGAACAATATATATATCACACTTTTATGAATAAAATAATATCGGTATAGCACACTTATGAATATGAACGGTAATCAGCAATGGGTAATTTTACAGTCTCAACAATCTCAGTAAGGAGTAGGAATAGGAAGGACAAGGTAGCATAGAATACTTTTATGGTCCAAGGAAATGCAAGATGGAAAGAATGCAACACAGAAATAAACTTGATATGATTTCAGCAAAAGATAATATGATCACTTTTTCCCTTGTGACTACTCACTCCCCCCACTATGGAGTATGAAGAGATGGAAATGAGGGCACACAGGTTTCAAGAATACAATCAATAATGTAGTTCAATCCCAGTTCCCCCAGCAAGCTTAGAGAAAACAGGTATGATTTTAAACAGGCAAAATACTTTTGAATGTGATTGCAATGAAGGTGAAAAATATGCTAAAATGATTTTAATTCACTAAAGGAGATTCAGAATAGGGGATAGTTACTTTGGATTGGTTCAGGTCAACACTAGCAATGATTCATGAATGTTTATCAGATTGAAAACGAAATTCAGCAGTGAAAAGCAAGAAACAGCTATTTTGACAGAAAATTAAATTGAGCCAAATTGCAATTGGCTGCAACTTTTCTGCGTGCGTGAATCGCGATTATGGAAACAATATAAGGAATTGGAATGTCTTTTTGGGTTTGTTAGAAAGCTTAGGATCTTAGCTTCAGAATTACTGTTAAATGTCGGTTCTAGGACGTACGGTTATAAAGTTACAGAGGTTTTCGTGAAGTTAGATTTTCAGAAATAAAGTCAAGATTTTAAATGACAGATTGCGCTTTACAGATTTGGAATCAACAGGATGGACACAGGATTCTATAATGCAGTTCTGGATAGGTTGAGATGGTTGGAATAAGATTAGTCAAGGGTTTGGCTGGGTTCTCTCGCCACCGGACAGGTTTCAGGCACTCCGGGTTCTGCTCTCAGCACTGCACAGCGGTCTGGGTGGCCTCTTGGACTGGAACTGACGGTTCTGGATACAGCGCTGCTTTCTGGGTCTGGACCTTGGTTTAGCGCAGGGTTCTTGGCTAGAAGCAAAACAGCTCAGCCCCGCTGTTGAAGGTGAGAGCCCCTGGGGAGTTTAGGGTTAGAATCAGGTTAGAATCAGGTTGAATTAGAATCAGGTTGCTAGATTCTGCAGGCCTGCTGAGAAGGTTTCAGCTTGTGAATTAGGCCACTCTGCTTCAAAGTTCTAGAGTTTGGTTCTAGAGTTGGTTCTAGATCTGGAGTCTGGAGTCTTCCGGCAGGGTGCTGCGCCAAGAATAGTTGAGTAGTGGAAAAGAGTGTGTCTTATCTGTCCTTAGCAGTCTCTATTTATGTGTTTCCAATGTGGGTGGGAAGGCTGACTCTACAATGCCCAACCCTCTAAGGATTTGATAGGTTAGAGGATTCCCTGTCCCCTGATTTGAGACATGAGCAGTGTGTCATATGTGTCAGAGTGATGCTGTGTTTTACGGCTTAACTGAAATCCACCCCCTTCGCTTTTACATGGAAATCTAGTTTTCCCAAAAAACATATTTCCCAGATACACAAGTTGTTCATAATACATCACAGATTAATTAAGACATGTCTCTGTTCAAGTCCCATGTTCCTACGAGCTTGGGTTCAGAAATGACAACATATTTGCGCTTTTGGTGGGTTTCCCAATATTCATTCTGCTCAAAATTTTACACAGGCATACACACTCCATCTGAGCATATCGCTGTAATTTCATATGTTCATAGCAAAACCACTGCAGTTGCAATATTAATACATTTCAGGGTTTGGTCTCAGAACATCACATGGCGTCCAGCTTAGTCTTAAATCGTGAGGGAATTTTTCATTTTAAGAACCTCAAAATTTCATATTTTTGTCAGCTTGGTACAATTTGTTATAAGCATTTTTATAAAAAATACAATTTGCTTTCAATTCAATTCACACAATGGTTTGTCTCGACCCCCAGAGCTGGCTGACTCAGAGGGTTATATGTCTTGTTTCCTGCCAGGAGTTGTTGACCAGTCACACCCAAATCAGCATATTCCTATTCATCCCAAAGAATCCATTGTCTTGACTGAGAGCAACATGCCAGGGTGCCTTGGCTAGTTCCTGCTCACACCAGTCTGTCAATCTCTTGGCTAATGGCTGGGGAAAGCTTCCTTTGTCCAGGGGGAAGGTGTGGAATCTGTTTGATCCCAGTGTGGGAAACCTTTTAACTCTGCAACCAATGTCTACAAATTGTCTTTTCTTACAATATAACCCACATTTTTAACACACACATTAAACAATTTCTTCCTTCAAGCCATTTCAGAATATAGTTTTAAATTGTCTCCACCCCTTAGGCATCTGAGAGCAAGTATTTTTTTGGCATAGTTTGGGGTTCCATGTCCAACTTTACAAAGAAAATGGTTTTAAAACGTCGGATTCTGGTAGTGGTGAGTACCGGTATTGCACCCATTTTGACCGCTTTATTCCAGCAAACAATCCTCAAAAGTTTACTTTGTTCAGATATAGATACACTTCTGTGGACCTTATATTTATGTAGATTCTTGCGGGAGAATGGACACCAAATAAAAACGGATTTTCAAAACCAGCTCTGTTTTTTCTACAATGATTTTGCTCTGTGAGCATCCCAATGATGGGTTTTGGCAGTGGTCTCCTGTGTTACCACTGACATTGGCAAAAGGGGATGGTGGCCTATTTTTCATGTTTTCAATGCGCACTTTCTGGTGATTTCTGGCGAGCAGCATGCTTTCCGGCGGCCATTATGATGTTTCTGCTGCCAGCAATGCACAGTGATGTTGCAGGGCTTGGATGAGTGGGTTGATACATCCCACAAGCCCCCTTCCTGCGATGGCCGTTGATCTTTCATCAATGGAACTTCGCAAGACTGGGATGTCAGCCTCATCTCTCCGGATTCCACAAATGGCAAAGTTCAGCATCTTTTCCTCCATCAGGGGTGGATCGATTGGTTCTCCTCACCAGTCCTGATGGGGGTATTGTCCTCCTTGGTCAGTCTCCGTGGTTTCCAGTCAACTATAGGTTATCTCTCCTAGGATGACAAAGCAAAACCATATTTGTAGACATTTCCCCACCACTATTAATGTAGTGGGGCAGACATATATATTTTATAAATCAGGAGGCATTTGCATTATTGCATTTTATAGACTAGGTGTGGAATATTTTAGGGTTGGAATTTTATGGATCTGGAGTGGCCCCCTCTGGGGTTCCAGAGGACTCCTCTAGTTGCTGCAGAGTGTGCCTAGGATGGCAATACTTTAGCTTATTATTATGGACTCACTTGTCTTCCCCTTCCGCCAAACTGCCTTTGGGGATGTGGATCTTGTAGGCAACTGGTGAGATCTTGTCTACAATTTCAAAAGGTCCCTTCCAGGTAGGCAGAAGTTTTGGCTGTTTGGCCTGGTTCCTTTGGAAATTGTATAGATAGACCCAGTCTCCTACATTGTATTCTTTCCTGGTAGTCTTTAAGTCATAGTGGGTCTTCATGCTGTCGGCTGATCTCTCTAGATTTCGCTGAGCATAGGCAAAATCATGTTGAAGGTGTTTTATTGAATTGTCAACATACTCATGAGTTGTGGAGGCATTGATCAATGTCTGCTCTTGGGTTCTATAGAGCAGATGCTGGGGAAGCACCATCCTGCTTCCAGTCATCAGCTCAAACGGTGACATTTTAGTTGCAGATGAAGGGGTAGATCTGATGGCCATTAGGACAAGAGGTAATCGGACATCCCAACTTGGCCTAGAATCTGCCACAAACTTTTTTAAGATGTTCACAATGGTTTTGTTGTAACGTACTGCACCACTAGAGGCTAGCCGGTAAGCAATATGTAGCTTCCTGTTAACCCCAAGTATCTCCCACATCTTTGTCATTACTTCGCTGGTAAAATGGCTACCTCGGTCTGACTCAATCGTTTGGGGTAGTCCAAAACGCGAAAAGATGTGGTTGATCATCAGGGCAGCTGCTGTTTCTGCCTTGCAGTTTGGGGCCGGGAGACATTGCACCCATTTAGTAAATAAGCATGTCACTGTCAACATGTACTTATTCCCCCTAGAGGAGCGAATCACGGGCCCGATAAAGTCAACTTGCAAATCTGACCATGGCAGTGTCATCCCCCTCTTTTGGAGAGGCGCACGGTGTGTGAGTGATGTTGGCTGAAATTGTGCACACACAAGACACCCCTTCAAGTATTGGTCGAGGTCCTGCCCCATGTGTGGCCAGTATGCAACCTCTCTTAAGATTTAAAGTGTTGTATGAAACCCCCTATGACCGGCTGTGGCCGCATCATGGATATGACTGAACATCAGGCTTCAAAATGAGGTAGGAAACCCCCCTGATCATGGCCAGCTAGGGATTTCCTTACTGACAAACCGTCATGGATTTGGAACATTTTTGTACATTTCATCAACACTCTGAGGTCCTCTTTCCCAATGTAATCGGTATCCATCAGGGGAAAGTTCTCAGGGTTGTGTTGATAAAACTTACCAATTATTGGATCCCCTTTCTAAGCCGTAATCAAATCGGCATCTGGGGTCTCCTTACTCCATTGTGCAGTTGAAAGATCATTGTGGGCATTTTTCGGGGACCGAGTGATAGCCGTGACCTACATTTCCTCCAACAGGGACTCAATCTCTATTAGATCCCCTTGGATGGCCCCGGTTTTGGCCAGCTGATCAGCTAAGTCATTTCCAGTTTTGTCTGATCCCTCTACTTTGGAATGACCCTTGATCTTTTTCCAGTAGATGGTCATCCCATTTGAGGTGACCAGATCATCAATATTTTGAATTAATTTCCCATGTTTCAAGGGTTTGTTATTAGCACATAACATGCCTCTGGTTTTCCAATTAACCAGGTGCTCCACAAACCCGTTCCGTACATAATCCGAATCTGTGATTATGACCAGTTTATGGAGTTGATGTTGGACAGCAGTGAGGATGGCTTGGTGCACAGCCATCAACTCTGCCACTTGACTACTTCGGGCACCAATCTTGTACCCGGCGGAGTGTTCTGGGGACTTAGTCACCCATGCATTCCGTACGCCGGCCACAAGTTCTTTTTCCCCGTTGTTGTCAACATGGTAAGAGCATCCATCCACATAGACAGTGGGCATTCCCTCACACTTGTCTTCTTCAAAGACTTTGTGTGGGGAATTGAGGTATGCCTCCATGTTGTCCTTGATTTTAAGACTTTCGCCCTCGAGACAGTTTTCTCTGGCACAATCATGCAAGTCAGCCAGATCTGTCAGAAACAAGGAGAACCCTCAGATGAGCATGCCGGTGCAGAATGCCCCAAACTCTGGACCTGGTGCTCCAGAACAATGACGGGGGCAGCACCCCGACAAATCACTGGTTCCCAGGGAGGAGGCAGAAGGGGAACGGGGGTGTAAAGCCTTGGAGGAAGTTTCCTTCCCCATTTGTAAGCAGCCCCTGGAAACTCAGGGCCCGGAAACAAAATCTCCTACCCCTGAAAGTCTGCCACCCAAGGAGCAGAGAGGGGGTAGGAGAAACAAAGGACCCAAACAGACCGATTTTGTGGAAGAGGTACAGATCTTCCAATTTGAAGGAGAGGGATCCTCAGAGGATCCTGGGAAAAGGATCTTCTCCTTCAGAGATGGGGGAACTCCTCCTAAAGAAAAGTGGGTCCCAAGGGATTCACATCCAGACTGGGTAGATGTGGGGACTGACCTAGCGCCGCCCATCATCTCATCCCAGAACCAACAGCAAGAAAATCCCCTGGTTCTAACCCATCCTGGTGACTTCCTCCAAAAAGTGGGGGCGGCCCAGAACCAGGGGAACTCAAAACCTCTCCTATCTCTTGTTGCCCACTTTTTCTTGCAGATTCCCAAGACTCCCCACAGAATTCTGCCCAAATCTCTTCTCTCTCCATGTTCAAAACTAAAAACATAGCCTACCAGTTGTCCAAAAATGTGCATTATCTGTGCCCCCTTGCGGAGAAGGAGGGAAGATACTATGCCCCGGTTCAAGTACAGGGGCAGGGTACAATTTTGGCACGGGTGGACACGGGATCCCAAGCTACCCTTCTGTCCAAAAAGGCCATTGATGAACTAAATTCAGGAAGGGGGGAGAATTACCAAATTCCTCTCACCTCTCTTCCTGGACAACTTCAGAACTTTGATGGGAAGGAAATTCCCGTCGAGTGGACTGCGGATTTGGACATTAAAATTGGGCGACACAAGGTGAAACACCCGGTCATAGTAGTGACTCAGAGGAGACCCCTTGTTTACTAGGGAAAGACCTCCTGCGAAGGTTGTCACCCCTAATAGATTGTGTAAACAGCCGACCAATAAAATTAAAACAGAGTTTCAACCATGTTAGTTTAAACGGCACATGCCAAATCTGACCAAGTAGAATTTCACTTCCAGAACAACTAAATTCCAGATGTGACAGTAATAGCAGAAGGACAACAGACTGGTGATGGGGGGTCCTCTCTATTTCTGAAAATCAACCTTCCTTCCAGTTTAAGGTGGTATTCCACAATGGAAGGAAACACTCTGAAATTCTTTACCAATCCACAATCAGACATTCCCACTCCTATAGTCCAAAAAGATGTGAAATCAGCTCAGAGCCTGGCTAATATTCAGCAAATTGGAGAGCAGTTGTTCATCCCTGTTCAGTTAAATGAAGGGAAGGACTCTGTTCTCGCCCGAGTGGGCATGAACAACGGCAAGAGCTTCATCATCG